>NC_047578.1:19785000-20093697 GCF_011004845.1 Esox lucius | reverse complement strand
TATTATAAAAGTATGTTTTAAGAAGGGACTTAAAGGAATTCACTGACTCAGCCAACCTGATGTCCTCGGGCAGGCTGTTCCAGAGCCTCAGGGCCCTGACTGCAAACACTCTGTCCCCTTTGGTTTTCAGTCGAGACTCTGGAACAGACAACAGACCTCTGTCTGAGGACCTCAAGATACGTGCCGGTGCATATGGGACTAATGGGTCAGAGGCATAACATGGAGAGAGGCCATGAAGAGCATTAAAAGTAATCAGTTAAATTCTAAAACATACTGGGAGCCAGTGTAATGAAACCAAAACATGATGTGATCATGTTTCTTAGTTCTGGTTAAAAGTCTGGCAGCTGAGTTCTGTACAGTCTGGAGTCCATTAATCGATTTTTGGGCCAAACATGTAAAAAGGCTGTTGCAGTAATCCAGGCGTGTTGAGATAAAAGCATGTAAAATGGTCTGTGTCCTTAAAAGTTAATATTGATATATTTCTAAGATGGAAAAAACACAATTGTAGAAATTTTGTGCTGCGCTGTTTGAAACTTTAATTACTGTCAAACCAGACGCCAAGATTCTTTGCAATAGGCTTGATAAGATCCACTAAGGAACCAGCAGATGGCAGTATTTGCTTTGCCATCTGCTGGGACCCAATGACCAGGATCTCTGTTTTGTCTGAGTTCAGCAGGAGGAAATTATTTGACATCCAATTTTTGACACGACAAAGGCAGTCGGTAAGTGAACTCCGCATTCCAGGGTCTGTGCATCTGACAGGGAGGTGCATCTGTGTCATCAGTGTAAATATGAAAAGAGACACTGTGTTTCTGAATATACAAGGAAAATAAAATAGGTCCCAAGACCAACCCCTGGGGCACACCATATTTAACAGAACAAAACGAAGAGACATAGTTATTCACAGAGACACAGAACCTCCTGTTGGACAGATACGATGAAAACCATTCTAAGGCTGTGCCATCCCCACCCAGTGCCTCAGTCTGTATAACAGGATGTTGTGATCAATGGTGTTGAATGCGGCGCTAAGGTCCAGGAGTACTAGGACTGAGCACATGCCATCATCAGCAGACATCAAGCGGTCATTGGTGACTCAAAGCAGGGCAGTCTCAGTGCTGTGGTACTTCCTGAAACCAGATAGACATTTCTCAATTATGTTGTTATTTTCTAATACAGAGAGCTGTTGGTGGGACACCATTTAAAAAAAAAAATCATTGATATAAAATGCAATTTGGAAATTGGTCTATAATTTTGAGGGAGGGAGGGATCCAGACCAGGCTTTTTTAAAAGTGGGTTCACACAAGCAGTTTTAAAGTAATCAGGGACACGGTAGATAAGGAGCTATTAAAAACAGAAAGCAAACCGAATCCGACAGATTCAATTACTTTTAATAAAAACTGTCGGTATTACATCAAGGGGGCTGGAAGACCCTCGGACAAGTCAGTGTGATAACACTGGTTAAAACTATGTTGTTGCCGATGAGGGACCTCAGAGTTAGAGGCAGAGGGGGTCATAGAGGCTCTGATTGACTCTACCTTATCAGTAAAATAAGATAAAAACAGTCATCATCGCTTTCAGATGAGCCACAAAGTGGGGCAGGATTTACCAGCTGATCCACAGTTTTAAATAAAAATCCAGGGGTGTTCATGTGTAACAATGAGAAAAATACTGTGTTCTCCCATCCTTAACCATTTTATTGTAATTTAATAATAAATGAGGTAATGAACTTAGAGAATCTGCGCTCTGCCTGCCTGCATTCCCTTTTACAGCTGCGAATGTGGTCATTTATCCAGGGCTGCTTTCTTACTATGGATGTATGCCTAACCTTGAGAGGTGCAATGATGTCTAATGAGTTCAAGCAAATCAAATTGAAATGGTCGGCCAGATCATTGGTGTGGGAATCAGGCAGGTGTTGGCTTTGACTCCGAAACAATGTACAAAACTTTGAAACGCTTAGTTGTGGAGTACCCGAGGAGCTTGGTGAGGCAGTATGAGTAACCGATGATTCACAGTTAAAAAATATAAATTTTTGGTCAGATATAGTCATAACCAATAATTCCAAAGAGGATATACTAACACCAAGGGTAAAAACCAAGTCCAATATATGGCCATGGTTATGTGTTTGCCCAAACACATATTGTTTCAACTCTGTAGTTATTTAAAACAAGGGTAGATACAAATTCAGGAAGTTCTGCTAAACATCCTCCATGCGGTTTTGGGGCCGATAAATGATTGCAAATATGGTTGGTTGCAGGCTGTCAAGTGTAAAGAACTTCAAAGGAAGAAAATTAATCACATCTTACTTGATAACATTTAAATATTTTCTTATGCACAGTCACTAGGCCACCACCACGACCACTAACCTGGGTTGGCTGAAACAACCATATTGAGGAGGACACAATTCAGCTAAATGGCTGTGGTCATTAGTCTGCAACCAGGATTCAGATAAAAAAATAAAATCTTGGTTTGTGGATAAAATATAATCATTTAAAAGGAAGGTCTTACTTGAGAGCAATCTCACATCGAAGAGTGCCATTTTAAGTGAATTTGTGCTTTGTGCTTGAATTGGTTCATTTGTCTTTATCTTTAGTAGATTATTAGGATTTCAGTGTTGGATTTGCACGTTTTGGATGACAGGACCATGGGTTATGACTACAGGAATGTCAAAATTCTGTGAAACAGCACAAGTGGTGAGTGAGCAGCTAACATTCGTGAGGTGAGGAAGATGGTTCTCTGGTGTTTATAGTGGAGGTGATTAACTGTATTGGTCAAACTAACAGGAAGTCAGAGAACCTGGACATTATTGTGTCTGCTGCTGAGAGGTTTCTGGGTGTAATACTGACTGAAGATGTTCCACTCCCAGACCCATGGGACTGTTGGGATGGGATGTACATCAGACTGGGACCTGGGAGAGGTCTGGTGGGAGGGTTGTCATGTGGGTGAGGGGAGGGGAGGGAGGGGGAAGGATTTCTCTGTTTTACAGTATGTACTTGTTTAATGTGATTATTAACATCCTGAACCGTAGATGTGTCAATACACCCTTTCCTTTGTTGTAGCCTGTTAATAGACGTCAGGGAAGTTGTCATACAGGGAGAAGAATGGTAAATCCCAAATGGACCCGTCCCTAACGCCACCACTCAAACCCCCACCATTTGCACAAGTGTCCCAAAGTTGAGGGAGTGAAAATGATTACGTGTGTGGGCTTAACAGACAATCCAGGGGCTCCTTCCAGCAAGTGTCCAACCCTGCAGCCTGAGAGAGATATGTTGGTCATGTTATTGTCTCCATCTCTTTCTTCTTTTGTTCCTGACAGAAAAGACTCCTCTCTCACTTTCTCTATTGATTTATTACATAATAGGGGACAGCCTGTTACACTGTTTACACAGTGTTGATACAGTATTACTTAAAACAACACTACTTTAAAGAACACAATGTGTATATTCAAGACAATACATAGAACCTGCTCAACATAATCTGGTCTACAATAGATCCACACCCTCATAGTTGCTCAATCAGCTCTGTCTGCCTGCCTGTTTCTGTGTTGAAGGTGTGTCATCGTCTGAACGGAGGATAATCACAGTAATGTCGCTGTTAGACTGACAGATGCAGTGAACAGTCAGAGCAATGGACAGTTTTGATCTCTCTCTGTCTCTCTATCTGTTTCTCTCAGGTGTACACACATTCCAGAACATGTATGGCTGTGAGTGGGATGAGGAGACTGGAGTCACAGAGGGGTTTTACCAGTTTGGATTTGATGGAGAAGATTTCGTCTCATTTGACCTGAAGACATTGACATGGATCACTCCAAAACCACAGGCATTCATCACCAAGAACACGTGGGACAGTAACAAAGCTGGCAATGAGTACATTAAAAGCTATTTCACCCAGGAGTGTATTGATTGGCTGAAGAAGTATGTGGAATATGGGAAGAGAAGTCTGATGAGGACAGGTACAGAGACACTGAACATGATGGTGTGCTAAAAGAGACAGGACAAAGTGATATTTCAGTATTCGTTTCTTCTCCCGTTCTTATCTCTGTCTTCCTCTTCCCTCTTCATTTTCTCTCTTTCTCTACCCATCTTCTATCCCTTTCTATTATTTACCTTTCTCCCTCCATCTCTTTTCTCTCCCTCGTTTCTCTCCTAATTTCTCTTCTTCTTCCAGTTTCTCTTCCCCTTTCCATCTATCTCTCCTTCCTCACCCCTCTCTTCTAATCTCTCTTCCTCACATTCACAATCAGTCTTTTATAAATGTTATAGGTTTTATAAATACCTAAATTCTTTCTTTGTACTTCTGAAGATAAAATGTGAGTTGTTATGGGAGCACTGGAGTAAGAAGTGCCCTTAATTCTCTACTTCTAATTAATTATCTAAATCACAGTGCATACAAAGTCTCACCCATTTTGTCCCTCTCATCTCTCTCCCCCTGTCTTCCTCTCTCTCCCCCTTACCATCTTCCCTCTTCTTCTATTCCTCCCTCTCTCTCTGTCTCTCTCTCCAGTCCCTCCAACAGTGTCTCTGCTCCAGAAGACCCCCTCCTCTCCAGTGACCTGCCACGCTACAGGTTTCTACCCCAGTAGAGTCATGGTGACCTGGAAGAAAGATGGACAAGATCACCATGAAGATGTGGAGATGGGAGAGACTCTCCAGAATGATGATGGAACTTTCCAGACGAGTGTCCGTCTGAATGTGAAGCCTGAGGAGAGGAAGAACAACAAGTATCAGTGTGTGGTTCAGGTTGCAGGTATCGATGAGGACTTCATCAAGGATCTGACTGAGGGTGAGAGAGAATGAATGTACACTGTACCCATCCGTCTGAATATACCTGTTATTCCAAGTTTCAAAGTGACAAGATTCTTTTCAGTAACATTACCTCCCAAATGTTCACATTTACCTGCGCATATTTAAATTGACAGGAATTAAACAGTATAGGCTGAATGCTCTGTTGTGATTACAGACACAACCTCCATTGGCCCCATCATTGGAGTGGTGGTAGCTGGCCTCCTGGTCATAGCTGCTGTTATTATAGGAGTCGTCATCTGGAAGAAGAAGAGCAAGAGAGGTGAGTGACAAACTCTTTCTGTTTTGATGTAGTCTACAATATCCTTGATATTATGAGCAGTGACTTTTTGGTTAGTAGTAGTACTTGTCAAGATATATATATATATATATAGTACTGAGGTTGTATTAAAAAAACATCTTAAGGTTAAAAGTAGCTCCTAACTTGCTGACAAAGGAGAAACTCTTAAAAAAACAGTGGGTGTGTAACTTTAAAAACAGCTCCTAAATCTGGGAAAAGTTAGGAGTAGTCAAGAGGACTCACTAAGACCAAATCCGCCTCGTAATCAGGTCGATGTTTAAGAAACATTTGATACTGAGCTTTTGAAAAGGTATCGGCTAAATCTTGAGGGTATTATGGTCATAGTAGAGTTAGTCATGGATGCATCACTTCACCAACAAACAGAAACAACCCAATGACATCGGACATCAAGCATGTGACAACTCTATGTTACTTGGCCACAGGAAAAATGTAGTTATGCAGCGCAGACGAACTACGTACAGTGGGGAGAACAAGTATTTGATACACTGCCGATTTAGCAGGTTTTCCTACTTAGAAAGCATGTATAGGTCTGTAGTTTTTATCATAGGTACACTTCAACTGTGAGAGACGGAATCTAAAACAAAAATCCAGGAAATCACATTGTATGATTTTTTTATATTTAATTTGCATTTTATTGCATGACATAAGTATTTGATCACCTACCAACCAGTAAGAATTCCGGCTCTCACAGAACTGTTAGTTTTTCTTTAAGAAGCCCTCCTGTTCTCCACTCATTACTTGTATTAACTGCACCTGTTTAAACTCGTTACCTGTATAAAAGACACCTGTCCACACACTCAATCAAACAGACTCCAACCTCTCCACAATGGCCAAGACCAGAGAGCTGTGTAAGGACATCAGGGATAAAATTGTAGACCTGCACAAGGCTGGGATGGGCTACAGGACAATAGGCAAGCAGCATGGTGAGAAGGCAACAACTGTTGGTGCAATTATTAGAAAATGGAAGAAGTTCAAGATGACGGTCAATCTCCTTTGGCCTGGGGCTCCATGCAAGATCTCACCTCATGGGGCATCAATGATCATGAGGAAGGTGAGGGATCAGCCCAGAACTACACGGCAGGACATGGTCAATGACCTGAAGAGAGCTGGGACCACAGTCTCAAAGAAAACCATTAGTAACACACTACGCCGTCATGGATTAAAATCCTGCAGCGCACGCTGGGTCCCCCTGCTCAATCTAGCGCATGTCCAGGCCCGTCTGATGTTTTCCAATGACCATCTGGATGATCCAGAGGAGGAATGGGAGAAGGTCATGTGGTCTGATGACACAAAAATAGAGCTTTTTGGTCTAAACTCCACTCGCTGTGTTTGGAGGAAGAAGAAGGATGAGTACAACCCCAAGAACACCATCCCAACCGTGAAGCATTGAGGTGGAAACATCATTCTTTGGGGATGCTTTTCTGCAAAGGGGACAGGACGACTGCACCGTATTGAGGGGAGGATGGATGGGGCCATGTATCGCAAGATCTTGGCCAACAGCCTACTCGCCTCAGTAAGAGCATTGAAGATGGGTCGTGGCTGGGTCTTCCAGCATGACAACGACCCGGAACACACAGCCAGGGCAACTAAGGAGTGGCTCCGTAAGAAGCATCTCAAGGTCCTGGAGTGGCCTAGCCAGTCTCCAGACCTGAACCCAATAGAAAATCTTTGGAGGGAGCTGAATACCCAGCGACAGCCCCGAAACCTGAAGGATCTGGAGATGGTCTGTATGGAGGAGTGGGCCAAAATCCCTGCTGCAGTGTGTGCAAACCTGGTCAAGAACTACAGGACACGTATCTCTGTAATTGCAAACAAAGGTTTCTGTACCAAATATTTTGTTCTGCTTTTCTGATGTATCAAATACTTATGTTCATCCATCCATCATCTTCCACTTATCCGGGGCCGGGTCGCGGGGGCAGCAGTCTAAGCAGGATGCCCAGACTTCCCTCTCCCCAGACACTTCCTCCAGCTCTTCCGGGGGACACCAAGGCGGTTCCCAGTCCAGCCGGGAGACATAGTCCCTCCAGCGTGTCCTAGGTCTTCCCCGGGGTCTCCTCCCGGTGGGACGGGACCGGAACAACCTTCCCAGGAAGTTCTGGAGGCATCCGAAACAGATGCCCAAGCACCTCAGCTGACCCCTCTCGAGCTTCTCACCCTATCTCTAAGGGATCGCCCGGCCACCCTGCGGAGAAAGCTCATTTCGGCTGCCTGTATCTGGGATCTTGTCCTTTCGGTCATGACCCAAAGCTCATGACCAATAGGTGAGAGTAGGAACGTAGATTGACCGGTAAATCGAGAGCTTCGCCTTGCGGCTCAGCTCTTTCTTCACCACGACAGACCGATACATCGACCGCATTACTGCAGAAGCTGCACCAATCCGTCTGTCAATCTCCCGTTCCATCCTTCCCACACTCGTGAACAAGACCCCTAGATACTTAAACTCCTCCACTTGAGGCAGGCACTCTCCACCAACCTGAAGTGGGCAAGCACCCTTTTCCGACTGAGGACCATGGCCTCGGATTTAGAGGTACTGATTTTCATCCCCACCGCTTCACACTCGGCTGCAAACCGTCCCAGTGCATGCTGAAGGTCCTGGTTTGAAGGGGCCAACACGACAACATCATCCGCAAAGAGCAAAGACGAAATAGTGTGGTCCCCAAACCTGACACCCTCCAGCCCCTGGCTGCGCCTAGAAATTCTGTCCATAAAAATTATGAACAGAACCGGCAACTAAGGGCAGCCCTGCCGGAGTCCAACATGCACTGGAACATGTCTGACTTACTGCCGGCAATTGTTGTGGAAATTTCTTTATACAATGTATTCTCACTGAGTAAAGGACTGAGTCCCACTGTTAAGATAGGTATAGGAATGTGTGGGATCTGGTATTTGCATAGGGGGCATCGATTGTCTGTCCAGATGCAGATCAATGGGTTTTAGGACAAGATAGGAGAAGATATACAACAGGGGGAGTAAGGTCAGTTTGCCCCTTTGGGTAAACACTACAGTAAACATTATGGCAGGAAGGATAAGGTGGGGGAAGATAGCATTTGACTTGTGTGATAGAACAAAGGGAAAGGTGTTTGAGACAGATGGCAAGCATCTTACCACACCCCTTTTTCCTATGTAATAATACTGTCGATTGCCTGTTTTTATTAGAAACTATTCACTGTTACCTTGTAACCTGCATACTTTCTCCTTGCAAGCAAGATTAAAACCGTTTATTGCGCAATTGATTTCTCCTGTCTTACCTACCATTTTCATAGAATTACTTGGATTTTAGAAATTGCCATCACATTTTGGGGGCACGTCCGGGTTCCTAATCCTGATCGGTTCGAGTCCTTTTCCTAACAGGTTAACCGTGCACGGCCAGAGAAAGCTCTGGAATTCTAGTATCGTCCAGAAAAGGCTTATCCTTTGACGGGCTGAGAAAGGAGTGCCTGACGGGAGCTGTGACTCGTGCTTGATCGGTACAGGTTTCCTGCGGATATTGAATTTGGAGGCAAGACGCAATACGGTTTAAAAACTTAAAGTTGGACTTTATAGTTTAAAATCTGCAGTAAAAGGTTGGACCTTTTAAAATCTCATTTGTGGGCTGACGAGCTTGACTTCGCTTTCTGGTTGGTTGAGTATAAACTAGATTTACTGGGTAAATCTGAAACATGGGGACGTGCGACAGTAAATCTTTGCCGGTCTCTTGTGTTTACGCTGGACCGGCAAAAATTATCACTGACGTATATGGTGTTTGGACATGTGAACAATGTTTTCTTTGAGTGTTATTAGGTTTTGTCCGGCGACTGGCGTTTTCATTCGGTGATGGATGCGCGGCCTGTCGGGCTGATTGGAGGTAGATGGAAAGTTTGTGTGGAGTATATTGATCTGTGTTGTAGTTTCTTTTGCTCAGGTTAGATGGCTCGTTCTCCTCTGATCGCCCGTCACCCCACCCCGCGGAGTTCAGCTGGACCGCTAGGTGGGTCTCCTTGGAGGCCCGCTCGGGACACTGCATCGTTGGAGTCATAACGTGGCCAAGCTCTGTGGACCTTTTCGTTGTGAACGTGGAAATGCTGTGGGCCACTGGAGGCCGTTTTCTGCTCCGCTTTGGAAGTGTTGAGCATGTCTACGAGTTTCAAGAAAAGTTCCAAAAGTGGGGAGTTGTACACACCAGGTGTACACACCCGTAATCTCTTTGGCCTTGCCGCGAGTGATTCAACGGGAACACGCAGGAACGCTGAACCGCTAGAGGGAGGGGTGCGGACGGTCAGACAGGGGACCAGAGGAGCATCAACCGGTGAGATTGTTCCTTAATACAGTTTTCATATGCTTTACTAAACAATGTGGTTGGTTTTGTAAGTCAGATTTGATGGTTTTGTGGAAGTTGATAGATGGATTTGAGTAAGTATGGTGACTAGAAGTTTTTGAGTATTGCAGTCAGGGCGGCTGTAGTTAGAAACATGTCGTTTTTGTTCCGTGTCCTGACACCAATTCCCGTGCAGCAGTTGGACTGCGTGATGGAGTATAGCGTGCTCCTGTATGTTTGGATGTTGAAGTGTGGTGTTTTGGTTAATAGCGACTGTAGTTGGGCCTGACAACCATTCCTATGCTGCTAACCTATTGCGTTGCGATTAGTGCTGGATTATAAGCGGTTGGACTGCTTGAACGTCTGCAATTTAGGTTGGACTTAAATATGCAATTGAGATTGGATCTCATACTTTCAGTGCCTGTAGAAGGCTCCTGTAAATTGCCGCAATTGTTGGTCAGCTTATGGTTTGGATCAGTAGTTATGCTACAGAAGTTAATGCACGCGCCACTTGTGTTTGTTATGGCCCGAGTCACGGGCATTTGTCATTGTCTGGTTGTGGTCGGTCTAGTAAATGCATTTGTCCATTTTGGCATTCCCTGTGCACGAGGGATCCGATCGGCTGCATTGCGTATTCCTTGATAGAATATTTGATCTCGTTTACCGAGGTTGGTGTTAACTTGGAAGTTTTGTAATCGCAATGTTTCGTCTTGTTTGGTGTGCGTTTGGGCGAACGCTTACATTGCGTGGTTAACATGGTTATTATGCGAGGCCTACTCTTTTGGCTTTTGCCTTATTTGTGCTGAAATTGGGAAATTGAATTTGCCTGATGGCTGGCACACGTGGGAGTGTTAGCCTGCTAACTTAGGTGTTTAAGAGAATATTGTCCGAAATATAATTAGAGGGATAGATTAGAAATTGGTATAATGATGATTCTGTGAGTTGGTAAATATGGTCTCGTGGTTTCGTAATGAGGGGTTAAAATAGTGTTTTCTCTCTCCTTGTATGGAGTGGGATGCAGACGATAGCGAAAGTTTTTAGTATTAAGGTAACATGCTGTTTCCATGAAGACTGGATTCAGCCAATATAGTCATAGCCTGCAAAAGAGGGTAAAATGACTACGGCCCGTTTATTCCCCAAATAGCCAAAGCCAGTTTATTCCCCGTTTAAATAAACCCGTAAAATTAGACGTCCTATTTTAAATGCTAAATTGAGTTTGGTTAAATAATGGAGTTCTCTTAAGTGTTTTCCGACGATAACTGGGATAATGCTTGTGTTTTTAAAATCAACGCATGATACTCGTTCATGGAATTTAAATTCTGGAATGGTACTTTAGTGAACAAATAGGGTATTGATGTAACAGTGTTTAAGGCTACGTTGAGTTTCCTTTGGATTACTTATTGTAGCTTGATTATTGTTACGTCCCCTGTTCAAAATCCCTGTAGTGTTCTGTGTATGTGTCTTCTCAGTACAGGTGACAATATTCTTCAATCAAGCTCATCAATAACTCCGCCTACCCCGTTACCCGGTTCAGCTGTTTCCACTCACCATCTGTCCCATCATGCATTTTTGAGCAGTATATGTACTTCTGGTTTTTGGTCATTCTCTCTCTCACTCTCCATCCGTAAGGTTGTGTATGTGGTTTCTGGTTAGTTGTGAAGTGTTTTGTGGTTTTGCGTGGTTTGGAGTGAGAGCTGTGTGTGTGTGTGTGTGTGGTTGAATTGTTTGTGGTTGAACTTTTGTTTGTACAGGTGGTACATTGCCTAACATTTTTATTTCTTCTTGTTTCTACAGGGAGTGAGGAGTAGTGATGTCATAGATCTGTTTTCTGCCTGGAGTGCCATTCTTAAGAGTTTCTTAATTTCCACCATAATGTTGACTTGTTGTGTAGATATTGATAAGCAGATGTATTTTTTAATGAAATGCGAAAATATTAGATAGGTTGGACACTAAATCTAAAATCTTCAGTTAACGAACGATGTAGGCTAAATTGTGAGGATGGTCTGGGGACCATAAACGAACATTTGGTCTTGTTAATGGCTCACCATATATGTGTGGAGCTCAGAGCTTCAGGAAGGGTGGGCAGGTCCACTGGGATGGCTTCCGCCACCCTTAACATTATATCAAGGTAGCACATTATATCAAGGGTTAAATTCGAGGGTTCAGTCTGTTCTCACCCATGTTAATTTTACCAACACAAGCATGTTCAGTTTTGGGATGATAAAACATTATGTGAAAGCTGAATAAGTTTTCCTTTTGGTTGCTTTAATGTTTACATTTATGATTTCGAATCACATTGTAGTAAGACTTGGAGACCTTAAGTCATCCAACATTGTTAATTGCTGAGAACAAATTTGATGTCTTTGCATGACTTATACATGGAAGTAGCAATTTTGGCAGTTCGACACTATTTTGAATGACATAGACTTACATCTAAAATTGAGTAAATTCCCTAGACTTTAGGAGGTAAATTGAGTCATGATGTTTGTTGGTCTCAACTTAGTTTGGCCATTGCCTGTGAAAATGCTAATTTTGATATGCTACTTTGGGAGTTCCGTCACACGAGCGACCGTGTGTGTGGTACAGTTTTTATTTCCTTTGAGGATGTTTTCTTATTTTCGGTTGTTTTGGTTGGATATTCAGTTTGCGACGTTTACTGGATGTATGTTAGATTCCTCCTAACTATCGATTTTCTTTTTAATTTCGGTCCTGTAATGGTTCTGCTTTCAAGCTTGAAGTCATTTTCTGTCTTGAAAGCAGGGGGGGATTGTATGAAATGATTATCTATAGTGGAAAAGAGTTGAACTTAGAGTTCAAATGAAAAAGAGTTGAACTTAGAGTTCAAAGCAAATTAAATAGGTACTTGAAGAAGTTACGTGAATAATCTAGTTTGTCAAATTGGGTTTTTGAAATGTATGTTTTATGTGAAATCTAACATGGTTATGGTTGAATAGAATACATCTTGCCATTTTGAAATGGTTTAGCTAAGCAATAACTAATTTGATGGGTGTGTTACCTTTCAGTTAGTTTAATATTTGATTAGAAGTAATCATATTAATCTCATGCATTATTGAATAAGTGGGTAGAAACGTGCAGGGAGCACATTTAGTTATTTCTTACATGTTTACAAAATTTTGCCATGTTTTAATTGATATTGAGAAAATAATTCTGCATCGAGTTATATTTCTGGAAAACCAAGTTGTGAAGTCTTACATGGTCTAAATTGCATAAAGAGAGGTACAGACACCCTGTAGCACTCCACTCACTGACACAAAAAAAAAACAGTTTGAGATGGATTTTAACTTGTTTTAGAAGAGAAACAGACATTATCAAAATTGGGTATTCTAATTCTAATTTAAGTTATGTCCTAGTAAGTAATCATTGGAACGTTAATGGTTAACAGAGGTTTCTTTGAGGTGAATGAAGAGAAAAAAGGTTGTTTTACTATTGTCAATGCCTGGGGTGTTTCAAGATAACAACAGTGTCCCTTAGTGATAAGGTGACAATTCTTCAAGACCAGGGTCTGTTCTTAGGTCAGTAGACCACCCCCCACTCCAGGGAGAGCCCTGTGGTGGTAAAGGAGTAAAAAGGGGGGGTCATGATTTATGACAGGATTTCAGAGTCTTTGATGTGCTAGGATAATAAGAAGAGATTGAGAAATTCACACTGAGTTTCATCTTGTAGAGAAATTAGGCTAAATAACAGTTATGGTAGCTGACTTCAGGATGGTGTGAAATGTTTGATTTGAAATAAGGTATTTGATCCTTTATGTGAAACAATGGTGAATTTGATTGTAGTTCCGATACAACACAATCAGATGTAAATCATATAGGTGAACTGAGAATTGTTCATGAACTGCTCTTAGAGAGTGGTAGCAAACTATCTTAAGTGATGAGTTTTTGGAACAGTAATGAGATATGTGAAATTGTGTTCTTCTGTTCTTTGTGTTGGTTGTTACACCAACTATAGAAAAGAGTGGAATTGTTATTTTGCTACACTAGCAGAACAGAAGCACCAGAGATGTTAATGTTTTAACGATACTGTTATTGATTTCAACTGTTCTACTCTATTTGGAGAAAAGAAGTAGAGAGATATTGGAAATATAGGGTTTGAGTGTTTGATAGTGTGTGGTTCTAATGTATCAGCGAGATGCAACAAGCTAACGTGATGGACATATGTAATGATGTACTATGCAGTTGGAACTAATCTTCTCAAGGATAATTCACACATTCAGATACAGAACGCTTGAAAGCGATTCGGCATCAGAGGACTTGCTGGAGCCCAGAGAGAGACTGAGCTTGGCTTAAAAGGACAACTGTGAGGTGGCTGAGGTGAGATAGAACTCACAGACACACAGACGGACTGTCCCACAGCTGAGAGAGGAGTCGACTCTGGGGCGCTGCACGTCTAGGTGCCGCACGTCTACAGGATGCTGAGTTCCTGTGAGCTGGACTGACTCGAGTCCTGATGATTCTGCAATGTGATGGAGAAGGCAACCTCCGACCGAGAGGATGGAGGCGTAGGAAAGATCTACTGCACAACATCATGCTACGCTGATTGGGTCCATACCAGGTACATCTCATCTGCTGTCCAGGTAGCTGAGAGAGGAACCTGGGATCGACGACACGCTACACGAGGATTGCAGTGTTTGAAGGTTAGACACAGTGAATTGAAGTCACTGAGGGAAAATTTTCTGGTGCTAGTAACCAGTCACTTTCTACATGGCCTTTAGCTCTAGAACCTTCAGCTAAAACTGGTCATCTTGGAGTTCACAAGGGAGAACACACAGATTCTCCTGGCCTGGCTGATAAAGCAGCTAGAATGGAGACAACAAGAGCTGTGTCTGCATTTGAGCTGTGAAGGACAACACATCTGACTTTTTCGTTCTGTTACACCGACCTGCCAAAGAAATGGTTCATGTCTGACGTTTGGAGAGGACTTTTCAGTGAATTGAGCAATTTGCATGAGAGAACTTTGTAACAGTGATAAATTGAAGGATGCATTCAGTGATAGGTGTTTATGATGATTATAACATAAAAGTTTTGCTGTACTATGTTATGATTCTGTATGATGACAATGTGTGATCTTGGATTTTGTACGAAAGGTAATGATCTAGAAGAATGTAAATGAGGATCCAGACATTTCAGATTTGTTCTGTTCTCTAATCATTAAGGGTAATAATATTGACTGGGTCATGTTGTTAAAGAGTACTGTTTTGTTACAGTCTACATCCTAATGAGTGAACTGTTTAAGGGTTGATACCAAGGTTTAACATGGTATCAAGAGGATGGAGTGTTGTGGAAATTTCTTTATACAATGTATTCTCACTGAGTAAAGGACTGAGTCCCACTGTTAAGATAGGTATAGGAATGTGTGGGATCTGGTATTTGCATAGGGGGCATCTATTGTCTGTCCAGATGCAGATCAATGGGTTTTAGGACAGGATAGGAGAAGATATACAACAGGGGGAGTAAGGTCAGTTTGCCCCTTTGGGTAAACACTACAGTAAACATTATGGCAGGAAGGATAAGGTGGGGGAAGATAGCATTTGACTTGTGTGATAGAACAAAGGGAAAGGTGTTTGAGACAGATGGCAGCATCTTACCACACCCCTTTTTCCTATGTAATAAATACTGTCGATTGCCTGTTTTTATTTAGAAACTATTCACTGTTACCTTGTAACCTGCATACTTTCACCTTGCAAGCAAGATTAAAACCGTTTATTGCGCAATTGATTTCTCCTGTCTTACCTTGATTTCTCCTGTCTTGCCATCACACAATGCAGACCAAGCTCCTGCTTCGGTCATACAGGGACCTGACAGCCCTTAGCAAAATACTTATGTCATACAATAAAATGCAAATTAATTACTTAAAAATCATACAATGTGATTTTCTGGATTTCTGATAGAAATTACATTTTCTACATGCTTTGTAAGTGGGAAAACCTGCAAAATCGGCAGTGTATCAAATTCCTTATTCTCCTCACTGTATATCTCAGTCAGCTGTCGGTAGAATATTACATCAAACAATAAATTCCCTCTCCAGACCCCATATCATGTGACAACTTCAAAGTAACAAAGCCAACTTCATGGCCAAAGCTCGCCCACCCGGTGTAGTTGGTGCTATAGATGGGACACAAAATTACACAGATTATTTTTATTTGAATATCATTTTTTCAATATGATACATACTTCTACAATATTGCTATGATGAATTGACTGACAGAGACCCCTCCCCCTCATAGTTAGTAAGTTTGTTTGTGGAACACAACATCATCCATAGCAATGTGGTCAACCCCTCTTATCATAAGACTTCTCCCCATTCCTTAGTAAAAGTTGGTCTTAGCAGCTTTATTAATAGGTTTTCAGAGGAATCTCATAGCTGGGAACTTTTAGTGCTGTTGAGGGGTCCTCCTAGTGGTAAGATCAAATGTTTTGTGAATACGGGCTCTGGTTTACAAGCAATAATGGTATAGTTAGTGATGGTAGAATTGTTTTATTTGATGCCATTCATCGTACTCCTAAACATATTGTTTTATTTTAGCATTTTACCATACCAAGTTTTCAGAGTTAATAATAACATCCTGTTCTTTTCTGTTTTTCAGGTTTTGCTCAAACCAACAGTAAGTGCCTCCGTCATTTTTGCTATCCAGAAATTGTCACCACTACTAAAGGAAAACCTTGTATTACATTGGAAATGTTTGCAGACACTCGTATCCAGTGTGACTTGTAGTTGTACTTTTTCTATTTTCCTTCCATCCTCTAATGACAAATTATCTAGACTAACTACACCACTAACAATTATGATTGAGCTACTTTGTTAATATAAATGGCCGCATATATTCCCATTAATTAACCTGAACTCATGATTGTCTTTGAATCAGTGTTTATTCTAATTTGGGGATTTTATTTTTGTTTCAGCTTCAGACACTGACTTTGACAACTCTGAGAGAGCTGGCCAGATGATTTGAGACCTCAAAATGTATTTTTCTTAATAGTTGAGCAATTTCACATTGGCACCCACTTCTCCTGTCTGTTCGGTTTTTGGTGTGTAACCTCTGTCTTTTGGTGTGGTTTAGGAGAAAGCTGAAGAGGACATAGATGAAATGGAAACAACAGACATTTTTCTGAATCCAATAACATAGCACATACATGTATACATTCATGCACACATACAGTAATCACAGATCTCATGTACAAATCTGCTGTTAAAATATTCTTAGATTTTTTTTAACACTTTTGCTGACCTTTAATCTATGGTTTGCCTTTTTAAAAATGTGCTGTTATTTTGTTGAATTCATATATGAATATAAGAAGTACTGTGTAATAGATTAACCAGGCTGCAAATGGAACATCTAGAAAATGTGAAAATGGACAGGATGAAACCAGAACCATACTCGGCCAATCTATCCACATTTTCCATTTATACATAGTTTTTCTTTTCTGTCACTTCATTTATTTTTCCCTTTATTTTTTTTATTTTTTTGCTTGTCTGTAGAAATAGTTGGTGATGGAGAGTATGTAAACAAGCATTTTATTGCAGTTGTTTGTACTTATGGAGGCTCCACATTTATTCTGGGATAGGCTTGTAAATGTGAAATCTACTTTTAATGAAGTATCAACAGTCATACATACATGAAAGGGAGATGATCAGATTGCCAGATGTGCCATTAAAATGTTCTTTTCTGAAAGTAGCTTTTTTCGCTTATTTGATTTTATGATAGGTTTAATTTAATGATACATTGTTAATTGAATTCTGATGAAATAGTTGGTTATGGGGAAATAAGTGAAGAAGCATTTTATTTGCTTGTGTTCATCCAAATTAATTGGGCTGAGTTATTTTTTAGTCCTGGAGTAGGCTTAATCTTCACTTCTCCCTTATCAGTGTCATCGAAACTATCAAATACACACCCAATAAATGTTTTGTGTGTGCACAAAGTAAATTATCCACTTGGGTTTAATTCTGGATTAAAACTCTCTTTTTTAGAATTTCTGTATTATAGCATGATTGACAGGCTGACTTGGGGCATGAATAAGCCCCTTTTTCAATAGAAAAACATCACATTTGTGAATTTTGTTGTTAATCAGTGACGTTAACAAGTTATTCCCACTCTGTAGCTAAAGCTAATGTATCCTGGGTAGGGTTTCTAGCTGACAACTTCTCAGTCAGTGATATAATTTAAATAAAGCCCTAAGACATAAAAAAAATGCCCTAAGATTTATTGGAACGAACATTAAGGCATTCTGTAATAACATTCTTACTATTTTAATAAAATGTGATATTGGGCATTTTCATAACTTTAGCAATAAGTCATTATGCTCTTAAAAGCAAAGGATTCCTTAACACAATAGATTGCAATCTGAATTAAATGTGCAATAACTCCAGGCGGCTGTCATGAACTGGGTATCTGCAGTTATACTGCGATCTACAGTAACTGCACATTGGGGTTTAAATGTTACTTGCAGTTGATTCATGTTTGAATGAAATGCTTCTATAAAAATTCTGGACTAGAGCATTGCTGGTTGTCATTTATTTATTATTAATTAATTAATAGACAGCAAGGGTAAAATAGTACTTAGAGCTTTTTCCAGCATGGATTGAGCCATGTGTTGTATCCAAAAGGCTAAGACTTGTGTTTCCATTTACAGTATTAAGAGGAAGTCAAGGTGGCCTAGTGATTAGAGCATCTGACTAGTAATGTGTTTCAGCTCCCATTTATTGAGGATTAACATTATTATTGAAGCAAAACTATAATATGAAACAAAGCTGAAATGGAAACAATGAAACAATTGATCACCTGATGAAATTAAAAGTAATCCTAATGACATAAACAATATTTTGTCATGTTAAAATAATGCAGAACTAATATCTTTTAACAAGCTCACATGTTCATTCTTTATTATCATAATTACAGTGACACTCCTCACGCTTGTCAATGGCTGGAATAATTGCACTCCCTGTCTGTTGACTGAAATATTATAATAATCCCTTTAATACCTTGCTGCAAAACTGGAAATACTTTTCTTAGTGTTCTTACCGGGCATGATAAGCTCATTGGTTGCAGTATCAGTAGTTGCCATCAAGTCCACAAGGGTCAGGCTATCCTCCCCCACATGGGTAACCTCTTCAACTCAAGGAGAAGACTCACAGCATCTGGACAAACAATAGATAGACTCTGATAGGTTATACGGATAGACAGATTTACGAGTAACCCTATAATCTGCCGATACCAGTCAATGATGCTCCCTAGGCAAATACCAGATCCCCCTCTCCTACATTCCTAAGGAACAAAGAACGGATACCCTCATTGGTCTAGGCATCATATGGCCAAAGTACCTAGTGATACTCTGATATTTATACAGTCATGTCACAGTCAAAGAAAATAGTTACATACCAAGCAATAGAAAAGCAGACATTTCTCAAATGCACCTTAGTGCAAGATTTCTGTAACAGTATAAAAAGAGCATCCCAGAGAGGATTCGCAGGCAAATAATGCAACAATTTAAGAATGTTTCTCATCGTAAAATTGCAAAGAGTTTGGGATCTCATCATCTACGGTACATAATATAATGAAATGATTCAGAGAACTCTGAGAAATCTATACTCAAGGGACAAGGCTGAAAACCAATATTCATTGGCTGTGATCTTCGGGCCCTCAGGTGGCACAGCTTTAAAAACAGACATGATTCTAGAGTTGAAATAACTGCATGGGCTCAGGAACACTTCCGAAAACCATTGTCTGTGAACAGAGTAAGTCCCTGCATCCACAAATGCAAGTTTAAACTTTACCATGCAAATAATAAACCATATACAGCTCTGGAAAAAATTTAGAACAGAAGCTTTCAATATGCAGAGGTCTCTTAATTTTAACCCTTCTGTTCCTCACTCAAAAATGTCCTTTCACACTTTTTCCTACATCCGGACGGGTTTACGATTGGAGAAAGCCCACATTGTCCGCTGCCAACTGTTTAACATTGTAAGGGATGTGTAAAGGTATGGGCAGACTTGATGTGGGAATAATTTAGTCAGATGATTGCTCTGCATGGTTGTATAACGATCAAGGAATGAGGCCATTTTACAGGACCAGGTGCCTACACTGTTCCCTCATGATTTCCTAATATTCCATGACAATAATCCCTGCATACACACTGATAAATTCAAGAGTGGTTATATATACTCCAGGACGACTTCATACGCCTCTCATGGCCTCCCCAATCACCTGATCTGAACATCACTGAACCTTTTTGGCATGTTCTAGAGCACAGAACTGAGTTATTTTTTTCCACCGCCTGTAGTATTGTTTATGTTTAGTTACTTTAACACTTTTCCTTGAAATAACTAATTTCAAATATACTTGGAATTTAAATATTTTTAACAGTTGTAACACATAGTTGGAAGATCATACTAGACACAAAACAGAGTCAGGCATATAGAATAATAGGGCTACCAAAAAAAGACATAGGTATTGAGTTTACATTTCTTTATTTATTAATAGAACATGCCCTTCCTGTAGTGGTGGATAAATTCTAACACGTTCTCCTTACACACCTTTATCCAGCCGTCCTCCTGCATGTGATACACTGGATAAACACATGCACGTATAAAAACAGTTACATATAAGTAGCAGGGCAAAACCAAATAAACGTAAACAGCCTAAAGATCCCTATACAGGAACAGTGGTCAGCAACTCAATGTTCATTGAGTTAGGCAGCAACAGCATTGCTAGGTAGGGTACATCCTGAAATCAACAGTGTTTCACCACTGTACAGTACAGTGCAGGAGAGCAAAGGTCCCTAGGGCAATGTGACTTTGGATCCATGACGATGGATCGCTGTTCGATGCTACAAAGAAAATTCAGATATATGGTGAAATTGTACAGGAGTGATTGTTGTTTAAATTGTATTTTTTTGTGATTGTTTAAGTTTGGAAACAGCAGAGGAGTTTTCTGACAGCAGAGTAGTTTGCATGTGTGGAATGACAACTTTAAGACCCAAAGGGGGAAACACACTGAACGGTAAATAACATTAAAACTGATATTTGGACATTTTAATCTGTTACTCACAACATTGCCAGAGGTAGTAGTAAAGGTAGAATATGCTTTTAATAGTTTATCACTGAGTATTACTAGTTCATTACCTACTTACAGTATTGTCAGATGAATATAATTGTATGACAGAAAGGAAATTCAAACAGCTAATTTAATCAGAACAACATGTGGGTTATGTGCTTCAGTTACCAATGTAACTTCCAACTGAGGCTCTGGAGTCCGCAGCCAAAGTGACACCATGGCGGAATTAGAATGCCAATGTAGTGGTACCATGGTTCATATCTATGGACACACCACCTTGACCCTCATGGGTGTATGACTTGAGGAACCCTGAGGGCTAGAGAGAGAGAACATAGGAGAACAACTTGAAGAAATGCACGCGTCTCTCTCTCTCGCTCTGTAAATTTGCGCATCTTCATAAAATTATGTTATTTTTATTTCTCGAAGATTACTTCCTATAATTTATTATCTATGAATACAGCATCCAAAACGTGTTATGCGGCACTTGCTGAGGCAATACAGAGACGCATTCCAATATCACCTGCTGTACGATGGAACTTTAAAAGTAGAACTGTCAATGTAGTTTAGGAAACCCGCTTTGCGCTGCTCCTGGGATTAGCAGTGCGCTTACCCGTTTCAAGGAGAATGTCCAGAATATGCGGAAGCAAACTGATAAATGGGCTGCCACCGTTCATAATGGAACAGACTAGCCAGGCCGACGAGTAATCAACACAGCGCAGGTGATGAAGGAGGCAGTCATCTCCGAGGTGGAGCAGAGGTTTTCACAAAGTGACCACCTGATCGCTCCCAAGCTGATTGACAGCTAGCTCTTCCCAAAATTTGTCCTGTCATTCCCTACATCTGAGCTTGACTGTGCGGTGAAACTAAGGCCTCTAGGAAACGAGGAAAAGTGAAAGTCTGAGCTGACCACTGTACCTTCACACTGGTAAGACGGCCCTGTCTCTGATCCATCTATGAGAACCTAGAGGAGGCTTTTGCTGAGACTGATATCACGGCCATATGCCAAAGACAGAATTGACCAAAATTAGTGTAGAGTGTGCTAAATATTGCAATTTCTTTCATTTCTCTCTGACAGTATTTGTTACAATTGATTTGACAAAAAATGTGTCAAATCAATCAAATTTGATTTGACATGTTCCAATAAAATATTTTTTTAATTGATTGCAGAAGATGTCTTCATTGATCGCATTTCATTATGGGATAGCAATTATGGAAATTATTTTCAGTCAGTTGTGATGGGTAGTGTACAGTAAGAGTTCTGCCTAATTGAAATAAAAATTTAAATAAGCTGTAACAGATTTCACTTCAAAGCGTCATTTTGACTTGTATTATCCACTCCATTTCCAAAACAGTTGGGAGCTGCATAAAATGCAAATAAAAACAAAATGCAATGATGTAAAAATAATTTATCCCTATGTTTAAAAATAGTACAAAGACAACATATCAAATGTTGAATATGAGAATTTATTGTTTTTGGAAAAGTATCTGCCCATTTTGAATTTGATGCAAGCAACATGTTTAAAAAAAGTTGGGACAGGGGCATGTTTACCACTGTGTTGCCTCACCCCTTCTTTTAACAACACTCTGTAAGTGTTTGGGAACTGAGGAGACCAATTGCAGCAGTTTTGAAAGTGAAATGTTTTCCCATTTTGCTTGATATAGAATTTCCACTGCTCAACAGTTCAGGATCTCCTTTGTTGCACTTTCTGTTTCATAACATGTTGAATGTTTTCAATGGGTGACAGGTCTGGACTGAAAGTAGGCAACTTTAGCACCCAGACCCTTTTACTATGGAGCCATGCTGTTGTAATACATGCAGAATGTGGTTTGGCATTGTCTTGTTGAAATAATCAAGGCCGTCCCTGAAAAGGATGTTGTCTGGAGGGCAGCATTTGTTGCTCCAAAACCTGTATATATTGTTCAAGAATAAAGGTGCCTTCACAGATGTGCAAGTCACCCATGCCATGTGCACCAACGCACCCCCATACCATCACGGATGCAGGCTTTTGAACTGTGCACTAAGAAAAAATCTTCTTTCTCAGTATCAACAATTGATATGTTGTCTTTGTACTATTTTCTATTAAATATAGGGTTTAAATGATTTGCACATCATTGCCTTCTGTTTTTCTTTACATTTTACACAGCCTCCCAACTTTTTTGGAAACAGGATTGTACATCGTTTGGCCTTGGAGGTACTGATTGTTACAGTGACTAAACTGAGAGAATTGCACTATGTTATGTTTTAATAGCTTAAACAATGTTATCAATGTACTAATTATTTCACCAAAAACCTAGTGGCTGAATCAATGATCATGTGGTTACACATTTTTACAAACCAAATGAAAGCAAAATCAGTTGTGCTCTACGTAAGATGGGTTGCAAGTGTGATCAGTTTGGAGTTTTATGCTAAGAGTTTTGAAAACCCACAACATACTGTTGATAATAATACCAAAGTGAGTAATAAAACAATATGCATACTGAAACATGTATCAAACTCCTGTTGTATGACATTCCAAAAAATAATCCCGGCAAACGTGCCTATTTAAACTTAACCAGTAGCCACGTTTGTTTTTTTGTTTCTTTGGTACTATTATCAATAGCATGCAGTGATTTTTCTAAACTCTTACATACAATATTCATTCTAGGTTTTGTTTGACCTAACCATGGAGTATTTCCTTCCAATATCCTAGCCATAAATTCTTGTAGTTCCTCGCCCTTTGTGGTTTCTGGGTGGTTATGTGTAAAAGCACTTTGTGACAACTGCTTATTTAAAAATGGCTTTATAAAATGTATTGATTTAGCTGTACAGCAGTGTGAGGAAAGACCTTTGTGAACACATAACGCATTGAACTGTCTCGTGAATGGGCAACAGCAGCAGAAGATAATGCCGGGTTCTATTCCTGTCAGCTAAGACCAGGAAGATGAGGTTGCATTTGTCACTTGATTCCCTAAATGGCATGATTGACCATTGAAAAATGTTTGTCTGGTCAGGCGAATCTCGATTTCTGCTGCGACATGCAAATAGAATGGTCAGAATTTGGCAATGCATTCTATGAATTTGAAAGACACATTGAAGTGTATTTTCATTAGTGGACATCAAAAAATTTATATTAATCTCATAAGAACAAAATTACACAAAGTTACACTAAAACAAAAGTTTATTGATGACAACGACTACCATATAATTTTGCCTGATATTAATAAAAAACAATGAATCTTATTCATTTTCATAATTATTTTACTTATTAGAATTTTTTGCATGTTATTGATGTGACTGTAAATGTTGTTAAAAGTGTCCAGGTTCACTTGTTCACATTGTTAAAGCGGTGGTACAGGTCACCAACATCCTCTTGAGAAACTTTGACCCAACCAGTCTCTTTCATGTGATAGACTGCAAAGAACAAAAATAAAGTCAAAACACACACACGTCCACCATCTTATCAACAAGTGAATACACTCAGACTTACTGTTAACTGTTCCCCTGGAGTAAGCATCTCTGTGTGTAGCATGAAAGATGGCCCTCTGAGCCAAATCATAGGCCTTTGGAACAGACAGGTCATATCTGTAGCCACTGTCCATCACACCATATGCATAGCTGTTACCAGACCCAGTGGAGAACATGTTTCCACACAGTCTCAGGCATTATCGTCAACATAATACAGCCCAGGACCCTGTAATCATGGATGGTTACTAGTAGCAGACTAGTATTTAAATTAATGGGTGTTGCTGTAGTCACCCATTGAAAGTGCAAACTTTGTAATGAAAACATATACAATCGTTTTACGTTCTCTGACGCCCAATTCATAACAATATGAATGGGATATCATTTGTATTAAATTTTTTGCTATCATGTTCATTTACCATCACTGTGACATACCTTACCTGCAATTGCTACTGTTAAAGACATCAAATAGAAAAGCCGTCTAAATGCATGATTCATCATTTAGGTTTACCCCCATTTACCTGAATGACACATCAAATGTATATCTCTCCTTGAGTGTGCATGTGTGGACAATGCATGGTTGTATGTGTGTGTGGGTATTATCCACTCCTCTAGATTCCTCTCTGTCCTCCACAGTAGATCTGTCTCCTCAGACTGCCTGAATGTCTCTGATCTGAGGACACAGTAGAGAAACAGACACTTGATGATGGTAGTGATGATGATGATGATGGTCTTCTCTGCTCTGATTAATTCAAGCTCCAGTGACTCATTGTTGACTCTGTTGCTGGAGCTGATTACGCCTGCAAGGACAGGACACTACACACACACTACACCCTACACACTACACACTACACACACACCTAGGTCCAGCTCCACTAGTTTGTTCTAATAGATAGATAATGGTAGTCATGTTATTGTCTCCAGCTGTCCTGTAGTTCCTGATTGAACAGAGCATTTCTTTAATGTTAGCAAGAGCTCACTGTCTTTTATTTGTCTGATCTTGCTATCAGATTGAGTCAGATGAATACAGAGCCATGTACAGTGTTGATGGTTTCCCTCTCTCTCAGGTGTACATGGGTCTGGAGTCACAGAGGGGTTTATGCAGTTTGGATATGATGGAGAAGACTTCATAGCATTGGACCTAAAGACAAGGGCATGGATCGCTCCAAAACAACAGGGAGTCATCACAAAATACAAGTGGAATGGATCTCCTTTTTTTACAGCGAAACTGGATATGATGGAGCTCCACTGACAAAGCAATGATGATGTCATATTACAGTATTATATAATTGTTTATGCATTTTATTAAGATGGAATGAAAATGTTATATAATTTTCTACTCGTTCCCCTATCTTTTTCAGTACCTCTCTCTTTCCCACCTTTTCTCCAGTCCCTCCATCAGTGTCTCTGCTCCAGAAGACCCCCTCCTCTCCAGTGACCTGCCACGCTACAGGTTTCTACCCCAGGAGAGTCATGGTAACCTGGAAGAAAGATGGACAAGATCACCATGTAGATGTGGAGATGGGAGAGACTCTCCAGAATGATGATGGAACGTTCCAGAAAAGTGTTCACTTGACAGTGAAGCCTGAGGAGTGGAAGAACAACAAGTATCAGTGTGTGGTTCAGGTCTCAGGGATCAAGGATGATTCATCAAGGATCTGACATAGAATCAGATCGGGTCCAACTGGGGAAAGACCAACAAGGGTAAGAAAGATTTACTGATTCAACATTAATTAGACCCAAATAACCTGAATACTGAATGTGATAATACACCTTCCTCAGGAACACTACCTTGTTGATTGAATACTATTTTCACATTGATAGAGTGGCCTCCTGAACTCTTAATTTGGAATGTATATAGAGGCTAGTTAAAGTTCATTAGTATGAAACTGAAACATAAACCACTGTGTGACTCCAAGTCGAGTGAATATGAAGTGCTGTCCAGTTTCATCCAGTCCTTTCCCCCACAAAAATTCTATGACCCAAACATTTTAAATGAGATTAGATTCAACTTTACTGTCATTGAACAAGTACAAGTACAGTACAATGAAATGCAGTTTGCGTCTAACCAGAATTAATCAAAATGCATTACATATGGCAACTCTAAATGTGCAATGGAAGCAAATAGAGGAGTGGTAATTATCAATGGCATTCTAAATTTGCAATCAAGGCAAATTGAAGGAGTAGGGTAGAAACAATTGTAACAATTGATAATGCAAGTACGGTGGCAGTTCTAAATGTGCAATGAAGGCAAGTTTAAGGTGCAAGTTGGCATGTGTAAATGAAATACAGGAATAGCAGCAATGACACGTACCTGTAGACAACTGAAAACATCCTTATCAGACTTTGTAAGGCAGTGACACAGTCCAGTAGTACAAAGGGAGGTATTGATAATGATGGGTCACAGAGTTTAGCAGGGTTACAGATGACCGAAAGAAACTGTTCCTGAGCCTGCTGGTGCGGGAACAAAGAGACCTGTACTGCCTGCCTGATGGGTGGAGGACAAACAGTTTGTGGGCTGGATGTGAAGCCTTTTGGTCGGCTACGGAGCAACCACCAAACCACACTGTGGTGCAGTTAGTCAGAATGCTCTCGATTGTGCAAAACAACAATAACTGTACTGCAATTTCCCTCCCATAACTGCATGAAACCCCAGAAACCTTAAAACCTACAGAAACCCATTTTCCATATCCACTTCTAACTCCACCTCTGCCCTGTTGTGATGATTACAGGTGTTAATGACCAGATATCCACTGGCTTTATCATTGGAGTGGTGGTAGCTGGCCATAGTTGCTGCTGTTATTGTTGCTGCTGCTATTTCAGCAAACTGGCAGACTACCCAGACTATATGAGCAAGCCAAAGCACAAGTTAACAATGAATTGGCCAAACAGCTGCAAACAGGATATTCTTTCATTTTTTAAGAGTAATAACATTTATTTTAATTTAATAAAATCTAGTGTTGGTATTCTTTGTGCTCTATTTAGACCTTAAAGCTCATATTATTCATGGGTTAGTGTTGCATATTTTGCTAAATAAACTAAAAACACATCTCTTGTAATTCTTGACAAAAAATGTTTTGCTCTGTACTGAAACCATGCTGAACCGTGGCCCTCAAACCACAATACCTACCTGGGGTTAGACATACTGTTACACCCCTACGATTACAGTATTAAAATCAGATATTCATACATTTTCTAGTGATTCAGTATATGTACTGGAATACTATTGTTTATCAATGTGTTTTTTATTGGGTTCATGATAAAAGGATGTGCATTTTGGTTCACTTAAATACAGATTTGTGTTGTTGTGTTTATGTAATGTTTCTGGAGTAGGAATACAGTCTTACAAAAACCCTTGAATTGTGTCATACAAATTATCAGACTCAGTAACATCATGTTCTTCTCTGTGTTTCAGGTTTCGTTCCAGCTAACAGTGAGAGCCTTTCATGTTGTTTCTTATTCAAATGTTTTCACTTAAACAGAAATCAAATACATTACTGTGGAAATATGAACTATTTATTATAACTTATTTGATGTATTTGACTTGACCGTACCTGTTTTAAAGTGTAGTTTTGCCATATTTGCTTGTAGCTTCTGATGATGGTTCCAACTCCTCCAACTACACTGCTCCAAAAGCATGAGGTCTCTGTTACCAATATCAAACAGGTGAATATCTCATGGATGTCTATCCGTCTTTGAAATGTAAACTTTCTCCCCAATCTCTTAATTTCATGTAATAATGCTACAATAGTAAATAGAGAAGAAGTTAATAGAGAAGAATCTAGAAATCAAATCTCAAGGATCTGGGTGATTCCTTTCAGTCTATATTACATTTTTCAAACTGAAATAAGAGAACACTCTTCAGTCTTCACAGAGGAGAATCACAGACAAGAGAGAAAAGACCACAGTGAAAGTTGAAGTGACAAAAATAACATTGATCTTAAACAGGACAACCTTGTGATCATTTATTTAACTAAAATCTATAATGACACAAATTATGTTTATAAAGTAACTGGGTATTGGGTTGTTTGTATATAATCTGAGAGGACAAAGCAAATTTAATTATTGTGTGCTTGAATCGTTTGGATCATTGGTATTGTTTTGGTGTATTTCTGTTTTTCTTATTTCCAATACAGTCATTGTAAATAGTATAATGTGAATTGTCAATTAAAATGTAATGATGTCTTCAAATTGCAATTACAAGTTAGTTACAGTGCTTTGCAAGCCCTTGACCAATTCTCAAATGTTATTGAATTCCAAATGGTTAATTGCAATCTTATATGAAATCACTGACACTCAAAAATGAGTTGGTTTTATGTTTGGAAATAATTGTAAGAAAGGTTTGAAGTATTCGACCTCTTTGCTGTGGAAGTTCCCAGTTTATACAGATGAAACAAATAGCTCTAACATGGAACCAATTACCTGATTATTTGCCTCCACCTGTGAACCATTAAAGTGAATCTGAAGTATAATTAAGACCAAAGAGCATTGCACAGAAGGTAAAGATGAAGTACAAAATACTTTCCAAGTGTTTGGATGAATAATGGAAGGGGAGTGAAGTAATGATGAACCGGTCCACGATATTGTATTGGAGGATGGCTAGAAAAAAGCAGAGACTCAATAAGAATCAGCTGAAAGCATTAGAGTAGCCCAACTCTTCAAAGTGCTACTGTATGTATAGTACCAACCTATGGAGGCCTATGCCTCAAAACACACCATCCCCACAGGAAGTATGGTGGTAGCAGCATCATGCTGTGGGAAGTACTATGCATCTTATTAAAATTGAAGGAAGAATGGATGGAGCAAAATACATTGAAATACTGCCAAGAATCTGTTTCAAAACTAAAACCTAAGAGTATATGTACCTTTCCGCAGGAAATTGATCCCTAGGATAAAGCCAAAGCAACTTTGGAGTGGCTCAAGAACAAAACGTTTGAATGTCCTAGAATTGCCCAGTTAAAGTTCTCAATCCCAGTTTGAGCCTAAAATTGCAGTCCACAAGCATCATCTGAACAACCTGGAGCCAATCTGCCAAGAAGAATGGACATCCCTGTGACATGGCAAAATTGGTACATACCAAAAGACAATTACTTTGAAATATGGCTCTACCAAATGTTAATATGTTGGGTTTGAGTACTTATGTAAGCAACACATTTCATTGTTTTTATTTTCTAAATATTTTCTAACATGAACCATTGTTTTTTTTATACATAGTTTTATACATGGTGTTTATTTTCTTATTTTTTCTTTATAATGTTTTTAAAATGATTTGCTCTGTTTACAGTTTTATAATATAGACACATAGGAGGTAATGTAGCCTAAATACTGGTATGGTTTTTGTCATTGTGTCAAAAAGATGGAAAGACAGTAGAAAGAGAACGACAGACACATCTTGGGCTAATTCATTTTCTGGGCTGATATGGCTTCTGGGCTATTTTTGTAGGCTGAATTAAGATAAATCTTGACTGGAGGAGTAATGTCCAAATTTTATTTTCAGAAATAAATTATTAACTTAGTAAATGTCTCAGATTGTAATGAACACCGAGACCTGGGGGGTGTGGTTCCAATTGCGGAGACGCAACTGTCGGTTTATTTCAGTACAGAGGAGTAGGCGGTTGACAAAACCGTAGAGTCGGGCCGGTAGGTTCAGTAACCAGGAAGTCAGTCCACGAAGGTAAAGGCACAGGCAGGAAGCGACGAAGCGGAGAAACCAAAAGCAGGCAGGCAGGTCAGGACACCGAGCGATCCGTCCGCGAAGGTGACAGTACCGACAAGGGTAGACGATAGAGGAATCCAGGGACAGGCAGGCAGGTCGGGATACCGGGTAATCAGTCCGTAAGGGCAACTGCACAGGCAAGTTTCGACAGGAGGAGAAACAAGGGAACAGACAGACGGGTAAGGATGCAGGTCTCTAAATCACACTGGAGGACGGGGACGGGAAGAGAGGGAATGGCAGGCTGGGAGTCAAACAGGTGAATGCTACGAGCGATAACGGCTTGGCAAGTCCACTACAAACAATACCTCACGCGGGAGTGGAGACAGAGCACAGGTTAAATAGGGGAGGAAACTGGACACAGGTGTTTAGAATTCTGGAGATTGCGATCTGGATTGCTGGCTGCGTTCATGTGTATCTGGGAGTGGGAGCGTAACGGTGGTAGGTGAGGAGTGTGGCGGGGAGGAGTTAGACCTGGACTGGTGCGAGAACCTCACACAGATCTTATTGTTGTTTGGTACATGGATGTTTGGTACATTATGAACTCTACCATTTATCTCTCAAATCCAATCCACAACATTATTAAAAATTCTAGGTTGCCTATATTTACAGGATTGTTCAATAGACAGACATGTAAAAGAGAGCACCAGGACCCCAGTGTTTTCATCTATGTGGCACCTGTATCTCACTGGGCCATGGCTATAATATACCTGCTCTTTCCAGGGGCCAAGCTGTGATGGTAATTCCATCGATCAGAACACTTTAATAAGGAAGTACAGAGACGAAATTCTCTTAGCACAATTCAACAGTTTATGAATTATTATTTGCAAATAAGAGAGACGCGTCAAACGCTTACAAACATAATCGTCCAAGGAGTCTCTAACGTGATACATGAACAGCTCGTATTTATTACAGGTAAAAGGGGTGTGGTAAGTTGTTGCCCATCTGTCTTGTCACATAGGTTTTTACCTAAATGGCGGGCTGTCCCCCCCACCTTATCCTTCTCAACTCCTGAAGAGACACAATGTCTGGACAATCCACAGAGACACTAAAGGGTTAACCTCTTACATTAAACTGAAATAATATATTGCTGGATACTGTTGATACTGTTCAATAAAATACTATTTTATTGAATAGTGGTGCTGTATGGTATGGTCAGTATTGGACCCACTGAGACCTATAGAATATTTTCTCTTTAAATACAGTACTTCTGACATATACACTCTGTTTAAATGGGCCTCCCTGCATATACAATACCAAACATATTGGTACCAAATTATTTAAGCCTGTATTAGGTAAATGCCCACACCTCCTTTTAGTTCACTCCTTAACATCTTCTTCGCTCAAGTAGATTTTTCACTCTGGTCACCCCTAAAGCCTAAACTTTCATCATGGTCTACACACATCTCAACACAAGTGTCAAGAATCTTAGGTTTGACACTTTCATTTCTCCTCACTCAATATGTACTTCTAAAATAAAGTAACAAGAGCAAAAAATGTGTGTAAGTCACTGGATCAAAGCGTCAGCTAAATTAAACAAATGTCAAATGTAATTGTTTTTTGGTACATTATGCCTTTTACTGTAAATGCCACTAGAATATGTAACTGGTACAATTTTACAATTCAAATTGGAATATTACAACAACTGCAGCAAGGTGTTGTGTGATAATGAATCAAAATATGGAGTTATAAACATCTGAGGCTACAAAATAGAGGTCAAGTTTTTCAGGTTGAAAATTATCTTTATTAAGAGACTTGAACATTAGGAGGAGCTGTACACCGATCAGCTCTACATTATGACCACCTGGCTAATATTGTGTAGGTCCCCCTTTTGCCGCAAAAACAGCCCTGACCCGTCGACGCATGGACTCCAGTAGACCTTTGAAGGTGTGCTGTGGTATCTGGCACCAAGACGTTAGCAGCAAATCCTTTAAGTCCTGTAAGATGTGAGGTGGGACCTCCATAGATCTGACATGTTTGTCCAGCACATCCCACGGATGCTCAATTGGACTGAGATCTGGGGAATTTGGAGGCCAAGTCAACACCATGAACTTGTTGTGTTCCTCAAACCATTCCTGAACCAGTTCTGCTTTGTGGCAGGGCACATTATCCTGCTGAAAGAGGCCAATGTCTTCAGGGAATACCGTTGCCATGAAAGGGTGCACATGGTCTGCAACAATACTTAGGTAGGTGGTACGAGTCAAAGTAACATCCACATGAATGGCAGGACCCAAGGTTTCCCAGCAGAACATTGCCCAAAGCATCACACTGCCTTTGCCAGCTTGGCTTCTTCCCTTAGTGCATCCTGGTGCCATGTGTTCTCCAGGTAAGTGACGCACACTCACCTGGCCATCCATGTGATGTTAAAGAAAACATCATCAGACCAGGCCACCTTCTATTGCTCCATGGTCCAGGTCTTAATGCTCACATGCCCATTGTACGGCACTTTCATAAGTGGACAAGGGTCAGCATGGGCACCCTGACTTGTCTAAAGATATGCAGCCCCATACGCTACAAACCGCCATGCACTGTGTGTTCTGACACCTTTCTATCAGTAACAACATCTTTTTCAGCAATTTGAGCTACAGTAGCTCGTCTGTTGGATCAGACCACACGGGCCAGCCTTCAATCCCTACGTGCATTAGTGAGCCTTGGCCACCCACGACCCTGTTGCCAGTTCACCCCTTTTCCTTCCTTGGACCGCTTTTGATAGGTACTGACCACTGCAGACAGGGAACACCCCACAAGAGCTGCTGTTTTGGAGATGTCTGACCCAGTCGTCAAGTCATCACTATTTGGCCCCTGTCGAAGTCGCTCAGATTCTTACGTTGCCCATTTTTCCTGCTTCTAACACATCAACTTTGAGGACAGAATGTTTACTTGCTGCCTAATATATCCCACCCACTGACAGGTGCCATGATAACGACATTCTCAGTGTTATTCACTTCACCTGTCAGTGGTCATAATGTTATGGCTGATCAGTGTATACTTTCATTTTAAAACTACAATTTCTCAAATTATAAACCTGACTTTTTCAGAAAAAAAATCTATTACTCAGTGAAAAGTTGGCATAAAAGTATATGGCTCCCCTTTAAGTTTGAGGCCAAAATATGACTAATTGTTTGTGTTAAAAAAAAAATTCATTCACTTTTGCTCAATTTGTAGACATTACATGTATTTCAGATGCTTAACTGCATTTATTTGCAATGTATACATCTTTAAATCCATTGGCTTCAGCATACAACATCTTTAATATGAATTTTACTCCTAGAATTAATATAACAAATAATTATATCTCATGCATCAAACTCCACCAAAAATAGCGTCTATGAACTGTATGACCAAGGAAGATTTTATCCAAAACTGCCAGAAGAATTGATCAGGATACAAAGAAAGACCCAGAGGTAACCTCAGAAGAAATACAGGCTGCTCTGGAAATAGACGGTGGTTGTTTCAAGGAGCACAATACGACGATACTTGAAAAAATATTTGCTGCATGGTTGAGTTGCCAGAAATAAGCCTTTATTGTGCCAATGCCACAAAAAAGCCTGGTTACAATATGCCTGACAACACCTTGACACGCCTCGCTGCTTCTGGCACTCTGTAATTTGGAGTGACGAGACCAATATTTTGCTTTTATGGTCACCATAAGCACTATGTTTGGAGAGGGGTCAACAAGGCCTATAGTGAAAAGAATACCATCTCCACTGTGAGCCACTCTTGGGAGATCTCACATGTGCGATTCATGCAAGATGACCAAAGACAGTTGAATGTGAATCCCATAATAAATAAAAGACATGTGTTTTATGCAAACGTTTGAGCACAAATGTAAGTTCCAAACACAGTCACTCACAGTTGACCACTCCTCCAGAATAGGCGTCTCTGTGCGTTGCGTGGGTGATGCCGCGGCGGCCCAGCTCATTCGCCTCCTCTACCGTCATGTCGTCACGGTAACCGCTGTCAATCACTCCATATGAATAGCTGTTACCACAGCCGGTAGAGAACATTCAGAGAGACGTGTGCCATTGTCATCCACGTAATACAAACCAGGGCCCTGGACAGAAACACACACAATACATTGATACTCATCCATCAACAGACATGAAAGTCTGAGGCACCTTCCCTAGTGATGAGGCATAAACATGGGATTCAACAATACTAGGTGACATCATAATGAAAAAGTGTGAATGAAAACACACACCCAGACTCTTCCCACTCCTCACTCCCATCCACACACCCCCAGACTCTTGTGATGGTAATTCTATGTATCGACACTCGGAGTAAGGGACACAGAGACAAAGTTCTCTTTGTACATTATTTTATTAATTATTATGCACAGAGACTATTATGAGAGACGCGTCAACCGCTTACACAAACATAATCGTCTGAGGAGCCTCTAACTAATATAGCTCATTCAACCGTATATATCACATAGGAAAAAGGGGTGTGGTAAGATGCTGCCATCTGTCTCATGTCAATCAAACACCTTTCCCTTTGTTCTATCACACAAGTCAAATGCTATCTTCCCCCACCTTATCCTTCCTGCCATAATGTTTACTGTAGTGTTTACCCAAAGGGGCCAACTGACCTTACTCCCCCCAAGGACCACATTCCTGAGGAACAAAAGACTGATACCCTTCTTCTAGGCAGAAGGACATGGCCCAAATACCTGTTAATCCTCTGATATTATGAAGACATGTGTGTCACAATCAAAGTAAAGATCTACATATCAGCCAAATGGAAAGACAGACATTTCTCAAATGTACCTTAGTTCAAAATTACCATAACAATCCATCCTCTTGATACCATGTCAAACCTTGGTATCAAACCTTAAACAGTTCACTCATTAGGATGTAGACTGTAACAAAACAGTACTCTTTAACAACATGACCCAGTCAATATTATTACCCTTAATGATTAGAGAACTGAACAAATCTGAAATGTCTGGATCCTCCCTTACATTCTTCTAGATGATTACCTTCGTATTAACTCCAAGATCACACATTGTCATCATACAGAATCATAACATAGTACAGCAAAACTTTTATGTTAAAATCATCATAAACACCTATCACTGAATGCATCCTTCAATTTATCACTGTTACAAAGTCCTCTCATGCCAATTAGATGTACTTCCAAAGTCATCACAAATGTTCTGCTCCTCCAAACGTCAGACAGTCAGTTATGAACCATTTCTTTGGCAGGTAGGTCTAACAGAACGAAAAAGTCAGATGTATATTCCAAGGTGTTGTCCTTCATAGCTCAAATGCAGACACAGCTCTTGTTGTCTCCATTCTAGCTGTTTTATCAGCCAGGCCAGGAGAATCTGTGTGTTCTCCCTTGTGAACTCCAAGATGACCAGTTTTAGCTGAAGGTTCTAGAGCTAAAGGCCATGTAGAAAGTGACTAGTTACTAGCACCAGAAAATTCACTTTTCCCTCAGTGACTTCAATTCACTGTGTCTAAAATTTCACCACTGAAATCCTCGTGTAGCGTGTCGTCGATCCCAGGTTCCTCTCTCAGCTACCTGGACAGCAGATGAGATGTACGTGGTATGGACCCAATCAGCGTAGCATGATGTTGTGCAGTAGATCTTTCCTACGCCTCCATCCTCTCGGTCGGAGGTTGCCTTCTCCATCACATTGCAGAACCATCAGGACTCGAGTCAGTCCAGCTCACAGGAACTCAGCATCCTGTAGACGTGCGGCACCTAGACGTGCAGCGAGCCAGAGTAGTAGGACAGTCTGTCTGTGAGATCCATCTCATCTCAGCCACCTCACAGTTGTCCTTTTAAGCCAAGCTCAGTCTCTCTCAGGGCTCCAGCAAGTCCTCTGTTGCCGAATCGCTTTCAAGTGTTCTATATCTGAATGTGTGAATTATCCTTGAGAAGATTAGTTCCAACTGCACAGTACATCACATATGTCCATCACGTTAGCTTGTTGCTTCTCGCTGATACATTAGAACCACACACTATCAAACACTCAAACCCTATATTTCCAATATCTCTCTACTTCTTCTCTCCAAATAGAGTAGAACAGTTGAAATCAATAACAGTATCGTTAAAACATTAACATCTCTGGTGCTTCTGTTCTGCTAGTGTAGCAAAATAACAATTCCACTCTTTTCTATCGTTGGTGTAACAACCAACACAAAGAACAGAAGAACACAATTTCACATATCTCATTACTGTTCCAAAAACTCATCACTTAAGATAGTTTGCTACCACTCTCTAAGAGCAGTTCATGAACAATTCTCAGTTCACCTATATGATTTACATCTGATTGTGTTGTATCGGAACTACAATCAAATTCACCATTGTTTCACATAAAGGATCAAATACCTTATTTCAAATCAAACATTTCACACCATCCTGAAGTCAGCTAACATAACTGTTATTTAGCCTAATTTCTCTACAAGATGAAACTCAGTGTGAATTTCTCAATCTCTTCTTATTATCCTAGCACATCAAAGACACTCTGAAATCCTGTCATAAATCATGACCCCCCCTTTTTACTCCTTTACCACCACAGGGCTCTCCCTGGAGTGGGGGGTGGTCTACTGACCTAAGAACAGACCCTGGTCTTGAAGAATTGTCACCTTATCACTAAGGGACACTGTTGTTATCTTGAAACACCCCAGGCATTGACAATAGTAAAACAACCTTTTTTCTCTTCATTCACCTCAAAGAAACCTCTGTTAACCATTAACTTTCCAATGATTACTTACTAGGACAGAACTTAAATTAGAATTAGAATACCCAATTTTGATAATGTCTGTTTCTCTTCTAAAGAGTCCAAACAAGTTAAAATCCATCTCAAACTGTTTTATTTTGTCAGTGAGTGGAGTGCTACAGTGGGTCTGTACCTCTCTTTATGCAATTTAGACTTCTCAAATTTTTCCCAGAAATATAACTCGATGCAGAATTATTTTCTCAATATCAATTAAAACATGGCAACATTTTGTAAACATGTAAGAAATAACTAAATGTGCTCCCTGCACGTTTCTACCCACTTATTCCATAATGCATAAGATTAATATGATTACTTCTAATCAAATATTAAACTAACTAAACAGTAACACACCCATCAAATTAGTTATTGCTTAGCTAAACCATTTCAAAATGGCAAGACGTATTCTACTCAACCATAACCATGTTAGATTTCACATAAAACATACTTTTCAAAAACCCAATTTGACAAACTAAATTATTCACGTAACTTCTTCAAGTACCTATTTAATTTGCTTTGAACTCTAAGTTCAACTCTTTTCCATTTGAACTCTAAGTTCAACTCTTTTCCACTATAGATAATCATTTCATACAATCCCCCCTTGCTTTCACGACAGAAAATGACTTCAAGCTTGAAAGCAGAACCATTACAGAACCGAAATTAAAAAGAAAATCGATAGTTACGAGGAATCTAACATACATCCAGTTAGGGCTGGGCGATTTTGCCTAAAAAAAAAATCTTCGATTTTTTTAAAGAAAAATTCGAGTTTCGATTCGATTTCCGATTTTTTTTTCAATGCACTTAAATGACTGCAGACATCAGATATAGTGTCAAAAGTGCAACTTTATTGCTATGATTGTCCTCAAGAGTTAAAATGCGTAGAATCCCAAAACAAAAAGTAAATGAGGCTCTGTCATTCAACAATTTCAAGCTTTAACCCAGGTTTAAGCAAAAGTGCAACAACTTCACAGTAGCTTAAATTTTCTGTTCAAGAAATTTTGTAACATATAACATTACAATTAAAAAAAATAGTGGCGAAATACTTGCGACTGGGGACAACGTACCTCGCATCTAATATTTTTAGCATGTGATTAAAGCCTCGCTTTTCGACAGAATAAATTGGCAGCATGTCTGTGGCAATATAAAACGTGATCGCCTCTGTAATCGCTTTCCATCGCGTTCCGTTCTTATCATAAGGCACACAGTTTGTAAAGCTCTCAGGAAGTGTAGTTTGCTTTTTAGCAGGTGTGCTAGAGGAGCCGTTTTCGCTACGGAGCCGGCTGCACTTCTCCCATTCTTCGCGATGTTTATTCCTCAGGTGCTGGAAAAGATTTGTTGTACTGCTGCTTCCAGTAGCAACAGCCTTGAAACATATTTTGCAGCAAGGCTTCGTCTGTGTTTTGTCTGCTGCATCAAAACCAAACCAGTTCCAAATTACGGAGTTTCCTGTGCCTTTCTTTGGAAGTAGTTCTCTGCTAGTACTACACGCTGCCATGTTGTTTTGATTGTGTGTTACGCGCTTCTTTTAGTATCTATGGTAACGCACAAGGACGAAACGCGGAGAAGTCCGAAAAAACTATTGTGGCAAAAAACTCGAGTTTGCAAAAAAAAAATCGTTTTACACTACAAAATCGATAAATCGATTAAATCGATTTATTGCCCAGCCCTACATCCAGTAAACGTCGCAAACTGAATATCCAACCAAAACAACCGAAAATAAGAAAAACATCCTCAAAGGAAATAAAAAAAACTGTACCACACACATGGTCACTCGTGTGAAGGAACTCCCAAAGTAGCATATAAAAATTTGCATTTCCACAGGCAACGGCCAAACTAAGTTGAGACCAACAAACATCATGACTCAATTTACCTCCTAAAGTCTAGGGAATTCACTTAATTTTAGATGTAAGTCTATGTCATTCAAAACAGTGGCGGTCAGCCAAAATCGCTACTTTCACGCATATCTCATGCAAAGACATCGAATTTGTTCTAGCAATTAACAATGTTGGATGACGTAAGGTCTCCACCCTTACTACAATTTGATTCGAAATCATAAATGTAAACATTATTCAACCCTTAGTAATATGCTACCTTCATATAATGTTAAGGGTGGCGGAAGCCATCCCAGTGGACCTGCCCACCCTTCCTGAAGCCGAGCTCCACACATATATGGTGAGCCATTAGCAAGGCCAAATGTTTGTTTATGGTCCCCAGACCATACTATCAATTTAACCTACATCGTTCGTTAACTGAAGATTTTAGATTTAGTGTCCAACCTATCTAATATTTTCGCAGTTTGTAAAAATGTGCTTATCATTATCTATACAGATTTATGACGTCACTATAATCAAGGAACAATCAGTGAGCGAACCCCATGATACCCCAGGCTAGAACTCTAAACGCAGACACATCAATCAACCCCATGTATCAGTTTACCAGGCTAGAATTTATAAAGCCAGTAATGGGCATCAGGCATAGGCCCTAAAACACAAGAATTAACCCAGGTATCATTGGAAATACAAATAAGAGAAACCACATTATTTAACCAAACTCAATTTAGCATTTAAAAAAAATAGGTTATCTAATTTCGTGTGGAGTAAACTTGCTTTGGCTGTGTAACCCTCTTCATAGGCCATGACTATATTGGATTCATATGCGGCCCTCATGGAGCACAGCGTGTCTCCTTAACGTTCAAGTCTATCACCAGGTGGATTCTTCATTCTACCACTTATACAAGATATAAGGAGAGCGAAAACACAATACGATAACCTTTCGTAAGACAACCATGAAACTATTTTACCAGATTAGAAAACCACTGTACCAAATTCATCACTAGGTTTCAGACTACCCACTCGTGCTAGCGAACAGCTCAGCACACAACAGTCGGCTACCACCTTCCTTAAGGCTTACCTACATACCTACAAAGCACAACAAAACAGGTTATTTCCTGAATACCTATTAAAACATGGTCAAGCATGACAGAACAAACCAGGCTATTTCGAATGCCTATTAAAACATGCTATATAACATTCAAGTGCTTCTCAAACTACATGTAATATTCAATTAAATAAGCTTGGCTATTACCGAGGAAGGTGATCAGGTTTCCTTGATAAGTTCCAGCTTCATTTAATGGTTAGGCATGATACATTTTAGGAAATAAACATTTAAGAAAATCAATGATTATGAAAGCACACCTCAGTTTCTAGTATCGTCCATGATTCCAGAGACCCCATCTTTAGACTACTGTCGTTCCCACAGTGTACCAAATTAGAGAAGCAGCATTATACCAATTACCAATCTATCCCATTTATTAAATTTAAGACAGTACTTTCGCATACACCCCAGTGGACACCAAACAAAGCAAAATCTTGCGATTTCAAAACTTCCAAGGTAACAACAACCTTGAACAAATACACATATCCCACCAAGGAACATACAATGCAGCCAATCGGAACCCCCGTGCACAGGGATTTCCAAAATGGACAAATGCATTTACTAGATGATGACCACAAACAGATAATGACAAATGACCGTGACTCGGGCCACAACCACACACAGAAGTGGCGCGCGCATACACAACATTTGTAGCATAACCACTGATCCAAATCATAAGCTGACCAACAATTGCGGCAATTTACAGGAGCAATCCCTACTCCCTCACAGGCACTGAAAGTATGAGATCCAATCTCAATTGCATATTTAAGTCCAACCTAAATTGCAGATGTTCAAGCAGTCCAACCGCTTATAATCCAGCACTAATCGCAACGCAATAGGTTAGCTGCATAGGAATGGTTGTCAGGCCTAACTACAGTCGCTATTAACCAAAACACCACACTTCAACATCCAAAACCATTATATACAGGAGCACGTTATACTCCATCACGCAGTCCAACTGCTGCACGGGAATGGGTGTCAGGACACGGAACAAAAACGACATGTTTCTAACTACAGCCGCCCTGACAGCAATACTCCAAAAAAACTTGTAGTCACCATACTTTCTCAAATCCATCTATCAACTTCCACAAAACCATCAAATCTGACTTACAAAAACCAACCACATTGTTTAGTAAAGCATATGAAAACTGTATTAAGGAACAATCTCACCGGTTGATGCTCCCTCTGGTCCCCTGTCTGACCGTCCGCACCCCTCCCTCAGGCGGTTCAGCGTTCCTGCGTGTTCCCGTTGGATCGCTCATGGCGAGGCCAAAGAGAAACCGAAACTGTCTCAATTCTTGAGGGAACAATACGTCTATAGAGCCGTTGTCTTGATTCGCACATGCATCTTCCCAAATCCAATGTCCAGTCGAATGTCCAGTGGTAGCTTCATAACTTTAAACGTAGCGGTTAGCAAAGTTTCTTCCTCAACCCCGGGTCTGTAGTCTTCTTTGGTCTCAGCCGCAAACACCGGAGATTACGGGTGTGTACACCTGGTGTGTACAACTCCCCACTTATGGAACTTTTCTTGACTCAAACAACGAAAAGGGCCATAGAGCTTAGCCTCCAGCGGGGTTGGCTACGATTGCAGGGAAACGTCGGGACTACGCAAACCTCCAAGGAGGCCTAGCGGGGGGTGACGGGCGATCAGAGGGGATCGAGCCATCGAACCTGAGCAAAAGAAAAACTACAACACAGATCAATAAACTCCACACAAACTTTCCCAAAGCTTTCCATCACTACACACTGTCTACACACCGTAGCCTACGCCTTCCACCTGCAACTCCCATACGTTACCACGTCCATCCACCTCCAAGCAGCCCAACAGGCCGCGCATCCATCACCGAACGAAAAAGCCAGTCGCGAAAAACCTAATAACACTCAAAGAACAATTGTCCACATGTCCAAACACCATAAACAGAAACACCGTCGCCGAAAACTTACCACAACGCTTACCCAACACAAAAAGCAGCAAAAAAACAAACGCAGCGAAACAAACTCTAGTCAATTAACAAATCCCATAACCATCCAAACCTAATGTGCCCTAACACAAATACCAGCGTCCTAACGCTGTCATCTCAATCAACGTGCCCTAACATCGTCGATAGACCCGTCGGCCCGTAAGTGAGATTTTCAAGGCCCTAACCTTGTCTGCAGAATTCAAATGTGCCCTAACACATACACTTGCGCCCTAACGCAAAAAGGAGCCCTAACCCCAAGTATACTCGCACCCTAACGCAAAAAGGAGCCCTAACCCCAATTATACACGCGCCCTAACGCAAAAAGGTGCCCTAACCCCAAGTATACACGCGCCCTAACGCAAAAAGGAGCCCTAACCCCAAGTATACACGTGCCCTAACGCAAAAAGGAGCCCTAACCCCAAGTATACACGCGCCCTAACGCAAAAAGAAAGTGTCCTTACCTCCCGAGCTCGAAATCTAAGTCCGGGTACCTGTACTGTGGAATCCCAAAAAGTAGGAGACCACAGGATCAGTAACCGAGGACGAGCCCCCAAATTGTGATGGTAATTCCATGTATCGACAGTCGGAGTAAGGGACACAGAGACAAAGTTCTCTTTGTACATTATTTTATTAATTATTATGCACAGAGACTATTATGAGAGACGCGTCAACCGCTTACACAAACATAATCGTCTGAGGAGCCTCTAACTAATATAGCTCATTCAACCGTATATATCACATAGGAAAAAGGGGTGTGGTAAGATGCTGCCATCTGTCTCATGTCAATCAAACACCTTTCCCTTTGTTCTATCACACAAGTCAAAGGCTATCTTCCCCCACCTTATCCTTCCTGCCATAATGTTTACTGTAGTGTTTACCCAAAGGGGCCAACTGACCTTACTGCCCCCAAGGACCACATTCCTGAGGAACAAAAGACTGATACCCTTCTTCTAGGCAGGAGGACATGGCCCAAATACCTATTAATCCTCTGATATTATGAAGACATGTGTGTCACAATCAAAGTAAAGATCTACATATCAGCCAAATGGAAAGACAGACATTTCTCAAATGTACCTTAGTTCAAAATTACCATAACACTCTTCCCACTCCTCACTCCCATCCACACACACCCAGACTCTTCCCACTCCTCACTCCCATCCACACACACCTTGTTGTCCCATCCAATGATCATACTGCCCATTGACAGCCACATGCCCCTGTAGCCCAGCATCATGTTGGAAAGCAGCTTAGAGGCAGCAGACACAGAGATCCTCTTCTTGTTCCTCAGTTTTTACAGCCTGAGACACATGTAGACAGTCACCCTATAAGACAATGCAGTCAGAGTGCTAAACCATTATGTGCACAAACATACATGTAACTCCTCCATACCGGTATTAGTAGGGGTTGGAAGCAGAACAGGAACCCCAAGAAAGGGGCAGGGCTGAATTAGAATTGATTAGCATTATGGCTAAAACACTAAGTCACTAGCTGATACTGATACAGTTGTGTGCTGCCTAAGTTATGTCAAACTCGTTTGTTTGGAGTGTATAGAAACATGAATGTATGGTACATTACCTCAGTTTTACCCTCCCTAGTCCTTCCTTTGCCCTTCAGCCTGACTGACAGGCATTCAATTATATGATATTAACACCATGTAACTTTATAGCAGGACTCAATCCCACAGAGCTCCAACAGACCTGCACTCCTTAGCCAGCAGTCTCTCCCAGTACTGGCAGTCAGCAGCACTACCAGACATGGTCCCCAGCAGGTAAGGATTGATCTCTATCACCTTGTTAGCCTCCTTCGAAGCTACAAAGAAAATGGAGCTATATGGTGAAATTGTACAGGAGTGATTGTTGTTTAAATTGTATTTTTTGTGAATGTTTAAGTTTGGTAATAGATTTCTGACAGCAAAGGTGTTTGCATGTGTGGAATGGCAACTGTAAGAACCAAAGGGGGAAACACACTGAACGGTAAATAACATAAAAATGTATATTTGGACATTTTACTCACAACATTGCCAGAGGTAGTAGTAAAGGTAGCATATGCTTTTAATAGTTTATCACTGAGTATTACTAGTTGATTACCTACTTACAGTATTGTCAGATGAATATAACTGTACGACAGAAAGGAATTTCAAATCAGAACAACATGTGGGTTATGTGCTTCAGTTACCAATGTAACTTACAGCTGAGGCTCTGGAGTCCACAGCCACAATGACACCATGTGTAAGGGTAAGGTGAGCAGCAGCGCCACCGTTCCGTGCACATTCTGTTCCCATCACACACGAACACATCCCGGACTTGTTTTGTGTCACATGTCTTTAATCATTCACACCAGGTCCCTATCATCTCGTTTGTATGTGTTTAAATGATTCCCCTCTGCTCCCCACATTTGTCGATCATTGTTGTTCATGTCTCCTTGTGTTCTGCACGTGGTGAGTTACGGTTTTCTGCATAGCCAGCCATTTGTTTGTTTGTTTGTTTGTTTGTTTGTTTGTTTGTTTGTTTGTTTGTTTGTTTGTTGGTTAATTGTGTTAAGTGCTTGGGGTTTCTTTTAAGTAAAGATTTGACACCGACTACCATTCCTACCTCTTTACCACACACTTGTGACACCATGGCGGAATTGGGCCAATGTTGTGGTACCATGGTTCAGATCTATGGACCCACCACCTTGACCCTCATGACTGCATGACTTGAGGAACCCCGAGGGCTAGAGAGAGAGAACAGAGGAGAACAACTTGAAGAAATGCATGTGTGTTTTTACGTGTAAGGCGTGTCAAAAGCACATTTTTTTTAAACTATACCCTACTCACATTAACTCCAACTGGAACCGCAAATTCCTTAATTGGGATTTCAAAATGAGAGTGATAAGGTCGATCGACAAATACGATCTCCCTTTTCCAGTAATCTCTCCACGAAGTTGCGAGTGGGAATTATAGCCACTTACACAGAAAATGGCCATGATTCTATCAAAAAAGACAATGTTTTTAAACAGAATTAAACGAATTGACTTATATGAGGAAAAATATCCCATATGGAAAATAGATATATTTTTGCAATGCAAAATGTATGTAGAATATATGATGAATACATGTCGAATACATTTAACTTAATTCAAAATACATTTCAGGTACCAAAATGCATTTCACCTTTTATTCTGAAATGTATTTAAAAATGTATAGATATATTTATCTATATTCAAAATAAATTTCAGGTATCAACATTTATTTCACCTTTTACTCTGAAATGTCTTTAAAAATGCATTAATACATTTGACTTAATTCAAAATACATTTCAGCTTTTATTCCGAAATTCATTCATTCATCTTCTTCCACTTATCCGGGGCCGGGTCGTGGGGGCAGCAGTCTAAGCAGGGATGCCCAGACTTCCCTCTCCCTAGACACTTCCTCTAGCTCTTCCGGGGGGACACCAAGGCGTTCCCAGGCCAGCCGGGAGACATAGTCCCTCCAGCGTGTCCTAGGTCTTCCCCGGGGTCTCCTCCCGGTGGGACGGGACCGGAACACCTTCCCAGGAAGGCGTTCCGGAGGCTTCCGAAACAGATGACCAAGCCACCTCAGCTGACCCCTCTCGATGTGGAGGAGCAGCGGCTCTACTCTGAGCTCCTCCCGGGTGACCGAGCTTCTCACCTTATCTCTAAGGGATCGCCCGGCCACCCTGCGGAGAAAGCTCATTTCGTCCGCCTTTATCCGGGATCTTGTCCTTTCGGTCATGACCCAAAGCTCATGACCATAGGTGAGAGTAGGAACGTAGATTGACCGGTAAATCAAGAGCTTCATCTTGCGGCTCAGCTCTTTCTTCACCACGACAGACCGATACATCGACTGCATTACTGCAGAAGCTGCACCGATCCGTCTGTCAATCTCCCGTTCCATCCTTCCCTCACTCGTGAACAAGACCCCTAGATACTTAAACTCCTCCACTTGAGGCAGGCACTCTCCACCAACCTGAAGTGGGCAAGCCACCTTTTTCCGACTGAGGACCATGGCCTCGGATTTAGACGTACTGATTTTCATCCCCACCGCTTCACACTCTGCTGCAAACCGTCCCAGTGCAGGAGCTTCAGCATTATTCCTAAAAGTATTTGAAAATGTATAAATACATTTCAGTTTTGTCCAAATGTATTTCACCGTCAACAATGCTCTCATTACAATTGTAATGTATTATAGAAAATACATTAACAAAATATTTTTTCAAGCCCATATTAAAATGCATTTTTCTGATCCTGTGAGATTAAAAAGATGAAATGTAATTACCGACGTATTGATTATATCACATTTAGGTATTGAAACACATTTTATAGATATACATTACCAAAACACATTTCAGCTTATAGTGACAAATGTAGTCTTACATACTAAGGTAAACTTGGCAAATCCACTACTTGCCTCTACTGTTAAGATAATCCTGTTTGGAGTAATGGTTAGTGTGCCTATCTGTGGAACATCAGGTCGCAGTTTCAAAACACTACCTGGTTGACGCTGCAGTATGTTTAGACATGCATTTTTTATAAATATATTTAAGCGGCCAATTTCAAACATTTTGACATATATTTACCAAATGTATTCAGGAATATACAGTGGAGAGAACATAAACTGCCGATTTTGCAGGTTTTCCTACTTAGAAAGCATGTAGAGGTCTGTAACTTTTTATCATAGGTACACTTCAACTGTGAGAGATACATTTGACAAAAATCCAGAAAATCACATTGTATGATTTTTTTCTAATTAATTTGCATTTTTTGCATGACATAAGTATATGATCACCTACCAACCAGTAAGAATTCCAGCTCTCACAGACCTGTTAGTTTTTCTTTAAGAAGCCCTCCTGTTCTCCACTCATTACCTGTATTAACTGCACCTGTTTGAACTTGTTACCTGTATAAAAGACACCTGTCCACACACTCACACAGATTCCAACCTCTCCACAATGGGCCAAGACCAGAGTTGTGTAAGGACATCAGGGATAAAATTGTAGACCTGCACAAGGCTGGGATGGGCTACAGGATAATAGGCAAGCAGCATGGTGAGAAGGCAACAACTGTTGGCACAATTATTAGAAAATGGAAGAAGTTCAACATGACGGTCAATCTCCCTCGGTCTGGGGCTCCATGCAAGATCTCATCTTGTGGGGCATCAATGATCATGAGGAAGGGGAGGGATCAGCCCAGAACTACACAGCAGTAACTGGTCAATGACCTGAAGAGAGCTGGGACCACAGTCTCAAGGAAAGCCATTAGTAACACACTAAGACTTCATGGATTAAAATCCTGCAGCGCACGCAAGGTCCCCCCTGCTCAAGCCAAAGGATGTCCAGGCCCGTCTGAAGTTTGCCAATGACCATCTGAATGATCCAGAGGAAGAATGGGAGAAGGTCATGTGGTCTGATGAGACAAAAATATAGCTTTTTGGTCTAAACTCCACTCTGCGTGTTTGGAGGAAGAAGGAGGATGAGTACAACCCCAAGAACACCATCCCAACCATGAAGCATGGAGATGGAAACATCATTCTTTGCGGATGCTTTTCTGCAAAGGGGACAGAACGACTGCACCATATTGAGGGGAGGATGGATGGGGCCATGTATCGCCAGATCTTGGCCAACAACCTCCTTCCCTCAGGAAGAGCATTGAAGATGGGTCGTGGCTGGGTCTTCCAGCATGACAACGACCTGAAACACACACCCAGGGCAACTAAGCAGTGGCTCCGTAAGAAGCATCTCAAGGTCCTGAGTGGCCTAGCCAGTCTCCAGACCTGAACCCAATAGAAAATCTTTGGAGGGAGCTGAAAGTCCGTATTGACCAGCAACAGCCCCAAAACCTGAAGGATCTGGAGGTCTGTATGGAGGAGTGGGCCAAAATCCCTGCTGCAGTGGTCAAGAACTATAGGAAACGTATGATCTCTGTAATTGCAAACAAAGGTTTGTGTACCAAATATTGAGTTCTGCTTTTCTGATGTATCAAATACTTATGTCATGCAAAAAAAATGCAAATTAATTACTTAAAAATCATATAATGTGATATTCTGGATTTTTGTTTTAGATTCCGTCACTCACAGTTGAAGAGTACCTATGATACAGACTTCTACATGCTTTGTAAGTGGGAAAACCTGCAAAATCGGCAGTGTATCAAATATTTCTCTACACTGTATTTTCCAAATGTGTTCGGAAATGTATTTACCAAATGTATTCAAAAGTATATTTAAAATACATTTATTTTGCGTATGGGATGTCACTGCAGTACAACGTTACGAAAACGAATGTGTTTTTCAGACTACTTCTCATTCGCTATCAAAAAATTTAACGGGATAATGCATAATTACACGTTCTAGGTATTATTTACTTGGTTTTCACACAAATTGGGCTACTTTTCAAACAATGTCGCGGGTGAAAATTAATTGGTCGCGGTTGGCAGGGTTTTTGGGCTACATTTGAACAGATCATCATGCTTACTCTAAGCCATTGGTTCTCAACCGGCGGGGCCCGCCCCCCTAGGGGGGCGCGGACACTTTCCCAGGGGGGCGCGAGTAGGCTTCAGGATAATAAAAAAAAATAAAAATAAAAAATCCCCCCATGTTGAAATGCAAGTGGTTGGACTATTATAACACACAAATCATCCTCCGGGCGATTTTGTGTCAAAAGCGACTACCGACAAATCTAGTGGCATGTATATAGCATATCTGTCATAATTTAAACAAGTCTCCCGAAGAGAAACGGTATCACTCTCTCCCCCGCCTCTGCCTGTTGCGCTGTAGACGTGTGTGTGTGTGTGTGTGTGTGTGAGAGTGTGTGAGAGACAGCAAGGTTGTCAAGCCCGCAGGGCACTCTTTTGGAGTTTAACTCAGAAAAGACCAGTTAACCAAAGTTAACCACAGGTTCTCATTGATCTTATGATGGACATGTGTTGTGATATAAACAAATGAACCGTCAACGGCGAAATAAAAGCCTCTTATTAACGAGAGCGGTCTAAGAGACCTCCAGCTTACAATGAGGTCTCTGCGCAGGACTGTCCGACCGACGAGCTAGCGGCTGGGGCAGGCACTAGCTGGCTGTCGCATCACTTCATGGAGCTTCTCAACTCTGAAAACTTGTCAATTGTCAGTTCCTGAAACGTTGTCAGAAGTGAATTTAGTGATTAATAAGATGGCAAAAATGTTTTGTGGTGTTTGGAGACTCGAAAGCACGTATCACTCTGCAGTTACTGTGCTCAACGAGCAGCAGGTTCTGCCGTGAGCCCCTCCCCCGACCAAAAGCACTCACACGCGGTCAGTCTCTCAGTAGCCTCGCGCAGCAGTGAGGACACTCACACCACTCCGCGTCCAGGCTGCAAATGAATCGCGCATGGCCGCCGCCGTTCCCGCCCTGATTTACAGAGCGGGGTGTAAATGTAAATGTTTCTTCACTCACTTTCACACAAAAATAAATCACTGCATTTGACTCACATAGCTGCATTCACTACAGTCTAGTCTCTTGCCAAGTTCGCTTGTGCCATCTCTCGCTAGTCTAGTTGTTATCCATCGATATCAATTTACTTCAAAACCCAAACCGTCTTTTTAAAGACTAATCCCACAAACAGTCTTTTTAAAAATTTGCCCCATTTCGGGCCATAGCCAGTAATTGTTTCTTAGCTCTTAGCTAACTACCCCTCTGCCTTTTTCACCGTGTTGCAACACCCACGCGAGACACTCACTGACTCACTGACAAAGAACTACAATCGTGAAGTCTTAAAATAGAATTTGCATTGCCATTATTTTGTTCGTTGTATTAAAGATGGTGCCTTAGTCCCGACTGATTAGCCGACGATACTAGTCTCTCAACATAGCCACACACACGCACACATTTTACATCATAGCCTAAACCTTATTGAAAACACAACCAATCCACATCCAAATTATTTCAAAACCAAACAAAAATGGAGAGATTTCTAGTGAGGACCAACAAGGCAACCGACGCACCACCAGCTGCAAAAAAGCTTTGAAGGTACGATGAAGCATACCTGCAGTTTGGATTTACAGTCACGGCTGATCTGAGACCTGTGTGTCGTGTGTGCCGAGGTGCTGGCAAACGACAGCATGAAGCCCTGCAAACTAAAAAGGAACCTCGAAACAAAGCATGCTGGCATTAAGGATAAACCGGCTGAATATTTTAAAAGAAACTTGATGGCCTCCATCAGCAACAGGCAACAATTTCAGTTCACAGCACTGTGTCTAAACAGTGTTTGGAGGTATCGTATGTAGTGGCCAAAAGAATAGCTAAACTGGGTAAACCGCATACAATTGCAGAGACTCATTTTGCCAGCCGCACAAGACATGTGCAGAATAATGATAGGAGATAGTGCAGCAGCCAGGCTCGGTGCAGTACCACTGTCCAATGACACAGTTGCTAGGAGAATTTCAGACATGTCTAATGATATCAGAGAGCAACTGATAGAGTTAATAAAAAAGAGTCCTTACTACGTGCTGCAGCTAGACAAATACACAGATATTGCTGGGCAGGCACAGCTCCTCACCTATGTCAGGTATCTGCGGGACAAGGCGATTGAGGAGGATGTCCTGTTTTGCCGGCCTCTTCAGTCGCACACTACAGGAGAAGCCATCTTCAATGTCCTTGATATTTTTCTCTGGATGACACTGTGGCTTGCGTCTCTGTCCTATTTGGTTGATATATTTGACCGCTTGAATGGCCTCAACCTGTCTTTGCAAGGCCTCGAAACTTTGCAAGGCCTCAAAACTACTATATTTTTCATTACACAGGAATATACAAAAAAAGGTTTTATGATAAAAACAATGGTCAAAGTAGGTAATTTCACTTCACTTTACTTTTGGGGTCATTTTCATTGACATGTGGATGTGTAAACCGTTGTAAACTGCTATAGAATAGTTAAAATATTAACATTTCTGGCACTTCTTTTCTGCCAGTGAAGAAACATAACAATCTCACTCTTTTCTATAGTTGTTCAATGACCAACAAATAACAAAATTGCACAATTTCCTATTACTGGTCCAATTACTCATCTGTTAACACAGCTTGCTTGCGTTGACGTATCAATGTCAAAAACAGTTCATAACCAGTTCATAATCTGACCAGATATCATTTGATTAACAATTAAATCTAATTGGTCTGTCTCTAAACTACAATCGAATTCACCTTTGTTTCACATAAATTATTAAGTACCTTATTGCAAATCATAACATTTACCACCATCTTGAAGCTCAACTAATAACTATTATTTAACCTGTTATTGTTTCACCAAATGTTGCATGGTGTCAGTTTCTCCTAAGCACTGACATATCAAAGACTCTGTAATCCTGTCATAAATCATGACCCCCCCACAATGCCCTATCTCCCCAGATCTCACCCTGGAGTAGGGTTAGAGTGGGGGGGGGGGTCCTGATTGTGAGTAATTTACCTAATCTAAATATAAAACATTATTCTTTTACACAGGGAAATAAAGAATCCAGATCCTATCTTTTTGTACTTTTCAACTCTTGTATGTACTAGATAGACTCTCAATGTAATGAATGCGGTGTTGCAGGAGCAAGGAACCAGGTGCAGGCAGAGGTAATCAGTGTAGTTCTTTAATGAACGTAAACGAACACAAGAGGACAAACAAAACACAACAAAAGGAAATGACTGACTAAAGCAGCAAAACGATTGTACATAAAGCTCTAAAGACACTGTGATGGAAATTCCAATGTATCGACACTCTGAGTAAGGGACACAGAGACAAAATTATCTTTGTACATGATAACCATCCATCCATCCATCTTCTTCCGCTTATCCGGGGCCGGGTCGCGGGGGCAGCAGTCTAAGCAGGGATGCCCAGACTTCCCTCTCCCCAGACACTTCCTCTAGCTCTTCCGGGGGGACACCGAGGCGTTCCCAGGCCAGCCGGGAGACATAGTCCCTCCAGTGTGTCCTAGGTCTTCCCCGGGGTCTCCTCCCGGTGGGATGGGACCGGAACACCTTCCCAGGAAGGCGTTCCGGAGGCATCCGAAAAAGATGCCCAAGCCACCTCAGCTGAACCCTCTCGATGTGGAGGAGCAGCGGCTCATGACCATAGGTGAGAGTAGGAACGTAGATTGACCGGTAAATCAAGAGCTTCGCCTTGCGGCTCAGCTCTTTCTTCACCACGACAGACCGATACATCGACTGCATTACTGCAGAAGCTGCACCGATCCGTCTGTCAATCTCCCGTTCCATCCTTCCCTCACTCGTGAACAAGACCCCTAGATACTTAAACTCCTCCACTTGAGGCAGGCACTCTCCACCAAGCTGAAGTGGGCAAGCCACCCTTTTCCGACTGAGGACCATGGCCTCGGATTTGGAGGTACTGATTTTCATCCCCACCGCTTCACACTCGGCTGCAAACCGTCCCAGTGCATGCTGAAGGTCCTGGTTAGAAGGGGCCAACACGACTACTATCGGCCGTATTCTCCTCTCCAGAACCCTGGCATAGACTTTCCCGGGGAGGCTGAGAAGTGTGATCCCCTATAGTTGGAACACACCCTCCGGTCCCCCTTCTTAAAAAGAGGGACCACCACCCCGGTCTGCCATCCCAGAGGCACTGTCCCCGACCGCCACGCGATGTTGCACAGGCGTGTCAACCAAGACAGCCCCACAACATCCAGAGACTTGAGGTACTCAGGGCGGATCTCATCCACCCCCGGTGCCTTGCCACCGAGGAGTTTCTTGAGCACCTCTGTGACTTCAGCCCGGGTGATGGACGAGTCCACCTCTGAGCCCTCATCCTCTGCTTCCTCAATGGAAGACGTGATTGAGGAGATCCTCGAAGTACTCCTTCCACCGCCCGACGACATCCTCATTTGAGGTCAACAGCTGCCCACCTCTACTGTAAACAGCGTTGGTAGGGCACTGTTTCCCTCTCCTGAGGCGCCGGATGGTTTGCCAGAATCTCTTCGAGGCCAGCTGATAGTCCTTCTCCATGGCCTCACCGAACTCCTCCCAGGCCCAAGTTTTTGCCTCCACAACCACCCGGGCTGCAACCCGCTTGGCCTGTCGGTACCCGTCAGCTGCCTCAGGAGTCCCACAAGCCAACCAGGCCTGATAGGACTCCTTCTTCAGCTTGATGGCATCCCTTACTTCCGGTGTCCACCACCGGGTTCGGGGATTGCCGCCTCGACAGGCACCGGAGACCTTACGGCCACAGCTCCGAGCGGCCGCTTCGACAATGGCGGTGGAGAACATGGTCCACTCGGACTCAATATCTCCAACCTCCCTCGGGATCCAGTCGAAGCTCTGCCGGAGGTGGGAGTTAAAGATCTCTCTGACAGGAGACTCGGCCAGACGTTCCCAGCAGACCCTTACAGTACGCTTGGGCCTGCCGAGTCTGTCCAGCTTCCTCCCCCGCCATCGGATCCAACTCACCACCAGGTGGTGATCAGTTGACAGCTCCGCCCCTCTCTTCACCCGAGTGTCCAAGACATACAGCCGCAGGTCAGATGAGACGACAACAAAGTCGATCATCGACCTGCGGCCTAGGGTGTCCTGGTGCCACGTGCACTGATGGACACCCTTATGCTTGAACATGGTGTTCGTTATGGACAAACTGTGACTAGCACAGAAGTCCAATAACTGAACACCACTCGGGTTCAGATCAGGGGGGCCGTTCCTCCCAATCACGCCCCTCCAGGTGTCACTGTCGTTGCCCATGTGGGCGTTGAAGTCCCCCAGTAGAACAATAGAGTCCCCAGTTGGAGCACTTTCCAGCACCCCTCCCAGAGACTCCAAGAAGGTCGGGTACTCTGCACTGCCGTTCGGCCCGTAGGCACAAACAACAGTGAGAGACCTATTCCCGACCCGTAGGCGCAGGGAAACGACCCTCTCGTTCACCGGGGTAAACTCCAACACATGGCGGCAGAGCTGGGGAGCTATAAGCAAACCCACACCAGCCCGCCACCTCTCACCATGGGCAACTCCAGAGTGGTGAAGAGTCCATCCTCTCTCAAGGAGTGTGGTTCCAGAGCCCAAGCCGTGCGTAGAGGTGATCCCGACTACCTCTAATCGGAACCTCACGCACTAACTCAGGCTCCTTCCCTGCCAGCGAGGTGACATTCCACGTCCCTAGAGCTAGTTTCCGTGTCCAGAGATCGGGTTGTCTAGGCCCCTGCCTTCGACTGCCGCCCGATCCTCTTCGCACCGGCCCCTTATGGTCCCTCCTGTGGGTGGTGAGCCCACGGGAGGGCGGCCCCACGTCGCTCCTTCGGGCTGAGCCCGGCCGGGCCCCATGGGGGAAGGCCCGGCCACCAGGCGCTCGCATACGAGCCCCAACCCCGGGTCTGGCTCCAGGGTGGGGCCCCGGCTGCGCCATACCGGGCGACGTCACGGTACTCAAAATTGTATTCTTCATTAAGGGGGTTTTGAACCGCTCTTAGTCTGACCCGTCGCCTAAGACCTGTTTGCCTTGGGAGTCCCTACCAGGGGCATATAGCCCCAGACAACATAGCTCCTAGGGTCACTCGGGTACTCAAAACCCTCCACCACATTAAGGTGGCAGTTCTTAGAGGGGTACATTATAACCGTTTTATTAATTATTATGCACAGAGACTATTATGAGAGACGCGTCAACCGCTTACACACACAATCGTCTGAGGAGTCTCTAACTCCATACATGAACAATCCGTATTTATTACATAGAAAAGGGGTGTGGTAAGATGCTGCCATCGGTCTTGTCACAAGAGTTTACCCAAAGGGCGGGCTGTCCCCCCACCTTATCCTTCTCAACTCCTGAGGAGACACAATGTCTGGATAGTCAACAGAGACACTAAAGGGATTTATACAGATTTACGAGTACCCCCTCTAATCCACCCGTGCCGGTCAAGGATGTCTCCTATTCAAACACCAGACCCCTCTCTGTATCTTTAACTAGTAACTCATTCATGCATGTATATGACGACAACGAATACATCCTTCTTCTAGGCAGGAGGACATGGCCCAAATACCTAATAATCCTCTGATATTATAGAGACATGTGTGTCACAATCAAAGTACAGATTTACATATCAGCCAATAGAAAGACAGACATTTCTCAAATGCACCTTAGTTCAAAATTTCCATAACAACACTTACGTCTAACAGCAACACACACCGGCAAACACTGACGACAACAATGATCCACACTGTGGGGAGCAGAGGGGAAACATTTAAACACTTACAATGATGTGATAGGGACCTGGTGTGCATGATTAAAGACATGTGACAGAAAACAAGTCCGGGATGTGTTCGTAAGTGATGGGAACTGAGGGTATATGGAACGGTGGCGCTGCTGCTCACTGTACCATGACATTTAAAGTGAGAGTAAAATGTTCTCTAAAAATCTCTACTTTAAACAAATAGTCTCAACTCCTAATGTCAATTTGGCTTCCAACCTATTTGGTGTTTGAGAGCTAACTGATGGACATAACCAGTCAAAACCAGAATAATGAACACAAAGTATTAGCTGAATTAGAAAAATAATTTTGATAATGTCACCAGTAAATCAGTTTTTTTCTAAGGAGTTCAAAAATAGCCACCTCTACACCGAAACCCAATTTCAACAACCCCCCCCACAATGGTGATTGTGTGAGTGAGTAGAGCACTCCAGGGTGGACATTTGGGGTCTGTGTCTCTCTTTACAATTTAGACTGAGTAAACTTCTCAACTTGATTTTCTAGAACAGAACTTGATGCAGAATTATTTTCTCAGTTTCAATTAAAATATAGCAAAACGTACTACCCATGTAGGGAATAACAAAAATGTGCTCCCTGCAACTTTTTACCCACTCATTCCCATGTACATGATATTAACATGATTACTTCTATTCAAATATCAAACAAACAAACTGAACAGTCACATTCTCATAGTCACCATTCATCCCAACAAATTAGTTCTCACTTTGCTTAAGCCAAATCAAAAGTGTAAGATGTATTTTACTCAGCCATAACAATGTTAGAATTTACCTCAAACAAACAAATATAAAAACCAAATTAGACAAATACTGTGAATGGGCCATAACAGATGCCAATTAACTGTGCAAATAAGATAAAAAAAATGTCCATGTAATTTAAGTACCCATGTGATTCACTTTGAACTCTCAGTTCAGCTCATATCCATTATAATTAATCATATCATACATTCCCCCTGCTTCATTAAGTCAACAGGAAAGTGACACCAGCAGTGAAGGTAGAACCATGCACTGGCCATCAGTTCAGTACAGAATTGGTTTTAGGGATGAATCTAGAATCCATTCGATAAGGAGTTGCATACTGTATATACAGTGGATACACAAAGTCTACACACCTCTGTGAAAATGCCAGCTTTTTGTGATGTAAAAGAATGAGATAAATCATGAACAATTGTATCCACTGTACAATTGTGCTCATACGTTTACATACCCTGGCATAAATTGTGAAATTGTAGCATTGATTTTGAAAATATGAATGATAATGCAAAATAAAATGTATTTTATTTCATGATAGTGATCATATGAAGCCATTTATTATTTATTATTATTGGCTCCTTTTTAAATCGTAATGATAACAGAAATCACCCAAATGGCCCTGATCAAAAGTTGACATACCCTTGAATGTTTGGCCTTGTTACAGACACACAAGGTGACACACACAGGTGAAAATAACAATTAAAGGTTAATATCCCACACCTGTGGCTTTGTAAATAGCAATTACTGTCTGTTTATAAATAGTCAATGAGTTTGTTAGCTCTCACATGGATCCACAGAACAGGCTGGATACTGAGCCATGGGGAGTAGAAAATACCTGTGTAACAAGGTAATGGAACTTTATAAAGATGGAAAACAATATCAAAAGATATTCAAAGCCTTGCAAATGCCAGTCAGTACTGTTCAATCACTTATTAAGAAGTGGAAAATTCGGGGATCCCTTGATACCAAGCCAAAGTCAAGTAGACCAAGAAAGATTTCAGCCAAAACTGCCAGAAGAATTGTTCAGGATACAAAGAAAAGCCCACAGGTAACCTCAGGAGAAATACAGGCTGCTCTGGAAAAAGACAGTGTGCTTGTTTCAAGGAGCACAATACAACAATACTTGATCAAAAATGAGCTGCATGGTTGAGTTGCCAGAAAGAAGCCTTTACTATGCAAATGCCACAAAAAAGCCCTTGACATGCCTCACATGCTGGCACAGTGTAATTTGGAGTGACGAGAGCAAAATAGAGCTTTATGGTCACAACCATAAGCACTATGTTTGGAGAGGGGTCAACAAGACTTATAGTGAACAAAATACCATCCTCACTGTGAAGAATGGTGGTTGCTCACTGATGTTTTGAGGGTGTGTGAGCTCTAAAGGCATGGGGAATCTGGTGAAAATTTATGGCAAGATGGATGCATCATGTACAGAAAATACTGGCAGACTGCATTGTTCTGCACAAAAGCTGCACATGGGACGCTCTTGGACTTTCCAGCACGACAATGACCCTAAGCACAAGGTCAAGTTGACCCTCCAGTGGTTACAGCAGAAAAGGCAAAGGTTCTGGAGTGGCCATAACAGTCTCCTGACCTTAATATCATCAAGCCACTCTGGGGAGATCTCAAACGTGCAATTCATGCAAGATGACTAAAGACTTTGCATGACCTGAAGGCATTTTGCCAAGAAGAATGGGCAGCTATACCACCTGCAAGAATTTGGGGCCTCATAGACAACTACTACAAAGGACTGCACACTGTCATTGATGCTAAATGGGGCAATACACAATATTAAGAACTAAGGGTATAAGACTTTTAAACAGGGGTCAGTTAATTTTTTAATTTTTTGCCTTGTTTTGTTTTATGATTGTGCCATTCTGTTATGACCTATAGTTGAATGTGAATCCCATAAGAAATAAAAGACATGTGTTTTGCCTGCTTACTCATGTTTTCTTTACAAATGGTACATATGTATTAACAATTCAACAAACTTTTGAGCACAACTGTATATCCATCTACTGAGTCTCACCATGGGAGCACCCAGGGGCCTGACATTGCCGTCCGTCTCCATTAACTCCCAGTGGAGCTCCAGGGAGAGGGGGGAGAAGCCTGACGCCTCACACTGCACCGTCACCACCTGGCCGGGCACAGAGAGGGAGAGGGGAGGGGAAGATGGAGAGAGACGGAGGCTCTGGGAGACAAAGGGAGACACAGAGGGAAGAGAAGATACACCATGTTCATAATATACTGTCCATGTACTGTTAGAAGAAAGTCTTTTAAATGTCAGCTAGCTTCAACACTAAAGGAACATGTCAAATACATAGAGGTTGAGGTTCCATCCAACTTCCCTGAAACAAACCCAGTTGACAAAACTCCATGACATTCATCCTGTCTCTTTATATTTGAGAACTGAGTGAGAGAGGAGGAGGTCTCGACCCAGTGACCAGTCTAGAACCGGTCCTGGAATTTTAAAAACACAAATACACTTAAATGTACAAAGAATAGCTGAATCATTCAAATAGTTTTAAAGCTTCCAAGACAGTGCAAATGGTACACTACAGAAGGTAGAGGAGGTAACATAACATCAGGATGAATATCTTTTGGGGATAAAGAGGGGGGCAGGCACAGAAAGAGTCGCAGAGTTACATGACGATGGAGGCAGTAGAAACAATGGACCTCTAACACCTAGGCCTGCTTATTGGGATATTCAAGAGAGGCTTATGTGCTAGACATTTAACATATGCAGGGTTGGTAGGTTACTTTTTAAATGTAATCTGTTACAGTTACAAGTTACCTGTCCACATTTGTAATCAGTAACTTTTTGATTACTCAAACTCAGTAACATAATCTGATTACTTTCAATTACTTTTAGATTTCTTTCATATTAAGAGGCATTGGAAAACAAATAGGAATGGCCTATAACCAACTGAACACCTTTTGCGAGATCATAGCTGGCCAAAAAAACGGAATTCACATTTTACCTTATGGGTTGTGTAGGCTACAGTGCCTTTGGCAATGGGTTTCTAAACCATTGCTTATTACTTCAACATGATTGGGTTACATCTTAACATTACATGCTAAAGGTCTGCCAGATATTCAGTCATTCCAATTAATCCAATAAACATCTATCTTCCAGAATCTAAATTTTTATCTGAACATAACCCGAAATCTAATGTTGCTAAACTTGTTCTGTTATTTGTGTTTTATTCATATTTTTAATTGCTTCAAAACATTGTTGAAAAATAAATGGCAATTACTCGAAAAGTGTATTGACATTGTTGTATATAAAAACTAAGATATAGGTTTTCGCACATAAACTAAATATGCAGTAGTCTGATGATTTGCTCCATAACCAACATTGTCAAAATGTTGCAGTAACCCCGGCACGCGAATGCACAATTGCAATCCTGAACACCCTCATAGAAATAAGATTTACCCACAGGAAAGTAACCTGCGATGTTGCAACCATAGACATAATAAAGAGTAGACGCCGCATTGGCTGCTGGGGCGCGAGAAATATGGCCGCCATCTTTGACCGGTCATACTCCTATTTGCGTAGCAGCAGAAGCAACGATGCCAGATTACTTTTCACAAGTAAGATTTAACATTACCGTATTATTGGTTGTATTTTGTGACTAGAATATTACCAGAGAGTTGAAAAGGAGCAAGGATCTTTGATATTACTGTACTGAAATCGTATCCAGCTAGCTAGGCTATGTTTACTGTACCAGCCGGTGTTCACCCAGCGAACTGAGACTTGATAAGTCATATTCTATAACACTGACTTAGATTACAACTGACTCAAGAATGCTATTGTAGAAATAAAGCAAATATTACTGGTATATCATTGGCCAGCTAATTATATATTTATATAAATAAAAGACGGTATTATCATTGTTGGGCAGTACTAGCTTAGCTAGTGTTGAAGTCTAACACTTCCCCGAGTTGGTTTGTTGGAAAGGAGAATAAAACACCAGGAGTTAGGTCAATTACTGTATCGTATATCCATTTATTACAGAAGCTTCTGGAGACGCCGCACAATGTCTAAGGATCAACAGTCAACAGATTTTATACTTCCACTACGCCCAAAAGATAGAGTCGTTAAGTTTACAAAGCAAGTGTGCTATTGGTCCAGTTCCAGTTCTATTCCTTATAAGGATAAATGCAAAAATCTTCTTGTCCCCTTCTGGTTTCTGTCTTGCCTGTCAGACTATGTGTGTGTGTCTCTAACCTGTGTCCTGTTTCTCAAAAGACAGACATACTAAATCTTTCTCTCCCCGGCAACCGCTTGAACAGGGTTTCCTATTCTCCTGCTTGCACCTTCAGTTTCAGCTCATATTACAAACAATTAATATTTTGTTTCATTGATTACAACAGCTTACAACAGTTCACTAACTTATACAATCAATACATCTACACTAGTAACTTAGTATTTTGGTGGTAGCTTTACTATTTCCAGAATCAAGTAACTTTTCAGTATTAGTAACTCCTTTATTTACCAAGTAGCTTGGCCACACAAGCTACTTTTCTTGTCATGTGAAGTAAGCACAACTTAAAGTAGCTTCCTATGTAATGAACTAGCCTACTGCTGTGTTTGTGTTACTTAGCTTGCTACATTTGACTGGGTGGTAGCTTTTGTATAGTGAAGCTTTATTCATGACAGAGTAACTAATAGCTTAGCTCACTGCAATTTCCAAGTAACTTGCCCAACACTGTGTATTATTCACGTGTAATTCACCCTAACAAAAGTAAGTTACCTCTCATGTCTCATACCCACCCCACTTAAAATAAAGGCAACAGAACATCTGATAGTAGAATGGTTTTCAAACAAGCTTATTATTTAGTTCAGCGGTATGTGCTCACCTACAGGTTCAGCCAAGATCACTTGGAGCTCCTATTTAATTCAATCAGAGCGTCAGGTAGGGTTGGTGTTCTTTTAATTACAATTTTGAAAATATACCTAATGAATATCTTTATGTCTTGTGAGTAATGTATGTATTGTGTGCCTGTTTTCCATATAAGGAGCCTGGAATAACAATCCATCGGCACTTCCAGGCCATCTTCCGCCGCCTGATGGTTCGGTGTGGTGTCTCACCTGTGTAAAGCACTATATAAATAGAATGTATTTTTTTAAATTATTATTTTAATAAGGTGCTGAGTGCTGCAGCGAGTGTGATCCGCCAAGCTTCACCAATGCCAGCTCCTAAGGTATCGACAATGACAGACATCGTCCGGGAGGAGATTGAAACGGGGGATGTTTTTCTGCTTGGGGAACACATTGAGGAGACTCAGTTTGGCATCGACAACCATCTTTCTGACTTGTTGTCATTGGTTGTGTCTGTGTTTCTCAAAATAAGGCAGCACCACATTACCAAACTCACCTCTCTTGAACTGCAGAAAGGGAGCATGAGGAAGAACTGTCCTCTTTCAGGGGTTTTAGAGCGTGTGCATTTGTGTGGTTCCACAACAATTCAAGACTTTAATCCTATATTCCAGCATCCCAAAACAAATTCTAAGCTTTATATCTGTACTTTAACCTTACTCATCACACATAGTATCTTTATGTCATATCTGTCATTCTTCTGACAAGATTAACACTGAAACTGAAAGCAATGGCTTAAAACTGCATGAAAACAGTGGTCTGTCACATTTTATGTGAATACTGCTGTAAGTGTTGGTGGGTCTGTAAATACCTCTGTTTGTTGGTGTTTCATGAACTCTAGCCTCATGGTGTGTGTCTCCAGGAATCCAAATGTTGGTCTCCTTTGCCTTACACTGGGTTTGTGAGCTTGTGTATAATGAAGTTTATCTTTACATTATGTCCTTGTGTTTGTGATTGTCTTAGCCCTGATCTCTTTCCCTCTGGGTTCTGAAAAGCACTTGTAACTGTGTTTTGAAAATTGCTACATTAATTAAGTTTGCAGACTTTTCAAGGGAGTTTCAACAAAGTAAATGTGCAGTTTAAATAAAAACTGTCACTTTTCATTTCATCCTGCTATTTTAGACTGGGACCCATGTGTGTATGTTGGGATGGGGGCTGTGAAATGAGAGAGAGAGAAATATATATTTCTGACTTTACTGCCACTATTTACACATTAGGTGTTTCAATCAGAATGATAGTCAAACTGGAAATGTTCCTGTTTTTCTCCCTTTTTGGGAATTATGTTCACAGTTTTGATGAATATAAAACTATGAATATTAAAATACGCCGAACCATGAGTCCTGTATCATTGCTACATGTATGACCTTTGCAGCAAAAAAAACCGCGTGAAAATCAGTAAGGTATTCACTGAGGTATGATTAATTAAATGCGCTGACAGCTCGTTTCACCTGCCAAAACAGATTACATTGAGTGGAGTGGCGGACCGGTCCAAGATGTCGGTCTCACGGCTCGTCAGCGCCAGTAGGCAGTAGCGGTCGATGCGGCGTCTACTCTTTATTATGTCTATGGTTGCAACCTGGTCTCCGGAACCTACATAGACTATTTTACGTAAATCCATGGCACCCAATTTCGTATGATATGTGGCGTTAAGGTAGGTTACATTACATCACCAAAACGTATGATACATTACGAAATTATTCAAACGAAACTATTACAACGTATCAAATGTTACGAGCGCTATTAAAACGTAAAATAGCATACGAACGCCAGACAAACACATGATATTTACGAACGCTATAAAAGACAAAATGTTAGACCTGTGTTTTAAATCAGCAACCTCTGGATTAGAAGGTAGTCACCTTACCCACTGTCCCACATTAGACATGGAGGTATTGGATGAGTACCAACAAGAGCAAGGTCGCTAGAATATGTTATAAAAGCATTTTATCGTGAATGTTACATTTACGTTAAGCATCACAGCATTGAGGTTAGGGTTAAGGTTAGATCTCCCAGCACCGGGGTTAAGGTTAGGTTTGTAAAAAAATACTAGAGACCCCTTGGAGGGATTTTCTAGATGTTTACGGGCATATTGTCACAACCGTTTTTCTTTTTGGAGACCCAGGAAGACATAAACAAAGTACATACTCAACAAAACATAAACAGTGTGTGTGGAATATCCTAAACACAATTCTAAAGGTGGAAAGGAAGAAAGGAATATTCAAATATTCAGGAGAAGGGAACAGACAGTGGATAATAATACTTTTTCTGCTGTTTCAAACCTTATTAATAAAGCGAGTCGGAGACAGAGTGCAGAGACAGTGTATCCACATGGCTGAATAAACAGATTATTTAGATTAAAGGAATGACAAGCCCAGGGCAGAAATGAAGACCTTTCAATATAATAAGGGGTCTAGCCCACTCTATATCAGGCAGGGGCTAGATCCACAGGAAGGATTCTCAGGATACGACCTGGTTATTTCAATTAATCAATCTATTTGGTCAATTAGACCGTCATTGGGGGGGGATATCCCACTGTGTACAGAAGCCTACGAGAGTCGCCCAATAACCTAAAACTATTACATCAAATAGGTAAGTGCTATGTGTCTGCTACGGCCACATTCCCTATCAAAGTGCAAAGTTGGCTAGCTAACTTAGTATAGCTTGAATCTACTAGTTGGAAGCTTCATACATATAAGAAAAAATACACACCAACAGGCAAAAAAGGAAAACAAACATTAATAGGTAAGTGCTTAATCAATTCTGAAAACCATTTCATTCAAAAGTGCTAAATTGATTAGCTCCCTCAATATAACTTGAGGCTAGCCAATACAGGACAAACCATACATGCAAAACATATTATTATTTTAAATACAGTAAAAAGGGAACCACACATTATTTGAAATGATTTATTGGGTACTCTCCACAACTACCATTTTATGTTTCAGTTCCCCAGGATAACCTTCCTCCTGTGGCGCTTTCTCCCCTTCCGATGTGGTACAAATGTTTTAATCTCGTACCCAAGGCATTTTTAGTTTCCCCAATATATAGTTTAAGGCATCGTTTACACCTGATACCATAGACCACATTGGCCACTGTCAGGTCCATCTTCTGCCATATGGGGGACCTCAGAACTGAGAAGATGTTTTCAATGTAAGTTCACTTTAATAGATAATTTTGGTTCTTCCCTACTTCCTGTTTATTGGTTTGAGTAAGAGAGGAGTGGACTAAATAAAAATGTATCCTATAGGCAGAGATTACCCTGAATTTCCCCAGTGCTCCCATTTCCTGCTGAGTCTGTTGGAAATGGGATTTAAAACTGGAAGTGAGACCGACCACTACAGGGGAGAAAGTGGACACCAAAGGTATCATAGTGAGATTATCAGCCACCTTCGTATACTGTATTCCACTTTGAAAGATCTGTTTGATCTCTGCCTTTATATCTCTCAGGAAGTGTCTGGAGTAGCCCCTAGGCCTCAAGGCTGTAAAAAGCGTTTGAGTGGCTTTCTCTACATCTGCCGGAAAGGTACAGATTCTATGGAAGCGTATGAGCTGTGATTTTATTAGACCCCTATAAGTATGCTTTGGATGGAAACTAGATTTGTGTAAGAGAGCATGTCTGTCTGTCTCTTTAAAGAACACTCTGGTGGCCAATAAGTTAGTTCCTCCCTCCCCCGGTATAAAAAATACTTGTGTATCCAGAGACTCTATTTTTTCATGTTGTGTATTGTGTGTATTGGTAATGGCTGGTTGAAGTGTATTGAAGACCTCTAGGAAGTCCTCAAACTCTGAGAGTGGTCCTTCCCAGTTTTCAAAAATCTCATCCAGATACCTATAATATAGTGAAGGTATGGATTAGCATTTTACAAATGCTGTTTCCTCCCATGAACACATATATAGGTTGGCATAGGCCGAGGCAAACTTTCTGCCCATGGCTGTTCCCTGGATCTGGAGGTAGTATTTTTTAGTTAAAAAAAATATCCTCCAACAAATCCAGAATTTGAAAAAAATAAAACGCTGTCTCAATATTGGTGTACAAGGAATTGATGTCTACTGAAAACAATTTATTTATTTTATAACAATGCATTTATTGGTAAAACCAGGCCCTTTAATTTGTTAACAAAGTCATATGTGTCCTTGATGTAACTGGCATGTTTTTGGGAAAGTGGATTAAGACTTAAGTCAATGTACTCCGCCACCCGGTATGATTCAGAGCCACAGTCGCTAACAATCAGTCGGCCACACGGAACCTGGAAGGGACCCGACCACACCTCTGGAGCCTTGTGAATTATAGGGAGCAGATAGAACTTTCTGGCTCTAGGCTTCGCTGGTCCCAAGAGGTAAGCCAATTGTTTATCTGAGATAAATTGGGTGTCATAAAGCTGTGTGACTAGTTCTCGAATCATATCCCCTGTTTCCAATTGAATAGAGTGGAGTAATGGAGCATAGTGGTCAGTATTATCCAGTTGTTTATTGGCCTTCATGATGTATTGTACCCGATCCATAATTACAATCTGAGACCCCTTATCAGCCGGTTTGATGACAATGTTGGGATTATTGCCCAAATTCCTAATCGCCTCAAACTGTTTCTTAGTAAGGTTATGCTTTATTGGTGGTCTGGGTCTAAAGTTGCTAAGGGCATCACGGTCCCTCTGTATAAGAGCCTGTATGGGTCCCGAAACAGAGGCCAATCTAGGCCCCCACACCGAGGGATCTGTAAAGGGCACATGGGAGAAATCTGTAACATATTTAAAGTGATCTAAAGGTTTCAGCCTCCTGTGGTAAATGTGTACATCCTTACAGAGCTCCCTGTGGTTTATCCACTTTGGGGTAGGGATACAAATAAGTCCCCTCTCCAAGACCTCTCTCTCTATTTCAGAAAGCCTGTAGGATTGGGAAAGGTAAGTGATGTTAGAATTGGGAGTTGTACTCTGACATTGTTCACCCCTTACATGTTTAATTGGTCGAGCCATATTTTTAGGATCTAAAAAGCAGTTTCGGCAGTCCAATGGACTGGATCCCCGGGTTCCACTTTAAAGCGAAGTTTGCGAAGTTCAGTAAGATAATTGCATTTATCTATTATGTATTTGTTGAGGCCCCGTAGACAAGTCTGTTGAGGTTCTGCTAATCTATCCGAAAAATGAATGATTGGAACATACAACATAGCATTAGGGAATTTACTCTCACAAGTTTTAAGTAAACTTTGTACTTGTTTACAGGCAGTGAGTACTGTTTGAGGATGGAGGCCGTTATTCAAGCCTTCAGCTAACACCACTTTTTCCATTAGAAGGTTGGAGTTTTTTGACCACTTCATCCAGATGGGGGAGAGTGGCCCCTGGGAAGCTGTACACCTGTACCTGGGCATCCATAAAGGCAGGTATACAAGCCAAATTGGAATCGTCCTATCACCACCAGAGGCTTGACTATATCAATAGTCCAATCACGAATTCTTTGGGGTGTGTTTGGGTCTCATAAGTTCCCGGCGTGTGGCAATCAACTCAGTGGGCAGGTTTGTAAAATTGTTTAAAGGGGACTCAGATTGGGTTGCACTTGAGTGAGAACTCATCTCTAGTGTGTGACCCCACATCACCTCATGTCCACCCATTTTAACCATTGCCCCTCCTGAGGGTTGCTTTGACACTGCCTGGGAACTCTGTGTCTCTGGTCCTGGAGGGGACATAGAAGAAATGGTGTTACTACAGGGGAGTGCTACATTCGAGTAAGTGGGAAGTTGTTTTTTAGTAGTCACCTCCACTATTCCCTTAGGACCACTAACTTGTACTGTTACCTGACCTTCCTTTTTATTGTCGGTGCTAACGGCCGTACTGTTCTCCCTTAAAAATGGAACCTCGTAGTGTGAAAGCGATGTTTCGACACGGGTAGAGTTCTACCACCACACTGACCTCCACTGTACGAGGGATCGGGGACCTATGCAAGTTAGGGACCAATGATATTGATGCTAATTTCTTATCTATTGTTTTCACAGGAGTCTACAGAACCTGGAGGATGGAGGGCTGTCTAGGAGTGCGTGGAGGCAATCCCATCTGGGAAGATAATCCAATTGGTAAGTGCTCAACATGAACAACACCCTTCTCTCCTGATGAGGTAAGGGGAGGAACAGAATCATTCCTTGAAAAGGGATCAGAATTAAAACAAGGGCTTCGGCCAGAGATGGAGGAATCCTCATACACCAGTACCGGAGTGGGGGATGAGTTCAAGCTAAGCAAGTGGTTAGGATTAGGCATTGAAACTGGGGTTAGGTTGGGTTTAGGTACCTGGGGAAGGGACCGGTTAAGGTTTGGGTTAGGGGAGATGGGAAGGAGGTTAGGGTTGGGCACAGGGAAAGGGGGAAGTTTAAGGTTAGGGAAAGGGTGAGGGTGAGGATTTAAATTGAGGTAACGGTTAGAGTGCAGACTCCGGGGTAGATTGGAATTAACAGTGTATGAGGGATTATGGTTTCGTGAGCCAACTGGATGTGAGACAGCGTTGGGCCTAGATCTAGGCTTTGTTAGCATATGAAGAGGGCCTAGGGGTCATAGGCAGTGGTGGAAATTCAATCGGGTCAAAGGTCAGAGAGGTCTGAGTTGACGGCCTTTTAGAGGTTTGTAGCATAGATTTCAAAGTATCGGCTGAGGTGTCAGTGAACTTCAGCTTAAACCTAGTTTTACTCCAGGCTATTGCTTTGTTAAATGCCTCCAGATCAAAGCCCTCTAGCTTCTCTAAATCCACTGCCAGTACTGTATCATTGTGTTCCCTCAGAATAAGCATGTTGACCTCCATCCATTGTGCAGTTTTCTGTTTACATTTCTCAGAAGTCTGCACAGAGAGCGAGGAAGGTTTGATAAAAGCTGCCAACTTTGCTACCTGTCTGAGCATACCAGGGGGGCCTGAACCAGTACTGAGAGAATGGGCTAAAACCTCAGAATGGTCTATGGCCTGAAGTAACTTAAAGTAACTCTTGGTAAGTGGTAGATCCAGAGGAGTTTGGGGCCTAAGTACAGTCTGTCTCCCTTCCCTTTTTAAAGTAGAAGTCACAGAACACTCACCCAAATTAGAACCCTGCCCCAAGCTTTCAAACCGGTTGTAGAGGGGGAGAGAAGTAGCCAAATTGGCTTTTTCAGCTTGTAGGTCTGGTAGTTCAAACAGGTGGACTCCGGATGTAGCCTCCTTGCTGCCATCCAGTGGAGGTCGGTGGTAGTGATACTGCAGTGAGAGGCTGATGGGCCAACCCAAACAAAGGCAGTGGAACTTGACCTTGCTTGTGGTTATTAAAATAATAATTCCCACTGAATTCTCAGCATGTTATTATAGAGGCAACGGGGAGAGATCAAGTCCTAATATGCGGAGCAAAATGTCTGGATATTCCCACAGATAAAAGGTTTAATCAGTTTCTAAAAAATCAGTGTGCACACTAAAAATAAAAAGGAGGGATGAGGGATCTCACCTCCAAACCCTTTCATCCATACTCACATGAGTAATCCTGATGTTGGGTGGCCAGCCCTTTGAGGTAGAGGAAAGTTGATGAGATCACTTAAAAGATGTTGTTGTCCATGTTCTTTTTGCACTTGATGTGTTTGTAATTTAAAAAAAATGTTTTCAAGTTGCTTTAAAAGAAACTGAGTCCCTTGCTGAGGAAAGTTCAATAAAATCCTTAAAAGTACATAAAAACAATTAAAGAGCGCTTCCTAACGTTTTGAATAACGATGTTTTTATAACATTAAATAATAAATTCAAACATACAACATAATTATTTCGCGCAAATATAATTATACATTTTGTCAAAAGTATCTGTAATCCGATTAAAATATTTTTGTTGGTAACAGTTACTGTTTATTTGTAATCCGTTACTCACCAACTCTGAAATAATTCTAATTGAAAGGCTAGATAAGTACAATTTCTCCCACAAACCACTGGTTCCCCAAGTCTGGAACTGACCGCAGGTGTTTTACTGGACTCACTATGTATCGCTGAGAGAAAGATTACACATTTACACTACTTGATCTTTGAGGTCAACATGTGTTCATGGTGCAATAATCTTAATCGTTAGTCATTCTAACGGTGGTTTTGATAACTGTATGTCATTTGGTTAGAAATAGTTACATTTTGATATGTAAAACCCTTGTACAAGAAGAATGACATTCCATTTTCATCATAGGGCTCTTTCCTAGTTGGTTCCTTAGTTGCCGTGGGAGCACACATGACACTGGATAGGCCCAGCTGTCCATTAAGGCCCTGCAAGGCAACAGAGTACAAGGCAGCTTGCAAGTATATGGGGCTGTGGGTGGAGTCTGTGAGTGAGACTGTCCATTGGACACTAGAGGGCTGGGGCATGAAAGGGTTGATCTCACACTGGGGCTTCTGGACTGAGCCCTCTGGTGGGTGAAGAGAGGAACTGCAGAAGGTGGCTGCTGGGTCTAAGGAGAGAGGATGAAGGTTTAGTCAGTAGGAATTATACTTTCAACCAAATTAAATGTATTATCAGTGGAACAAACACGTTTTAAATTTTTAAACAAATACATGATTTTAGAGGATGTTGCATTGTTAACTTTGGTGACAAAATAAACTGATGATTTTCTTTCTTCTTTAACCAGGTAAGTTGTAACTAATTCTCTTTTTCAGTGACAACCTGGTCGAAAGCATTTAATTGCAAGACTTCAACCGCCATTGGCTTGTTATTTAAATGTGTCATAATTCCTAATCCTCTCTGGTTTGTATTGAGGTACATTAGTGACTTCTGCTGGGTCATATCAGCAAGGAAGCCCCTACTTCAACCAGATCTCTCCTGGACAAACCAGTACTGGATAGCTTGTCCCTTAGATTGAAAGATTGAAAAGAGTTGTATTCATGTGAAACTAAAGATGGATAGGTAAGATGGAAGTTACTTTAAATGAGCTAAGAAATTTACTTATTAATACAGTGAAAACTAAATACTTGAAATCCGTTAGTGAACAGTATTAAATAATATATACAAATACAAACAACTGCATGCATTAAGTGTTAGAAAGTCAACAAAGAAATGGATCAAGTAAGTTGTGTTAGAACTCAGAGAGCTTGTGCACATTCTGTAAGACATAATTCTATCTGATAAATTGCACACAAATTACATTCAACACATTGCAGAATGCACGATCAACACAAGATGGCGCTCCAACACTACATCCTAACACTCACCAGATCAGTCAAGAACACATTTCTTTGAAAAGGGAACTCTGGGATACCACTGACTAAGGTAATCTGAGGACAGCTTACACCGCATGTGTGTGAATTACACGTCATGTGACAAACTTCCATGCTCAGCATAGATTTTTTTGTGAATGTTAATTTACTCTTTCTGTCGTCCCTTCATATGTCTGTCAATCTGTTTACTGTTGAGGGGATCAGAAAACCAGAAATCCATATTCCCTAACCATATCAATATTCCCTAACCATTTCCAAATTCACTAACCGTATCCTAATCCACTAACCATATCTTAATCCACTAACCGTATCCTAACCCATTGAAGGATCATGATGTTAGGTCTCTCTCCATTTAATATGAAGCATCACATTAAAAACACAGAAATAAATCAAATCAGCAAACTAACACTTAGATAAACTCAGGAGGGGTGTTACCTCATCACAGATCTTGGTTCAGATTTCCACATTCCCAATCCTGTCATTAACCACCTGCAATGTAATAAATATCTGACCCTGAATCAGTGGTTATAAAGTATTCAAAGAATATTTTCGACTACATTGTTGGCGAGTTCACGCACAAAATAATAAATGTTTTCATGCCCTTAAGAACCCAACATAAAAATAATCGGAATTCACCTTGGTAAGACCCCAAGTCTAGGAATATATTGTTACCTATTGGGATGATGCTATTGGGATGATGATAGTGAAACCTGACAAACTGGTCTTGTCCCGACTTGGTTAAAAGAATATTTGTAGCTTCAGGGTTAATTTCAGAGTAAAACTTACTAGTTGGGTTAGTGTTTGAATTTGTTTTTTTAGACAGTACAGATATTGAGGTTAAGGGGTATTATTGTGACTAGATAATGTTCAGTAGCACATGCTACATAAACCTCCACTCTCCTACCTACTCCTGAGATAGGTGTTGTCCTTCCTAACCAAGTGTTGTCCTAAGTGTTGTCCTAAGTGTTGTCCTAAGTGTTGTCCTTCCATGCTTTTGATTTCACTCAAGAACAGTAAAGGAACAGTCTACAGCAGAATGAATTAGCCCAGTGGAAGTTGGGGATGATTAGGGTGGCCATGATAAAAAGAGGGTCAAATTGAAGAATTAGTTGGGACACTGGTGGTAACAATCCTGCTTTTACAATAAGTGCCATGGGACCTTTAGGGACCACAAAGACACTTGTTTATTGTCCCACTTGAAAGATGGCACTTAAGCAGGCAATAACCCTTTCACAGCCCTGCTCATTCAGACCAGGACTAACCCTGATTAGAATCTGGTCTCTCATTCAGTCCAGGACTAACCCTGTACATTAATAAATCATGTGGCACCAACTCAATATATAAAACATGCAGATATGGTCAAGAGGTTCAGTTGTTTTTCAACCAAAAATCAGAATAGGGAAGACAGGTGATCAATGCAACTTTCCCTGTGGTATGATTGACATGGTGATTCTTGCATCTCAGTACATTTAAAGGTTACAGATAATTGTGAACAAAAAAAATGTGATTGTGCAGCAGTTCTGTATTAATGAGTGAGGTTAGATGGGTGTGGCCAGACTTCAAATTGACAGGAAGGCTACAATAAGTAAAATAACCACTCATCACAACAGTGGCGTGCAGAAGGTCATCTCGGAACGAGTCAAATGTTGAAGCGGTTGGACTACAACAGCAGAAGATAACGCTGGGTTCCACTTCAGTCAAGAACAGGAAGATGACCCTAGAAGTGGATGCGTGATGACTAAAACTGGACAACTGAAGATTGGAAAAATGTCTCCTGGACTAACAAATCTCATATTCTGTTACAACATGCAGATGGTCGGGTCAAAATTTGTCATAAACCACATGAATCCATGGATCCATCCTGCCTTGTGTCAAGGGTACAGGCTGTTGGTGGTTGTGTGTTGGAGTGAGGAATGTTTTTTGGAACACATCAGACCTGTTAATACCCATTAAGCATTATTTTAATGCTACAGTGTACACAAGCATTGTTGCTGACCATGTGCATTCATTAATAGTGACAGTATCTGTTAACCAAAGGATACTTCCAGCAGGACAAAGCACTGTGTCACAAATCACACATCAACTAAAGCTGGTTCCACAAACATGACAGTGACTTCACTTTACTCCTGTTGCCTGCACAGTTCAGATCTCAACCCAGTAGATCACCTTTGGGATGATGTGGACTGTAAGGTTCACATCTTGAATGTACGGTAGACAGATCTTTAGTGACTTCATGATGCTATCAAGTCAGCATGGACAAAATATTGTAAGGAATGTTTCCAGCACATTGTTGAATTCATACCCTGAAGACTTCATTCTGTTCTGGAGGCAAAAAGGGGTCCTACCTGATACTAGGTAGGTGTATCTGATAATGTTGTAATTACATTATACAGTTCAAGCATTGTGTTCTTGTTTTAGAATTCAGTTAGCTTGTTTGATGATTAGGATTTTGTATTACCCTTGAATTGTATGTGTATCTTTCTGTCTTCATTTACCTCAGCAAGAAATGCTCTGTTTTCATGACAAATTGATAATGAAACTCACAAACGTGCATTAGGGAAGCTGGTCTATTTAGGTCCATTATCATATCAGAACAGAGATTCAGCAGTAAAAGGACAGCCATGAACAATACCCTGAAATTGATAACAACCCAAACGAAACACACTTTTCTAGAGGAACATGAGTTGCTAAAAAGCTGCCATAGAAATCTTTGATGTCATTCATGCACTGGAATGCAAAACGAAGGCATACTGTAGGCCAGTGGTTCCCAACCAGGGGTACTAGGACCCCTGGGGGTACTTGGCCTTTCCACAGGGGGTACTTGAAAACACTGATGACACCATAGACTTAGTGAAATGAACATGAGGGGGTACTTCAGGGGTACTCCAAGCAGTGCAAATTCTTTTTGGGGGTACAGTAACTGAAAAAAGTTGGGAACCACTGCTGTAGGCCTACAATCAAAACATTTTCTATGACAAACCATTAACAAATATGTTTTTTAAAGTAAAAAAGCATTAAAGACAAAACATTTTTACCATTTTGCATCTCTGGAGACATATATTATCTTTACGTGCTAACGCCATCAAAGTTAGTGGTGATGATCATTATAGACTCACAGCACAATAAGAACATGGTTTTGGGCATAAAAGTTTGCGTTTACACAGGCATCCCAATTTTGATTTTGTTGGTCCCAGATTTTGTGTACTGACCAGGATTTGTATGACAGAATCTCTGGCTAGCTCGAACTTTTCCAATAATTATAACTATAGATTTAAAAACCTTTTAAGATATTTGACAGGTTTAATTACATATTTTTTCATGACAGATTTTTAGGCTATGTTATAAAACTTGTATCTGTCGTGAGAAACAGTGCTGAGGCACGGGCAGCATTTTCATTGGAAAAGAAACTAATAGTCACATTGCACCGATTTTGTGTTGACCAATGGTAAACCGTATATGATGTTCACATAAAGATCATATTAAAAAGTATTCTAATGTCTAATTATATCGTTAAATATTCTTAGAAAAAAATCATTTTGGTGTTTAATGAGTGTTCCACTGGGCTTTTTATTTAGTTTAGCACAGATAGGCCTATATACAATTCTTCTATACCATAGCATTGTTATTGCACTAAAATGTACAACGGTGAATACTTGTTGTCAACGTTGTTTTCCCTGTTCTGCCTGGAAACTAGTTACCTTAAATGACAGGACACATTTAGCTGATAAGAAAGTGTTTTGAATGAAATCACTTTTAAGTCGCATTCAGAATATAATGGGGCTAATCTTGGCTCATGAAGCTGTACTGTAATTTCAGTCTAGTTTTTCAGTTTGATTTCCAATTTTAATAAGATTAAGTTGAATATGCACTTTAGAAAAGGTTGCCAATAAGTTTTCAGTAATGTCCTTAAGGGGGCAGTATAATGCCACATACTAAGTCACTACTGACAGGGTTGTATTCATTTAGGCAAACGTTGTTTAGCTGCATGACGTTTGGTCAACAAAACTAAACGGAAGGGAATTCTGTCAAATGGGAAATCTGCTAATATGCATACAGTATTAGGTGAATTATAAAGATACTGAAGTGTTAGAGGAAGATCAATAATGAAAGATTAGGCAAGCTTATCGTAGGGTATACAATTATTTATTGACAAAGACAAGAGCAGACCAAACAGACACCCAAGCAAGCAGACAAGACAGGGAGATAAATGTAGTATTGTTTATTCTGTAAGTTTATCCAAAACTACATCCTTGTACATCTCTATACCGTTGTGTGATAATGTGTCTTGCAATTATTGGTTACAAGAATCACATATTAAATATTAAAATAGTATAGTGGATCAATAAACAAATACATATTAACTTAACCATTACCTCTATTTTGTTAAAATAAGTAAGAAACTAGAATAGGCCTTTCATTCTCGACTTTGAGAGGAATATACTCCCTTGATAAGAGTCAATGTTTTCTCACAAACACATTATTCATTTCAGAACCACCTGCGGAATGGTCTCATTGTATGACAACAGTCACAGAAAGTCACTGTCTACTTGACCTTACAAATTGAGTTTATATTAATAGGTCAGAATAGAAACATCGGACCAATAAGTATGAATTATCAAATAATGACACAGGCAGATTCAAATGTTGAGTGTGAAAAATAATTTTGGTCTGTTGCTATAAGTAATGAGGTTGTAAATCACTAGGACCCACCTCTATGTCTAAGCCTTAATGACATTAAATAAGGACCAACCAATGAGAACTTCATGTTACTTTAAATGTTTGTTAATGTTGGAAAAGGCTATTGTAGTTGGAAATGGCTGATTTCTAATGGAATATCTACAGAGGCCCATTATCAGCAACCATCAGTCCTGTGTTCCAATGGCATGTTGTTTGCTAATCCAAGTTTATCATTTTAAAATGTTAACTGATCATTAGAAAACCCTTTTGCAATTATGTTAGCACAGCTGAAAACTGTTATTTTCTAATTCTGTTGTTATTCATTCTTCAAATAAAATATTCAAAATCCATGTTTCATCTGCTGTGAAAGCAGGTTTCTTTGGTGATTACTGTTGAATTTAGTTCAGAGGTACGCTGTTCGTCCCATACTTTGTGTAAAACTGGATTGTTAAAGGGATTATAAGTTGAATGTTCACAGTCATTAAGAGATGTGATCATCTATCCTCAAAATGTAACAGCAATGGCAAACAGGGGCAAACAAAATTCCTTGGTTGTTTCCTTGTTGCTAAAATTCAACACACTGAAATGTACAACACTGAATACTTGCAGGCCTTTAGTAACATGGCTCTCCCTATTCTGCCTGGAAACACTTTACCTCAATATGACGATGGCCACTCCTAACTAATCAGATTATATTGGAAGAGAAAGTATTCACCTGAATAAATAATGTTTTGCTTAAAGTTGTATTAAGCATGTGAGGATTTAATAATGGCTTATGTGTACTGTATTTTCAGTACTTTAAGTAATGTTCAGTTAAAAAAAAAGTAAAACCATCAACACAAGGGACCCTACCATATTTATCTTCTGTAAAGAGAGTGGACACTCACTCTTGATATTTTTATAGTTTTTTTTCAATGCATTAATTTTCAGTGGGAATCACTGGGAGAATCCCAGGAAGCATAGTGGTGAAGAGTGAAGATGGGTGTTAAACTCTGGTCCCTAGGTGCTGAATATATGCATGGAACCACCTGTAGTTAATGATAAGTGGGGTAATATGATCCAAGGTCTGTGATGAGGTAAAGTCAACATTCAGGATGACAGACACATCAGGGTGAGGTTAACCTTGGAAACTGATCTAGGGTCAGTTTGCAATTTCTCCCACGGATTTTTAAGGTTAGAATTGCGGGAGAGTAAGCTGAACTTATATCTTTACTGCAGACCTACGAAGACACCCAAAAATCAAGTGTCTAATCATGTGATTTCTCTGAAACCATGGTGAGGAGACTTATAGTGACCAGTAGATGGCACTGTGGTATTGTCCATCTTTCACTGTAAGAATACTGGAGTCATGGTCTGTCCCATTTATGTGTCCTATCAGCAGAGGTGTGAAAAGTACAAAGTAAAAATACTCCAGGGTTCACCAGTATGAGTGAAATTCCTAATTTAGACATAAAGGAACTCTCTTAAATTGGTGAGAGTTCCTTTATGTTGTGTCTTATTTAAAAACCTTTGAAAGATATCTGACAGGTTTAATTACATATTTTTTCATGACAGATTTTTAGGCCATGTTATAAAACATGTATCTGTCTTAGCAATGTGAAGAAGGTGGCCTGGTCTGATGAATCACGTTTTCTTTTACATAATGTGGATGGCTGGGTGCGTGTGTGGCAGTGTGATGCTTTGGGCAATGTTCTACTGGGAAACCTTGGGTCCTGCCATTCATGTGGATGTTACTTTGATACATTCCACCTACCTGAGCATTGTTGCTGACCATGTGCACCCTATTATGGCAACAGTATTCCCTGATGGCATTGACCTCTTTCAGCAGGATAATGCGCCCTGTCACAAAGCAAAAATGGTTCAGGAATGGTTTGAGGAACACAACAACGAGTTCAAGGTGATGGCTTAGCCTCCAAATTCCCCTTAATCCAATCGAGGATCTGTGGGATGTGCTGAAAAAACAAGTCCGATCTATGGAGGCCCCACCTCGCAACTTACAGGACTTAAAGGACCTGCTGCTAATGTCTTGGTGCCAGATACCATAAGACACCTAGTGGAGTCCATGCCTCGACGGGTCAGGGCTGTTTTTGCTGCAAAAGGGGGACATACACAATATTAGACAGGTGGTCATAAAGTTATGGCCGATCGGTGTATATATCATAGGTTAATATTACATAGTTCCATATAAGGATAATGGTCTTGTAGTTTAGTATTTCTAACTGTCAGACAGAGTGACAACATTTCCCAATATGTGTTGATGCCAATCTGACATGAGAGAACTTTCTCCATCTCAGTATTCCAAAACCTTTTTGATAACGCTAACAAAATGTAATTAGTTCTTGGTTCTACATGACCTATGTGTAACGACTGGTCTATTTATCTCTCTTATTTTCCACAGGCACCCACTCTCTGAAATACTTCTACACAGGAATCTCTGGTGATATTAACTTCCCAGAATTTACCATTGTTGGTCTGGTAGACAATGGCCAATTTGTGTACTATGACAGCAACACCAAGAGAATGGTTCCCAAGACTGAGTGGATGATGGAGAAGGCAGGACCAGATTACTGGGACCTGGAGAGTAACAAACAAGCTGGTCAAAGTGAGGTCTTCAAAAACAACATTCAAGTTGCAAAGGATCGCTTCAACCAATCCAAGTCTACAGGTATGTGCACACAGACAGTCACACACCATCATTTCAGCATGACGCTTCATTTGACGCCACCTACTTCACACTCCCATAGAATGATACATCCCCTCCATAAGGCCCACTTCATCATATAACTGGGAACTAATCTGGATACACACCGAAAAAAGAACTGATCTGGATACATCCATGTTAAAAAACATTATTTCCACAGTGGCCGATGGAAACAACCATTGGTTTATGCAGCACTGGTTTATGTGACTGGGTACATGAGTGGTAGTGAGGGTGTGTATGTGGCTGTTTGTTATGTGTGTGAATGTATAGGTCAGTGTTTCATCCCCACTCCTCAGCGGTGCTCCCTCTTCCTCCACAGTAGATCTGTCTCCTCCTCAGACTCCCTAAATGTCTCTGATTTAAAGACAGTAGAGAAACAGACTCCTGATGATGGTTGTGATGATGACACATCTATTATTATTAGATGATCTGGGCCTCTCAGGGGAACACTACACACAGATACAGGTCTGGCTCCAGCAGTGTTTTCTGGGTTAAAATTAAGATATTACCTTAGGTTTGTATTTATTGTATTTTTCGCAACTGAAAAGAAAATGGTTTAAATACAGACAGTTGACAATGAGAGGAACAACCAACATAGACGTTTGTCCCCCACAGGCAATTGAGATTTCAGATTCAGGTTTTTCCTTTAATTTGTCACCTGTCTGTATATTAAGGTAATATTTATGTTCATTACATTAACTGTCAGCTCTGTTACTTAGTGGTGGCTAAAGGAAGAATGAAATATGTTAAACAGGGTGTTGCAATTAGCACGGGAAGAGGGCTGCTGATGGAAAGAAGTGTTGTTACAAGAATGGAAAAGGACCTTAATTGGTCAATTTTTTTTTATAATGATGCATTTGTTCGCAGATCCATTTAAAGTATCTAGAAAGGTAAAAGCGTCATTAGGAAGAGTGGAATCAGTCAGTACGTCCTGGAGGGGATTTTTTTTTATATTGTGTGTGTCAGACACAGAAACATTATGCACTGTCAGAGTGGAACGTTTTTATTTCAGGTGTAAAACAGATAGTGGACAATGAACGGGCAAGTGTATATGATGAGTCAAAGAGATGAGTCTGTTGAAGAATATGATGTCAGGTGGTACAATTGTGGTTGGAATCATGATGTTGAACCCTCAGAATCTCCAATTGGCTGTACGATCCAGGCTGTACGATGCAGGCTGTACGATGCAGGCTGTACGATGCAGGCTGTACGATGCAGGCTGTACGATCCAGGCTGTACGATCCAGGCTGCACTGCAGGACTCTTACAGAACAGCAATGGAAATAGTGCAAGGAATGAATGTTGTCAATGAAACGATACTTGAAAACCTGCAACCGGTAGAAAATATGAATGTGGCTCAACAGTTTGAAGAAACAGACACAATGATAGTTAAGATTGACTCTGAAATGTGTCAATGACCACCTGGCTGTTTACACAGCAGAGCTGATGGATGTACTGTTGGCCTGTAGTGGGTGGAGAGAATTAAAACAGGACTGAGGGATTGTTTGGTCTGACTCATGTGAGTTAATGAGTCTCTAGTCATTTAGATCTCATCATAAAGACATCCTCTATGAGGTGATACAAACACATGACAGAGACAGAGTTCAGATTAGATTGACTTGGGTACTGGTCCATGTTGGGGAGGAGGGGTTCAGATTAGATTGACTTGGGTACTGGTTCATGTTGGGGTGGAGGGGTTCAGATTAGATTGACTTGGGTACTGGTCCATGTTGGGGTGGAGGGGTTCAGATTAGATTGACTTGGGTACCGGTCCATGTTGGGGTGGAGGGGTTCAGATTAGATTGACTTGGGTACTGGTCCATGTTGGGGTGGAGGGGTTCAGATTAGATTGACTTGGGTACTGGTCCATGTCGGGGTGGAGGGGTTCAGATTAGATTGACTTGGGTACTGGTCCATGTTGGGGTGGAGGAATGAGACAGCTGATGACATCACTAAACTGACCCTAAGTAGTGAGGAGACGTTGTTGTGTTCATGGTAAAAACAGGTTACATGTATCATATGGACCATGATGGTGAAGAGATGACAGGACCAGTGGAGTAGAGACACTCAGGACAGACATCTGATCAGAATACAGGGTCCAGTTGGAGATGGAGGAGGGCATCTAGAAGACCAGAGGAGAGAAGCCATGTTTACAGCAGGTTGAACAGATCATTACGTCTGACAGGGAAACATCCAACAAGAAGGAGGGAATATTGACAGGAAATAGAATGAGTGGATCACATGTTGACCCAGTGTGACGTTACGAGAAGGAGAGGGAGTAAGAATATGTACGTAGAAGAGGGGATACAGGAGGTTAGTTTAAACTGTGTATTGAGTTGGGCATCTACAGATATAGGATCAAAACACTGTTTCTGTTGCTATGAGAGACGGGGCTGGCAGGTCTGATCCAAATGGTTATATACTGACTGAATATGAGGTGACAGGCTGTGATGTTAGTATCAAGGCACCAGTTACAGGGGTTTTATCTGGAGTTCCCAGGACATTGACTGTTGTTGGGAGGTTGATGGATGTAGATGAATCTGTGTAACAGCTGGAAAGAAGGTGAAAGTCAGACGGTTCTACGTATGTTAGGAGATGATTTACCTCAGCTTGTAACACTGGAACGTAAGATACCCAGTGAGAGGTTACAGGAATGAACCACTACAGTGTAACAGTGTTACATGTATGGACACATAGTGAGTGTGTGGAGGAATCAGGGGACATCATGGTGTTGAAACTGTGACTGATATCCTGGGAATATACAGTTATTCCTACAGCCCCCCTCCCACCCAAGTGACCCATATATATATATATATATATATGTACACATCTATTATAAACCACTGCCTATAACAAGGACTTTATATTTTCCACTGTATTAAGCCACATTATTAACATTCTTTCCTTCACTCTATGAATTCTAGCAGTTGATAATTCTAAGTTTACAATATCAAGAAAAGTAAAGACCCATAGATGCCATGATGGTGTGTGTGGAGGCTTCCATCTTAAGTTAAGGATTTTCTTAGCTGCGGTTAAACCAGCTAGCCATGCCTTTTTTTATCAATTTAAATTGAATTATTCATGATCAAGGTTCTGTGATGCTCCACTTATATTACTCCATATCGTTTCCCACTGAATATTTCACTGTAGTGCAGGAAAGTCATTATTCCAGGTTTCACAAATATTTAGGGGTTTGTACCGTCTACAATTTTTGCGTAAATAAGTGAAACAACACCTTTTGTTTTTGAATTTGTATACATCCAATCAGTAAATGGATGGTTACATAAATGAAAGGACCAAGGTACAACATAGGTTTTTAAAGCAGCACGTAGCTGAAGGAAAAGAATAAAGAAAAACCAGGGAAATTAATCCGTAAAAGCACATAATTCTTGAGAGTCAAAAAGATCCCCTAGTATATTTAAACATTTTTTGCTCCATTGGTAATATGTAATTGGTCTCCTTCCTATTAGGAGATTATAATTTCGGAACAATGATGTATGTTAATGCCAGATAACATTGGAATTGGTCTGCCTCATTATTAATTTCCAAGTGGATAAATCATTAGAAATAAAAGGTCCATAATAGAGTTGAGCATGCTTAAGGGGAATGTCAGAGTAAATTAGATCCTGTAAAAACATGTTTCTCATCAATTAAACGCCAGGTTGCATCATTACTAGGATCTTTCCATATAGGAATTGCTCGCAACACAAAAGCACAGTGATAAAATGTATAATTGGGGACACCCAATCCACCAACAGCTTTGGGTCTCTGTAATGTCAATAGCTTGATTCGTGGTCTCTTATTATTCCAAATAAAAGTTGATATTGACTATCACTATGAAGCTTGTCCCAATATCCTAAAACTGGACATAAAGGAATCATAGAACTTACAAAATAAATACGAGGCAACACGTTCATTTTAATGACAGAGATTCGGGATTGGAAAGAGAGTGGCGACTGCATCCATTCATTTAAATCAGATTGAACCTGATTTAGAAAATATGTGTAGTTCACAGTTGTTTCTAGATTTTTGTAAATAACTATACCAAGATCTAAAATGTTCAACACAGGGTATGCCAACTATCTCAATATCATGACTTATTTTTTGAGAGGAAGCAAGGTTGATTTTTGCCAGTTAATTTTCTGATCAACCAGACTAAGATCAGAAAGAAAACATTGCAAGGCTATGGAAGCCGCAGTTTGTGAGTTGTTCGTTTTTGGATTAGATCTGTCCAGATTTGAATTTCTAATGGCATTCATGTCTGCTCCTATGACCAACTTAAAATCTGTCAACTAAGTCAATATATTAGATAAGGAGATAAAGAATGTTCTCTCAAATATAGTTGGAGCATATATAGATACCAAAGCCTTTCTTTTGCCAAACAATATAGTTTTTATAAAAGCAATCCTGCCTCTATCATCATTACCAGAATCCAACATATTAATATCCAAGGCACTGCGGACTAAAACTAACACACCTTTGGTTTTGTTCAAAGCAGAAGAAGAAGCTACAACCAAAAGCAGAATTGCTAAATGTATGTACCTCTTCTTCTAATAAGTGAGATTCCTGTATTAAAGCAATATAACTTATTTTCTTTGAATAAACTCAAGACATAGTGCTTGTTCCGTGTGAGTGTGAGCACCTTGTATATTCCACGTCATCACTGGAATATTAGTCATGAGAATCAAAATAAAAAATAACCAACAGTGATGAAAATAAAGAAAAAATCTGTACAAGCAGGTTTATAAAGCAGAAAAGGTTACATTTCAAACATACACACACTATGGTCACCCAAGTTTCCCTCCCACCCCCACAGTCTAATCAACCCCCACCCTAAAACTCCTACAGCGTCTGTTCCCCTCCCTTTCCCCAGATACACATGGTTGATATGTCGGTGCAGAGTCACATCCCTGCAGGAACCCAACAACCACCCGTGGTCATTATCATAGTAAATAATGTGGAGAGGCGGATGCAGAAATAAATAGATAAAATAATTAAGAGGGTGAATCACCATTCACTAACAAATGTAGTGACTAAGCAAAAGAGTCCCAATGTATGTCCACATCATCTCCACATATTAATATAAATAGACAGAACATGGTATACAAACCTCAAACGTAATCAAACCAAGAAACTAAGACATTAAGGCTCAGTAGAATGGTAAAGGTACAACATATACATAAATGATGTAGGTGTTATTAGTTATTATTATACAACGTAAACTTATTCAGATAGACCTCTATTCTAAACAAGCAAGGGGCACTCACATGTGTCATGTGGGTGAGGGGAGGGGAGGGGAGGGAGGGGGAAGGATTTCTCTGTTAGTTTTAATGAACCATATTTTCTATTTACAATATTTCCTTGTTTGGATGATTGCTGACCTCCTGATCCGTAGGTGGTTCAGGGTGTCAAATGCTGTGGGAATAAAATAAAGTGGGGGTGAAACAGACGGTCCAGGGGTTCCTTCCTACTGATGTCCTTCCAAGCAGCTTCCATTACTAAAGTGGAATCCCAGAAGGCACCATGTTATTTCTGAATGCACCATGTCACATTAAGGAATGGGTTGGATTATGACATGATGTACATTTGTTTACCTGTGGTTTCAAGACACTCTCTCTGTCTGTCTGTCTCTCTCTGTCCTTTCTTTTCTTTTGCTCCTGATTTGTTTTGCTGTCTCTCTTCACTCACACGCTGTCGGAGTACAGTATACACACACGTCACATGGTATGCTCCATAGGGTATGTTTGTGTAGTAAACACGTGCGCTCACACTTGCATGTGACAGGGCAAATGGCCAATGAAACGTGGTCATTATAAAGCGGTTTCAATTGGGCCCTAAATCGAATTAAGCCACACTGCCAACGGACGCACCTCTCCACAAAATAAACTGAATAATGTGTACTTTCTGCTGCATTGTCGATTCTGATCCTGCTCTACATGCTGTTGTAATAACGGTATTGAGTCAATATATCGTGCACACCTACTTCATAGTGTGTACAGCAGGAAGTGGTCTTTACCTCATAGTGGGTACAGTAGGAGGTGATCATGACCTCATAGTGGGTACAGTAGGAGGTGATCATGACCTCGTAGTGTGTACAGTAGGCCAGAGGAAGGAGGAGGTGTTGGTCAATGGGTCAGTCAGGTGGTTGTTTGAAGGGCTGAGTGGGATCAGTTCCATGAGAGGAGTGAGTAGGTGATGAGTGTGGTGGATCAGTAGAATGACTGGGTGAGAGCAGCGTTAGTAGGAGCAGCTACTGAGGCTAGACCTAAGAGTTCAGGGAGCAAGAGGAGGAAGGAGGTTCCACGGTGGACGGAGGAGTGAGGAGGAGCAGTGAAGAGTAGGAGTCAGACTCCTCAGTGCTGCTCCATATTCAGGGTATTAAAAGGACTCATCATTTCCAACATGATCCAGTATAAAGAGGCTCAGGCTGTGGTGAGGAGATACACGTCCAGTTAACAGGGTGTGTCCACGCTGGTTCTGTGATACTGTGAACAATGACACCTATGGGAGATGTCTGGGGATGATTTAGAGGATGAGCAGAGTCAGAATGCAGTGGGATCATCCGGCATTAACAATTAGAGGTCAGTTACAGACGAGGAGAAGGCTGAGATGTAATCTATTCAGGGTCATAGTTCAGTTAACCTGTCAGAGGAGGAGCAGAGTTGGGGAGAAGACTTAGAGGAGAGCAGCTTGGAGTACTGGACAGGAGGGAGGAGGTGAATGATTCACTGAATGATTACCATGATTATCCGTTTACCATGATGGAGGGGGTCATAGGTCAGGCTGGGAGAGATGAGGTGTGTTATGTCATGTTGGTCCGTCTCAGTGATGAGGTTCTGGACAAGGTACTGGACCTGTTCAACAGAGTGAGAGGAGGGGAAACTACCACTCTGGTGTCAGATGTACTGGTGGAGGTGGGAGAGAGACCACTGTAGATTAGGAGACAGAACCTGGTAATGAATTATTGGGTCAACCTACAAGGACATGGGGTGTCCCAGTCTATGAAACAGGTGCTACAGGCATGATGGGAACACGAGGAAATAACATGGTCTTTAGGTGGGGGGTGATACTCAGGTCTTACTGGGATGTGACTTTTAACAACCAATATGGTATAACATATGTATTCTCCCAGATTATCCTGGAATGCAGCATTGGTTTCTGGGTAGTGTAGTACTGTGCGAAGGATAGATTAATTGACCATAGTCCTACAGTTAAAAGCATCAAATAAAAAAGCTGTGTAAATGCCAGATGAATCATTTCGATAAACCTCCAGTTACCTGAATTACACTGTGTGTGTGTGTGTGTGTGTGTGCTCTCCCCAGCAGTGTTCTCCTCAGTCCTCCACAGTAGATGTCTCCCCTTGACTCCTTAAATGTCTCTGATCTGATGACACTGTAGACAATGAGAAACACCTGATGATGATAGTATATTGGTCCTCTCTGCTCTAATTAACCAAAGCTCCACTGACTCTTTGTTGACTCTGGAGCTGATCCGGCCTGTCAAGAGAACACTACACACACCCAGGTCCAGCTCCACCAGTGTTTTCTAATGGATTGATAATGGTAGACATGTTATTGTCTCCATCTCTCCTGTAGCTCCTGCCTGAACAGACTCCTCTCTCCCTTCCTCTATTTACTTCTGACATCATCACAAGCCTTCATTAATCAGCCAAGTTTTATTCACACACACCTTAACAACATTAGTTAGAATAACACCAATGTACTAAACAATGTGTATATTAAACTCAGTAGATAGAACCAGCTTCGCTCTACATTATTTGGTCTAGAATAGGTCCACACTCAACAGAGTAGATAGAACCAGTCCAGGATAGAATGTTGTCCTGAAGGTGGTTCTATCTACTGATAGAACTATCTAATTTCCCAGGGCTCCTAGACCATCACCCAGGGAGCTCCATCACCATATTATAAATGTCTATTTGTTCTGATGTCTGAAAAAATATTGTGACACTCACTAATGTGTCTCCCAGCATACAACCATGGCCACCATAAAATTCTATATCTGAAAACAGTCCAACATCATCTGGTCTAAAATTGAGTCATACCTTCTGTCTTTGTCACTTCTTCAGCTCTATCTGTCTGCCTGTCTGTGTGGTTAAGGAATGATTTCATCTCACTTTTGAGACTGAGCAGTAATGCGTGTTTTACTATTCGGACAAAAATAATGATGATGTCACTTTGAGGGATCTGGAGAACAATGTAACAATGTACAATGTTGATGGTTTCCCTCTCTCTCAGGTGTACATGTACTCCAGGAGATGTATGGCTGTGAGTGGGATGATGAGACTGGAGTCATTGAGGATTTTGACCAGCATGGATATGATGGAGAAGATTTCATCTCATTTGACCTGAAGACATTGAAATGGGTCGCTCCAACACCACAGGCATTCATCAGCAAGAATAAGTTAGACTATAATGAAGCTGGCAATGAGGGCGAAAAACACTACCTCACCCAGGAGTGTATTGAGTGGCTGAAGAAGTATGTGGACTATGGGAAGAGCAGTCTGATGTGGACAGGTACAAAGAAAAAATGAAGAGGCAATACATTTACTCAACAGAGAGAATCTCAATATTATATTGTCTCATTTAATAAATGGGTTCATGTATTTTAAGTCAGAAAATGCATTTAAGTCTAACAGCATAATATTTTTTTAACTTTCTGTTGCTCCACTCCTTGATGTTTTTCCTCTTACCTTGACCTTTACTCTGCCTGTCATTTGTTTCCCTCCCTTCACTCCTCATATCTCTTTCTCTACCCCCCCTCTCCTTCTCTCCAGTCCCTCCATCAGTGTCTCTGCTCCAGAAGACCCCCTCCTCACCAGTGACCTGCCACGCTACAGGTTTCTACCCCAGTGAAGTCAACATTTTGTGGCAGAAAGATGGACCATTTCAGCATGAAGATGTGGAGACTGGACATACTCTCCCTAATGGAGATGGAACATTCCAGAAAAGTGTCCTTCTGACAGTGAAGCCTGAGGAGTGGAAGAACAACAAGTATCAGTGTGTGGTTCAGGTCTCTGGTATCAACAAGGACTTCATCAAGGATCTGATTGAGTCTGAGATCCAGACGAACCGGGGTAAGATAGAGATTTACTGACACTCATTAGACCCAACAAACCCTCCTGATAATATTCCTAGTTTCTAAGCACTCTGTTTGGTAACACTACCTTGTTGATGGTATACTAAATTCACACTGACCATGACCCTGTGAATTCTTATTTTGACATGAACATAGACATGTTTGGAGTTCATTATTATGACACTGAAACAATAACCAATGTGTATTACTCCTAGTAGAGGTTGGCATGAGTAAAATATAACTTCCTGATTTGTCTGAAAAAAACTTTGATCGATTACTATAATGTATTTTACAAGCCCTTTTTGCATCAGCAGTTGTCAAAGTGCTTATACAGACATCCAGGCTGAAACTGCAAAGAGCAACAACAATAAATTCATGCACAGTGACTAGGAACTCCCTGGTTGGGTTGGAACTTATGAAGAAACCTGTCTGAAGAAACATATGAATAAAAGACCATTAAAGACCAATAGCACTGGGGATATGTTGATAGGGAATGTAATTGCACCGATTTATGTTCATACTGAATGTAATCTCTCTTTACAAAATAGTTACTTACTAACATCATTTCTGAGAGGTACCGTTGTTCCTCAGTTCCTATTTTCTCCAATACTTTCTTTTATTATCGGTGAGGTCTGCTGTTGTAGTCTGTATCTGAACCAGGACCTATAGCCAACACAGTTAATTTAGGGTGTGGTTTCTTTCTACCTCCAGGTTACCTGGACATTACAGGCAGGATAGTAATTTTTGTAGGCGTTTTTCTCTTGCTAAGTTTGTTACTACTTATTCTCGTTCTGTATGCAATATTAACCCAATAATAAGATAAAATTAGCACCAAAATAAGATGATAAACCTACTATTGATCCTCCTAATGTCTGTAAGTCATCTTCATTACACCTGTGTGTTTCATGAGTTTCTTTATGAAAGTATTTCACAAACGCCATGACAGGTTCATCAACGATTCGAGCAGCCCACATGTATTCTACAAATGTGTGCGATGCCAAACATGCCCTGATAACATGAAGTGAGCATTACTGGATCAATACTGAGTGACAGCCTTCTGACCGGCTCCAGTTTTACTCCACGCTCCAGTCAAACTGGGCCCGCTCCGCCTGCCCTGCTCAGATCATATTCTCTGCCTGCTGGTCATCTTAACATCCAAAAACATTTGTGTCCCAAAAGGTTCTGTAGTTTTATAATAATCACCTGGCACAGCCAGAAGAGGACTGAATACCCCTCAGAGTCAAATCATTACATGAACTTGCAGGCCTCCTTACTGTACTTAGAATTTCACCCATACTTCTAAGGAATGATGTTCAAATACAACTAATCTGTAAAGCGTGAGTACGTTCAGTATGAATATAAATAGGAGGAATTGCTTTTCTTATCAACATATCCCCAGTGCTGTTGGTCCTTTATGACTCGCTATTATATTGCTCCTGAACATTTTGCTATTATGTTGGTTCTTAACGTAATTAACTGAAAAGGGAAAAAACCCTTGTTACGAATAACATTTACGGTTAATGGTTACGATTAACTATGGGTTAAGGTTAGGCATGATGGTACTGGCGTTAGGGTTAGGAATATGTTTACGGTTAGGTTACAGTTAAGGGAAGGCATTACAGTACTGAGTTTAGGGTTAAGATGAAGGTTGAGGTTAAGCTTACAAAAACATAACCTCAACTATTTATGGAATGCAAAGCATACCAAATGTTAATTATACATATATTTTTTCTTACAATATAATTTCAGATACAGCCGGTATTTCACATACTATCACACCAATCCGAGATCTGTGGCCAGCATGCTTGTTCTGACTTGGGTTCCCACGATTCAGATAACGGATCTTGTCTTGGATAATTGGATTTTGAATACATCTCTGAAAACCTCTAATCCAGAGTCTTTAGGCAGAATTCAGATTAGCTTCTTAACCAGGTGGTCTATGGACAGTGACAGCAGGAATCATCAGGTAGCAACTAGATCCCCAACAGAACTAGGAGGACTTTGGAGTCTAGGAGTCATCAGGGTGAGGTTGTCTTTAGACATGCTTTATGGTCTCCTTCCCTTTTAATATTCTACAGGACAAAATTAGATGGAGAACTAACCTGGATCCAAAAGGTTACCTCAGCATGTGATTCAGACTGACCATTGTTCCTGTCACCTAAACTAATTCAACGTAAACAGGACTGAGATAGGACAGACCCTATAGCCCCAGCACAATATTATAGCAGCGTAAATCTAGAGACTGAGACGGGGTGAATCTGGAGACCCTGTGTCTGAAAATAACTCCGGACAGGATCAAACTGCCAGGAAATTATCCTGCCTTGTATTTTCCCCAACTTGACTGTAAAAATTGTACTCCCATTCATGAATTCCACAGAACCCACCAGACCCACAGGAGTCCTGTTTTTGTGTCAGCTTCTAACTCCAACATTGTAAATGCTCTTTTGTGATTATCACAGACCCAACCTCCATTGGCCCCATCATTGGAGTGGTGGTAGCTGGCCTCCTGGCCATAGGTGCTGCTGTTATTATTGTAGTCGTCATCTGGAAGAAGAAGAGCAAGAAAGGTGAGTGAGGAGAGGGAATCCTGTTTTTATTGTCATATGTACAGGGTTTTTACTATTACTTGGGGCCATAATGCTACACTTATTCCTAACCATCCCATACTGAACTGGGCCTCTTTACTTTTCAAATGAACCCCGAGTTAATACATAAAAAAATAGCTAGCAAGTGAAAGGTTGGCATGAGGAAAAATTACTTCCTGATCAGCAGTTGTCATAAAGCGCTTATACAAATAACAACAACAACAATAAATTGAGGCACAGTGGCTACCAAAAAGCATTTTACATATTGTGATGGTCCTTAACGTAATGGATTGAAAATGTTTCAAATAACATTTACTGTTAACGGTTAAGGTTTAACTTAGACAGGCCTGGCATTAGGAGTAAGAATACTTTTAGGGTTAGGCATCATAGTACTGAGGTTAAGATTAAGATAAAGGTTGAGGTTAACTTCACAAAAAAAAAAAATGCCTGTCTAAATTACACAATTCCACAAAAACAAAATGTCTAACTTTTAAGTTTGCCGGAATAAAACTTGAAATCATGGATGGAAAGTTGGTTGCAGAAATGCCTCCCCACCATCCCCGACCACAACGCCCTGGCAAACAGCCACTCTATTTAACTATTATTATGTTCATAATTGACCCGCTCATAACTGACTCTGGTGGCCAGTTTCTGATGGCAGGTAAAAGGCACTTCTCATATTTTTACACTGAACAGAAGTCGCAAGTCATTAAGGACCAATAGCACTTGGATATGTTGTTATTGAATGTAATAATTCTGCTGATCTGTTCATACTAAATGCAATTTTCCAAAATAGTTACATATTTACATAATTTCTCACAGTGCTGGGTTGCAAAGCATAGCAAATGTGAATTGCACTGAGTCAGGACAGACTGACCCTAGAGCCCCAGTAAAATACTATAGCAACATAACACTAGGGACTGAGACGGGGTGAATCTAGAGACATAATGTCTGAAAATAACTCCGGACAGGGCCAAACTGACAGGGAACAATCCTGCCTTGTCCTTTCCTCCACTTGACTCTGCATTTTTACTCCCATTCTTTCATGAATTCCACAGATCCCACAAGAGTCCTGTTTTTGTGTCAACTTCAAACACCAAATGACATTTTAAATGCTCTTTTGTGATTATCACAGACCCACCCACATACCTATCCATTGGCCACATCATTAGAGTGGTGAAAGTTCGCCTCCTGGCCATAGGTGCTGCTGTTATTGGGGTCGTCAATTGGAAGAAGAGCAAGAAAGGTGAGTGAGGAGAGAATCTTTCTATTGTCATATGTACAGTGGTGTTTACTATTTGATTGGGCTGTAACACTACAGTTATTCATAACCATCCCATAATTGACTGGGCCTCTTCACTTTTCTAATGTGAACCCTGAATTAATACATCAGAAAATAGCTAGCAACTCTTTTTATTTTATTTACTTGTCCTTTCTTTATACAGAGAAATCAGTCTGAGTCTCTTTTACATCTGAGCCTTGTACTTAAAAGTTAAAAGAAATTAAAATACAAGTCAATTACAAATAACTAATAAAAATGTTCCCAACTCTGAATTAACCTGAGGGATCTCTAATGTCAGCCAATCTTGAGAGCATGTTTGATAACCCCCACTTCTCCAGTTTAACTTGGTGGTAAGATAGCTTGGTAGCTTATACACTAAAGCCATATGTACGATTATCAGCCAGGAAACCAGAGTCCCAACCAACCAAACGATACCAAATTCTGAAATGGTCAAACAAAATACACACAGACGGAACTTAAAAACCAAAAGCAAACTATATAGGAAAAGAATGAAAAGCAACACTGCCATCTACATAAAAATATATAAAATGAATTGTATAACACGGTGCTGACACACAGGACTCAAATACAACTTGGGCAGCTCGACATATACAGACCTGGCAGTGTTTTACTGAACCCAGTGGTCAAACACAGCATACCATGTGTACAAATATCGGCACCAGTAACAAAACGCAAGGCTGAATGATAGACTGCATCTAAAGGTTTTAAAACCGAAGCCGATGCATGCATGTAAAGCAGATCACCATAATCCAGCACCGACGTAAAAGTAGTTTCAACAATCAATTCAGTGATAGTAAGATCAGCACACTTTGCTTCTATAAAATATACCCATTTTAATCCTTAACCTCTTCAGCAATTCATTAATATGTGTTTTGAATGAAAGACATTCATCTTACCAAATACAGAAATATTGGTTAGCCAGAGCACTTTCTATAATAGAACCGTCCATGGCATTAATCTTAAGATCAATAACATATTTAATTTATTCTTGCTTAGGAGAGAAAAGTATATACACAAAAAAATTAAGGGAACACTTAATAATTGTGTAAAGGTGCAAGTTGAGGGTTGTGAGTGTATGTGGGGAACTGGTTGTAGTCAGTTTGGCTCTGGGGGCATGTTCTTGAGGCCTACTGGTGTAGGAAAGATACTGTTCTTGTGGTGAGTGGTTATGGTCCTGATAGACCTCGGCTTTCTGCCAGAGGGTAGAGCTCTGGATAGTCCATTTCCAGGGTAAGAGGGATCAGCCCCAATCTTTGCCACTTGCCTCCACGTCCTGGAGGTGTCTAGGTCTTGTAGAGATGGCAGGTTACAGCCAATCACCCTCCCTGCAGAGCGGATGATGCGTTGCAGCCTGCCCTTGTCTTTGGCAGTGGTTCCAGTGTACCAGACAGTGATGGAGGAGGTCAAGATGGACTCTGATGGCAGTGTAGATAGGCGCCATCATGGTCTTTGGTAGGTTGAACTTTTTTCAGCTGCTGCAGGAAGTACATCCTCTGTTGAGCTTTATTTGTAAGCGAGGTGATGTTCAGCTTGCACTTGAGGTTCTGGGCGATGGTGGTGTCCCGAAAGCGAAAGGACTCCAGAGAGTTGACTCGGGAGCAACCCATGGAGATGAGGGAGAGGGCAGCTGGGTTTCTCCTGAAGTCCACTGTCATCTCCACTGTCTTTAAGACATTGAGCTCCAAGTTGTACAGCTGCTAGTGTACAGGGAGAAGAGTAGGGGGGACAGTACGCTGCCTTGAGGGTAGCCGGTGCTGATGATCAGGGGGTCAGACAGGTCCTTCCCCGGGGATGGGTGATTGTAAAGAACAGGTCCCACTAGAGGACATTGGGCCGTCATGCCACCCTCAAGGTTCTCCTGTTCCTCCTTACACAAAGGAGCGGATACCTGTCCTGCTGCTGGGTTAATGCCGTTCTATGGCCCTGTCCAGCTCTCTTCGTGTAATGGCCTGTCGCCTGGTATCTCCTCCATGCTCTTGAGACTGTTCTGGGAGACACAGCAAACCTTCTTGTGACGGCACATGTGGATGTGGGGAGAAGAAGCGGTACAGACACATTTTAATGCGATAATGCCAATAGATTTCAGACCAACTGGCCCGTCAGTGTCCAACGCTAAAACGTTAGCATTGCACACTGCACTTATTGTAACCGTATTATAATCAGACATTTATTAATTCTCTAGTGATGAAGTAGTGCAGTATTTATCAATGTGTTTTTATTGTGTGCATTTGTATTTAGTTAAGATAAAGGTAAGGGCTGTTTGGTTCACCTAAATACAGAGTTGTGTTGCCATGTTTTACATGATGTTTCTGGAGTAGAAATGCAGTCTTCAAAAAACTGTTGATTTGTATCATACCAATTATCAGACTCAGTAACATCATGTTCTTCTGTGTTTCAGGCTTCATTCCAGCTAACAGTAAGAGCCTTCATGTTGTTTCTTATTCTAAAGTTTACACAGAAAAAGAAATCAAACCATTTATTAAACATTTATGTCTTTTTGGATTTATTTTGCTTGACTGTACCTGTTTTAAAGTGTAGTTTTGCCTGTTTGCTTGTAGCTTCTGATGATGGTTCCAACTCCTCCAACAACACTGCTCCAAAAGCATGAGGTCTCTATCTGTTACCAATATCAAACAGGTAAATATATCTCATGGATGTCTATCGGTCTTTGAAATGTAAACTTTCTCCCCATCACTTAATTTCATGTAATAATGTTTGAATTAATGTAGATTAAATTAATGTAGAAGGTTCTAAGAATCAAATCTCAAGGATTTAGGCGATTCTTTTCAGTCCATGTTTCATTTTTGATACGGAATTAAGAGAACACTTTTCTGTCTTCACAGGGGAGAATCACAGACAAGAGAGAAAAGACTACAGTGAAAGTTCTTAGGCCTGGGCTTCCGGGGCTATAGCCCTGGATCTTTTATGAATAGCCCCAGATCTTAGATTGACCAAAAAAATAATAATAGAGGGTAGGGGTGGTGGGGGGGCTAAGCCCCAAATGTATTGTGATCTTAGCAACACCTATGGTTGAAGTGATGTGCATCTAGACACAAAGTACATTAAAACAGGACTACCTCATGAAAATCTATTTAACTGAAATCTACAATGACAAAAATCTTGTTTTTACAGTAAATGGGTATTGGGTTGTTTGTGTATCGGGTTGTTTGTATATAATACGTTTGAGAGGAACCCGATAGTAGAACCTCGGATTCAGGAGGAACAGTGTGGTTTTCATCCGGGCCGTGGAACACTGGACCAGCTCTATACCCTCTACGGGGTGTTGGAGGGTTCATGGGAGTTTGCCCAACCAATCCACATGTGTTTTGTGGATTTGGAGAAGGCATTAGACTGTGTCCCTCGCGGCATCCTGTGGAGGGTGCTTGGGGAATATGGGGTCCTGGGTCCTTTGCTAAGGGCTGTCAGGTCCCTGTACGACCGAAGCAGGAGCTTGGTCCGCATTGCCGGCAGTAAGTCAGACTTGTTCCCAGTGCATGTTGGACTCCGGCAGGGCTGCCCTTTGTCACCGGTTCTGTTCGTAATTTTTATGGACAAGATTTCTAGGCGCAGCCAGGGGCCGGAGGGTGTCAGGTTTGGGGACCACACGATTTCGTCTCTGCTCTTTGCGGATGATGTTGTCGTGTTGGCCCCTTCAAACCAGGACCTTCAGCATGCGCTGGGACGGTTTGCAGCCGAGTGTGAAGCGGTGGGGATAAAAATCAGTACCTCCAAATCCGAGGCCATGGTCCTCAGTCGGAAAAGGGTGGCTTGCCCACTTCAGGTTGGTGGAGAGTGCCTGCCTCAAGTGGAGGAGTTTAAGTATCTAGGGGTCTTGTTCACGAGTGAGGGAAGGATGGAACGGGAGATTGACAGACGGATTGGTGCAGCTTCTGCAGTAATGCAGTCGATGTATCGGTCTGTCGTGGTGAAGAAAGAGCTGAGCCGCAAGGCGAAGCTCTCGATTTACCGGTCAATCTACGTTCCTACTCTCACCTATGGTCATGAGCTTTGGGTCATGACCGAAAGGACAAGATCCCGGATACAGGCGGCCGAAATGAGCTTTTTCCGCAGGGTGGCTGGGCGATCCCTTAGAGATCTCGGTCACCCGGGAGGAGCTCAGAGTAGAGACTATGTCTCTCGGCTGGCCTGGGAACGCCTCGGTGTCCCTCCGGAAGAGCTGGAGGAAGTGTCTGGGGAGAGGGAAGTCTGGGCATCCCTGCTTAGACTGCTGCCCCCGCGACCCGGCCCGGGATAAGCGGAAGATGATGGATGGATGGATGGAAGTTTGAGAGGACAAAAGATATCTGCATCTTTTGGATCATTGGTTTTATTTTGGTGTATTTCTGTTTTTGTTATTTACAATATAGTCATTGTAAATAGTAGAGTGAATGGTCAATAAAGATGTATTGATGTGTTCAAACAGCAATTACAAGTTAGTTATAGTGCCTAAACTGATAGCTCTGTCGAAATCGCACCTTGAACTCTCCAGTGACCCTTCTCTCCACCAAAATCCACTCACAGGATAAAAATAAAACACAACGCAGGGAACTCATGGGAATGATGTTTTTGGAGACATACAACAAAACGAAACACTGGTATAAATTATTAATGCACTGAAGCTTGTAGTGTCTGTGAAGCAGTCAAGAATTCTGACTCAGGTTTACAAATATTTTCACTTGGTGCGTTTTTTCCACAAGGAATAAAATATAACTATGTCAGCTTCCAGTAACTCGCAAGCAACTGAAGAATCCCAGAGAATGAGCTCAACACCGAATCTCACCAACAAACAACACAAATGGCATATATCTCACATGTCCGTTTTGAAGCTAGGAAATGTACTTCGATACATATAAGGTACAACTGACAAAAAAAGGTGTGGCAGTATTTATAAGAACAATACATTTTCATCATCGTCGCAATAAACTCCGTTAGGAATATTGACGCAAAAGAAATGTTTTTGAATATAGGACATATTCCAGGATGAATATTGCAAATCTCATTTTAAGTTTAGAAAATAAAAATAACTCTCCTATCAGGACCCATCATGAATGGCATGTGAATAACTGTGTTTAAGATTCTAATCACCCCTAATAACAGATCTAGGATCATATTCCCCTACCCCAGTCATAATTGACCCTGAATCAGTTAAAAGGAGCAACATCCCCTAGTCTTAGAAAGCAGGTCTACTGAGTCTCACCGATGACATTGAGGGTGGCTCTGGTCTACTGAGTCTCACCAATGACATTGAGGGTGGCCCTGGTCTACTGAGTCTCACCGATGACATTGAGGGTGACCCTGGTCTACTGAGTCTCACCGATGACATTGAGGGTGGCCCTGGTCTACTGAGTCTCACCGATGACATTGAGGGTGACCCTGGTCTATTGAGTCTCACCGATGACATTAAGGGTGACCCTGGTCTACTGAGTCTAACTGATGACACTGAGGGTGACCCTGGCCTGCCGGGTTCCTCCAGGGTGGACGGCCACACAGGTGACCTCCCCCCCACGGCCCAGATCCAGTTTAGCTGAGTCCAGCTGCAGATGGGTTGTCTGACTGTAGGAGCCGTCTGGGCCCTGCCTGTGGCCCGATACGCTGCCCTGGGCGAGTGGCCTGACATTAACTCCCAGTGGAGCTCCAGGGAGAGGGGGGAGAAGCCTGACGCCTCACACTGCACCGTCACCACCTGGCCAGGCACAGAGAGACGGAGAGGGGAGGAAAAGATGGAGAGGGATGGAGGCTCTGGAAGACAAAAGGAGACATAGAGGGAAGAGAAGATAACACCATGTTCATAATATATTGTCCATGTACTGTTAGAAGAATGTCTTTTAATTGTCAGCTAGCTTCAACACTAAATGAACATGTCAAATACATACATTTTGAGCTTCCCTAAGGGAAGAAAATATTACACTTTCATACCACTTTATTTGTGAGGTCAAATATGTTCATGGTTGAATAATCTTAATTACAGTTAATAATTAGTCATTATAACGGTGGTATATAACTGTATGTCATTAGGTTGGTAGAAGAATGGCCTTCCATTTTAATCATTGGCTCTTTACCAGGTTGTTCCTATGTTTTTGTAGGAGCACTCATGAAGCTGGGTGACTGGGCAGGGCAGCAGAGTACCAATCAGCTTGCAGGTAGATGGGGGTGTGGGTGGGGTCTGTGAGTAAGACTGTCATTGGACACTAGAGGGCGGGGCATGAAAGGGTTGATCTCACACTGGGGCTTCTGGACTGAGCCCTCTGGTGGGTGAAGAGAGGAACTGCAGAAGGTGGCTGCTGGGTCTAAGGGAAGAAGACAGAGGTTTAATTAAATGAATTAATCAGCAGAACAAACAAAACATTATTATAATGTATAAATCAATTTGGTCATTTCTCATTCAAATTGTTCCTAATTCCATAAGACATAATTGATGTACAATAGTAACGTCCTTTTCCTAGTAGCAGGAAAGGCTTCACCTCAACTAGGTCTCTCTTGGACAAACCAGCACTCCAGAACTAGACAGCTTGTCCCATAGACTGGAAGAAGGATAATAGTTGTGTTTGTGGGAAACCAGAGGTGGATAGGTAAGATTACTGTAATTGTTACTGTGAATGAGCTAAGAGATGCTGTGGAAAAGTCCACTTTTCAATAAACATTTGAAGGAAAGAAAACATGGTTATTTGCAGTTCATTACTCCAATTTATGAATTGACCAGGAACAAGACAGTTTGCTAAGTGTAATTTATTATTCTGCCATCACACTGTTGCTTTCTCCCTTATATACGTCTAACTAATCGTTACCAAACATATTCTGTCTTCTACTCAAGAAACGCACAAAAATCTAGTTATCACACAAACATGAAAATAAGACGCTATGCTATCCTGGCAACAGACCTCCTGATCTGAGATACCATTTGTATTTCTGTTCTCCAAATGGAAGGAACAAAAATGAGACACAATCTGTCTCTGTGTCCATAGATGTTACAGGTTCAGGCCTAGTGCCACAATCCTGTATAGGAAAAAGATTTCAAATTCTAAAATAATTGCAGCCTATTCTAACACAGTGCATTTATTTCAATTTTGAATAGCAGTTTAGCAGTTTTGTAATCAATTAACATAATACAATTCTTACAGAGGCTTATTGAGTTCATAATGCAATTAATACACAAATCATGAGAAAGTAATACAAGTGTTCAGTGTTGTTACATGAAAAGAGATAATCAAATATTTACAAAAATGTGAGGTGTGTACTCACTTTTGTGAGATACTGTATATTCTAGATTCAATAAACGTAGGGAAACATTTCAAACATGTTTTTGTTTCAATCTTGATGATTATGGTTTACAGTTCATGGAAATAAAAAATCCAGCATCTCAAAAATTAGAAGAACATTTTTACAATACAGAAACACAACTTTAAAATATCTTCTGTAACTGACTGGTGGCCAGTGCAAAGACATCACAGTTATTGTCTCCCCAGGCTATTGATTTGACTATTGACCAGTATAAAAACAGAATTGATTAGCCCACTGGAAGCTGAAACAATTAGGTGGCCATGATAATAAAATGAGGGCCCAATTGAAGATATAGTTTGGATTAACAATCCTACTTGTACAGTAATTGCCATGGGATTTTTAGTGTCCACAGAGAAACCAGTTAATTTGCGTTGTGCCTAAGAACAGCTCTTAGCCTTTGTATACAGAGTATATACCACACCCCCTTGTGCCTTATCAATCACATATACACTCAGTTATATACTGAAACTTACAAACTCATTTTTATGTTGGGAATTCCTGTTAGGGAAGTTGATCTGTTTAAGTGTGTGATCACATATGAACAGAGATTCAACATCAACAGGACAATCATGAACAAAAGCCTCAAAATGATAACAACTGAAATGAATGTTCAACACTCTTCAGCGTCAATATCCAAGAGGGATCTTGCTGGCCTAGAAATCTTTGCTGTCCTTCATATTCTTGAATGTTAACAAACACGAAGACATATTGTAGGCCTACAAACAAAACATTTGCTATTACAAACCATTTACAAACATTTAGTTAATAGTTAAAGACATACCCTGATGAGCCAAAACATTATGACCATCTGCCTAATATGCTGTTGGTCCTCTGCATGCCACCAAAACTGCACCAACCTGCTGAGGCATGGACTCCACAAGACCCCTGAAGGTGTCCTGTGGTATCTGGCACCAAGACATTAGAAGCAGATCCTTCAAGTCCTGCAAGTTGCAAGGTGGAGCCACTGTGGATCAGACTTGTTGGTCCAGCACATCCCACTGATACTCAGTCAGTTGAGATCTGGGGAATTTGGAGGCCAGGGCAACACCTTGAACTCTTCATCATGTTCCTCAAACCATTCCCGAACAATGTGTGCAGTGTGGCAAGGAGAATTATCCTGCTGAAAGAGGCCACTGCCATCAGGGAATACCTTTTCCATGAAGGGGTGTATCTGGTCTGCAAAAATATTTTGGTAGGCGGCACCTGTCAAATTGACGTCCACATGAATGCCCAGACCCAAGGTTTCCCAGCAGAACGTTGCCCAGAGCATTACACTCCCTCCACCGACTTGTTGTCTTCCCACAGTGCATCCTGTTGTCGTCACTTTCCCAGGGAAACGGTGCACACCTACATGCCCGTCCATGTTAGTGCCTTTCACTCTGTGTTGTGACACATTATTCCCATCATTGACATTTTCTGTGACTTGTGCCAAAATAGACATTCTGTAGGTTCGGACCAGACCAGATAGCGTTTGTTGCACTCAAGCATCAATGACCTTTGGGCCCCCAATACCCTGTCGCCGGTTTGTGGTTGGTCCCTCCTCGAACCACTGTACCATAGGTACTCACCGCTGCTGACCGGGAGCACCCCGCAAGCTTTGCTGTTTCAGAGATGCTCTGGCCCAGTCATTTGACCATAACAATTTGGCCCTTGTCAATTTCACTCAGGTCTTTACTCCTGGCCATTTCTCCTACATTCAACACGTTGACTATGAGAACGGATTGTTTGCTTACCATCCCATCTACCCAGACCTTGACATGTGCCCTTGTTAGATGATCAGTGTTATTTGCTTCACCTGTGAGTAGTCATAATATTTTAGCGCATCAGAGTTTATTCACTTGATCAGCAAACGCCATCAATGTTAGTGGTGAATATAACAGACCCCCAGCACACCCAGGGCATTATTTTGGGCATAAAAGTGTGCATTTGCGCATGCAGCCCAATTTTGTTCGTTTTTTATCCATACATTTGTGTACTGACCAAACAGAAAAGATGTGGAAAAAGTTCGAGTGCGATCAGACCTAGAGTGATTGCTCAAAATATTTAACCGAGCAGTTTGTGAACGCAGACGAATAGCAGGTTTGGGCTTGTTGACAATACATACAAGTACTTTCAGTTTCCTTTACTCAACCTCTAACATTTGGTTCATGACGGATTTTACTGACACTTAATGCTAGCTAAATTCTCATTGGCTCAAAAACGCGTTAAGCTCATAACAACTTTCAACATATTGTCCTCTCTACGAACTTTGTGAAAATACGGTCATGGGCTATGTATTTTTTTGTACTGCTGATCCTGATAATAGGACATCTTCATACAGTATCTGCTGGTCAGTATTTATTTAATTTTATTATAGAAATATTTATTCTGTCCGTTTATGCATGTTTACTTTTCATATAGTACGAGTAGGTTATTTTGCCTCCTTTACTACCTGTTTCCTGTAGACCATGGAACGTTCGTTTAACATGTATGCAAGGCACTGGCAGTACATTACATTTACAGTACTTACTTACATGCATCACATTGCACCAAATTTAAAAAAGCATGTTGACCGAAGTATAAAGTGAACTAGAGATATATATATATATATATATTCTTAAAGTATTCCAATATCTAATTATATTGTTATTTATATTACCTCGATACTGGACACACCTCATCAGATTGTGTTGAATGAAATGACTTTATAGTCGTAGGCCATTAACAATAGAATGGGGGATAATTATGGCTTATGAATGTGTACTGTCCTTTCAATGTAGTCATGTTGCGCTTAATTTCCAATGCTAATGTGATGAAGTTGAAAAAGTAAAAAAAATATGCTTACATTTATGTCCCCGAGGGGGCAGTATATGTTGCAATACGTTTAGTCAAATGGAATATGTGCCGATAGGAATACAGCATTAAGTAAATTGTAAAGGTAAGGGAGATCAGTACTAATTAAGAAAGGATAGTATGGCTTCTAGGGTAGAAAATGTTTTATTGAAGAAGACAAGAGCAGACATGTGGGCCCAAACAAGCAGACAAGACTACCGTCTGGGAGATACATCTTGTATATAATCTTGTTCCATAATTTGCTCCAATATTCTACATCCTTGTAAATCTCTATTTAGGCTATACGTAGTTAGTTTTGCCTTGCAATAATTGGTTACACAAATCACAAGGTAAATATGAATGTCATGTAAGCAAGCAAGTTTATTTATATAGCACAATTCATACAAACAGTTGTGTACAAAGGTTTGCATACCCTTGGAGAATTGGTAAAATATGTTTAAAAAATTTAAGAACTTGAGTAAGCAGGCAAAACATATTTCTTATGGGATTCATATTCAACCGTAATTTGTTACAGATCATTAAAAAAAACATGGCAACAAAGAAAAAAAATTAATTACCCTTGTTCAAATGTCTGCATACCCTTAGTTCTTAACACTGTGTATTGGCCCCTTTAGCATCAATGACAGCGTGCAGTCTTTTGTAATAGTTGTCTATGAGGCCCCAAATTCTTGTAGGTTGTATAGCTGCCCATTCATCTTGGCAAAATGCCTCCAGGTCATGCAAAGTCTTTGGTCATCTTGCATGAACCGCATATTTGAGATCTCTCTGGGGTGGCCCGATGATATTAAGGTCAGGAGACTGTGATGGCCACTCAAGAACCCTCACCTTTTTTTGCTGTAACCACTGGAGGGTCAACTTGGCCTTGTGCTTAGGGTCATTGTCATTCTGGAAAGTAAAAAGAGCGCCCCATGCGCAGCTTTCGTGCAGAAGAATGCAAAATGTCTGTCAGTATTTTCTAATAACATGCTGCATTCAGGCTTTTTTGTGGCAAAAACTTTCTGTCAACTCGACCATGCAGCTCATTTTTGTTCAAGTATTATTGTATTGTGTTCCTTAAAACAACCACACCATCTTTTTCCAGAGCAGCCTGTATTTCTCCTGAGGTTTCCTATGGGTTTTGCTTTGTATCCCAAACAATTCTTCTGGCAATTTTGGCTGAAATCTTTCTTGGTCTACCTGACCTTGGCTTGGTAACAAGAGATCCCCGGATTATCCACTTCTTAATAAGTGATTGAACAGTACTGTCTGGCATTTGCAAGACTTGGGTATCTTTTTATATCCTTTTCCATCTTCATGAAGTTCCATTACCTTGTTACGCAGGTCTTTTGACAGTTCATTTCTGCTCTCCATGGCTCAGTATCTAGCCTGCTCAGTGCATCCACGTGAGAGCTAACAAACTCATTGGCTATTTATACAGACACTAATTTAAATTTAAAAAGTCACAAGATGTGTGTCACCTTGTGTCTGTAACAAGGCCAAACCTTCAAGGGTATGTAAACTTTTGCTTAGGCCATTTGGGTAATTTCTGTTACCAATATGATTTAAAAAGGAGCCAAACAACTATGTGATAATAAATGGCTTCATATGATCGCTATCCTTAAATAAAATACAGTTTTAAAATTTCAAAATCAGTTTCAAAATCAGTGCAATAATTTCACAATTTCTGTCGGGGCATGCAACTGTAGAAGCAATTCAATGTGCTTTACAAAGAAAAATAAATATATATAAAAATACAATAGCATAGTGGGTTTCAATAGACAGAACATATTTGACTAAACATCCAAATTATGAACTTAACTATTACCTCTATTTAACTATTTCTATTACCTTTCTTTCTTGACCTCCAGTATGTAATGTTGCCAATCTCACGTAAGACATCAACATCTCTGTAGTGTCTACATCTCTGTATGCTAAAATGTTTCAAGATAACGCTTTGATTAAACATCATTTATTTATTGGTTCAACATTGTCTGATCCACAAATGAAAAACAAATGTATTGAATTATCTATTTTCTCTGTTGTTGTCCACAGTCACCCACTCTCTGAAATACTTCTACACAGGAGTCTCAGGTGATATTAACTTCCCAGAATTCACTACAGTGGGTCTGGTAGACAATGTTACGTTCATCTACTTTGACAGCAACACCAAGACTGCAGTCCCCAAGACTGAGTGGATTAAAAGAGTTGGACCAGGCTACTGGGTCAGTCAGACTAAGACTTGTATTAATCTACATCAGTTCTTCAAAAACAACATTCAAGTAGCAAAGGATCGATTTAACCAATCCATGTCTACAGGTATGTGCACAAAGACAGTCAAACACACCCCATAACTCTTTATCACGCCCTTATGTATTGTCATTAATATACAATGTAAAAACCAATAGTCTGATCTACAGTAGTTCAGACTCAACACAGACTGGACTGCAGCGCCCCCTACCAGCTTTCACCACACTCTGCTGATGCTTCAGTATGTGATTATGTGTTATTCACACCACTGACCTGTGGTCACCCTTTGACCTGCTAGACTGGCTGTAATCAAAGTGTCACTTGGCCTTCCATATATAACTCTGTTTGAAGTTCTCAGCAGAAACACCTGATGATGATATTGATGATTGATTAATGGTCTTCTCTGCTCTAATGATTCAGAAACACATTGTGGAATCAGGCCTGTCATGGGAGACACACACACACGTGTAATGGATAGATACTGTTAGTCATGTAATTGCCTCCATTTCTGCAGTAGTTCCTGACTGAACAGGGACTCCTCTCTCACTTCCTCTTTCTACCTGTCTACCCCCAAAGCCTTAATTTATCAACCTAGCTTTATTTATTCACACTCCTCCTTGACAAAGAAAGTCTTATAAACAACATCCATTATTAAGAACAACACCACTGTACTAAACAATGTATATTCAACACAGTAGCTAGAACCTGCTCTAGTCAACATGATCTAGTCTGGATTGATCTACATTAAACACAGTAGATAGAACCAGCTCTGCTCAACACGATCTATTCGGGATAGATTCACACTCAAGACAATTGATAAGCACTAAGGCCAGTCAAGCAAAATAGCCAATTACATTGCTCCAAAGAAGAAAAAAAACACACTGTTGCATAAATATAACAAAAATCTACCGGCCACTTAACTGCCAAAAGAGTTTTCCCCGAATTACACCATAAAACACAATACAGTATGCTGTATCATGTCTAGGCATGCAGTCGAATGCAAGCGCAGGATCAAAGGAGTTTTAATGCCAAACCACAACCAAAACCAAGCGCCGTGCACTAGAAATACAAAGATCTGTAATACAAAATAAAAGAACAAAGAAAGTAAACACGATACATGCAGGAACACAACAATATAACAATGATCAACAAGGACAGGGAGAAAATGACTGAACTAAATACACACACCAACGAAGGGAACAGAAACGGGTGAGGGCTATACACAGGTGAACAGCATATAACTAATCAACTGAACCGGGAACAGGAAAGACCAAAGAAGGTTGATAAATCCAGAACACACAGAAAACAAGAACCAGAACGGTCCTGCCCGACTGGGACCATTACAGGCTAATCTTTTATCAAATAATATATTTATTACTAGCTAGTAAGATGTTATTTGTTAGCCTGTATTGCTCAATTGAAACACAAATATTACACAGCAATTTTAAGAGCAGATGGTCACCGTGGTGATGGAGCTACAGTGCTCCTTGTTCAAATGTCTGACAAAATATCTCAACACTCACTAGTTTAAATCTGCCGTTTTTGCTTACTTCCAGTTTCGTCTGGTATAGAATAGATCCATTCTCTCCCCTTCTCTCTCGCTGTCTCTTCATCAGCTCTGTCTCTTTGTCCATAGGTGCATCTCAAAAACAAATTATATCGTGGAAAAGTAAATTTTCCATAATAATCAATCTTGATGATTACGGCTTAAAAAGTTGCTGAATTTACATACTTAGGAAACGTTTGCAGGTCATTTTGAGTTAATTAGGTTATTATAGCTCTTCTCGGGTTGACATTTCTGTATTATAACATTTTTATTTTAATATTTTGAAATACTGGATTTTTGATTTCCATGAGCTGTAAGCCGTAATCATCATGACTGAAACAAAAAAGTATTGAAATGTTTCACTTTATCTGTAATGAATATAGTATATATGAAGGTCTTTTTGATTTGAATTATGGAAATTCTACTATATATATTTTTTGATGCACCTGTATGTGGTGAAGGAATGGCATCATCACACTATTGGGTCTGAGCTGTATCATTATTACTTAAAAATAAATGACAATCACAGATTTCTGTGTTTTACTATTGTACTAAACAACCAATCACAACCACCGATAGGGGGGGACAAATGGGTCCAGAAAAATTGCCCTTTTTGTGGAAGAGCAGAGGAGAGGAAGAGCAAAGGAAAAGGAGAGATCTGGGCGTGGGGGGGCCATCTAAGATGATCTCGTCCCAGGCCCAGGCAAGACTGTCAGCTGGCCTGCAACCAATGATGACATCACTTTGAATCTGAAGAACAATGTAGCAATGTACAGTGTTGATGGTATCTCTGTCTCTCTCTCAGGTGTACATGTATTCCAGTGGATGTATGGATGTGATTGGGATGATGAGACTGGAGTCATACAGGGTTTTGACCAGTATGGATATGATGGAGAAAACTTCATCTCATTGGACCTGAAGACATTGTCATGGATCGCTCCAAAACCACAGGCATTCATCACCAAGAACAAGTGGGACAGTGACAAAGCTGACAATGAGTACCTTAAACACTATTTCACCCTGGAGTGTATTGAGTGGCTGAAGAAGTATCTGCAATATGAGGAGACCAGTCAAATGAGGACAGGTACAAAAAATTAAGAGAATATTAATTTACTCCACAGAGTGAATCCCAATATTATATTGTCTCATTTAATAAATTATTCTGTTCATGTAATTGGCCTATAGTATTCTCATTAAAAATAAAAAAATAAATTTAAAGGGGCAATATCCTGCCTAAGATTTGCACTGTAAAACTAGCATAACAACAAGCAACATAACCAGTAGATATATGCAGTTAATGTTTAAAGTTAATGTTCCAAATTTTTTTCTACAAAATGAATCAGTGACTGACATTCCCCATTTAAACATTCTTGCCAGTCCGTCTATCAGTTCAGGGACATCTCCTTATACTGGCTGTAGACACCTGTGGTACTGTCCTTCTCACCCTAAACCACCCGGGACTAACTAGCACTACTCTGGTCTCGTTTGGTAACAGAAGAGGAGGGAGAGACAAGTTGTTATTGTTCCGAGGCAGGATTCTACACAGGGCCCTTTAAGTTCATGTCATTTAAGTCAGAAAATGCATTTAAGTCTAACAACATAACATTTGTTTTAACTTTCTGTTGCTCCACTCCTTGATGTTTTTCCTCTTACCTTGACCTTTACTCTGCCTGTCATTTGTTTCCCTCCCTTCACTCCTCATATCTCTTTCTCTACCCCCCCTCTCCTTCTCTCCAGTCCCTCCATCAGTGTCTCTGCTCCAGAAGACCCCCTCCTCTCCAGTGACCTGCCACGCTACAGGTTTCTACCCCAGTGAAGTCAACATTTTGTGGCAGAAAGATGGACCATTTCAGCATGAAGATGTGGAGACTGGACATACTCTCCCTAATGGAGATGGAACATTCCAGAAAAGTGTCCTTCTGACAGTGAAGCCTGAGGAGTGGAAGAACAACAAGTATCAGTGTGTGGTTCAGGTCTCTGGTATCAACAAGGACTTCATCAAGGATCTGACTGAGTCTGAGATCCAGACGAACCGGGGTAAGATAGAGATTTACTGACACTCATTAGACCCAACAAACCCTCCTGATAATATTCCTAGTTTCTAAGCACTCTGTTTGGTAACACTACCTTGTTGATGGTATACTATATTCATACTGACCATGACCCTGTGAATTCTTATTTTGACATGAACATAGACATGTTTGGAGTTCATTATTATGACACTGAAACAATAACCAATGTGTATTACTCCTAGTAGAGGTTGGCATGAGTAAAATATAACTTCCTGATTTGTCTGAAAAATACTTTGATCGATTACTATAATGTATTTTAGAAGCCCTTTTTGCATCAGCCGTTGTCAAAGTGCTTATACAGACATCCAGGCTGAAACTGCAAAGAGCAACAACAATAAATTCACAGTGACTAGGAAAAACTCCCTGGTAGGGTTGGAAGAAACCTAGAGAGGAGCCTGACTCTGAACGGTGAACGGGGGGTGGCAAGAAGCGAAGATTCTAAAAGTGATGTTTTTTTGCAATATCCATGTTCAGATGACCAGTGGGTCAGTAATACAGGTACTGTGTCCAGAGTCTTTAGGCAGAATCCATCTGAACAACCAGGCAGACAGGGATGACCCAGAGGGCTGTGGACAGTGACCACCCAGGGTTTGGACTAGAGGACATTCCCCCCAACAGAAAGCAGAAACACCAGACTACACTTAATCATTGACCCTACTGAAGAGATGCTTAAAGATTGTAAATGAGGCATTTCTCAAATGGATCGATAGATCCTTACACAATAAGGGAGCTCTTTGGGAGAAAGCCATGTCTGCAGCTGTTTGTTTTTAAATTCTCAATGCAGCATCGTAAGAATTACGTATTTTTTAAGATTTTGGAAAACATGATTGCATTTAGTATGAACATATCATCAATGCTGTTATGTTCAATAGTAGCATAAACCCTGTTCTTTTGGTCCTTAATGACTTGAAATCACGTTCAGTGTCAACATATGAGAAGTGCCGTTTACCTGCCATCAGAAACTGTCCGGCAGGGGCAGTTATAAAGATATTAATAGTTTAATAGAGGGGCTGTTTGCAAGGGTGTTGTCATTAAGGACCAATAACACTGGGGATATGTTGATAGGGAATGTAATTGCACCGATTTATGTTCATACTGAATGTAATGTCTCTTTACAAAATAGTTACTTACTAACATCATTTCTGAGAGGTACCGTTGTTCCTCAGTTCCTTGTTTCTCCAATACTTTATTTTCTTATGTACTCTGTATCTCCACCAGGACCTCTAGCCAACGCAGTTCATTTAGGGTCTGGTTTCTTTCTCCCTCCAGGTTACCTGGACATTACAGACAGGATAGTCATTTTGTAAGGCTTTTTTCTCCTGCTAAGTTTTGTTACTAGTTATTCTCATTCTATATGCAATATTAACCCAATAATACGATTAAATTAGCACCAAAATAAGATGATAAACCTACTATTGATCCTCCTAATCTCTGTAAGTCATCTTCATTACACCTGTGTGTTTCATGAGTTTCTTTATGAAAGTATTTCACAAAAGCCATGACAGGTTCATCAACGATTCGAGCAGCCCACATGTATTCTACAAATGTGTGCGATGCCAAACATGCCCTGATAACGTGAAGTGAGCATTACTGGATCAATACTGAGTGACAGCCTTCTGGCCGGCTCCAGTTTTACTCCACGCTCCAGTCAAACTGGGCCCGCTCCGCCTGCCCTGCTCAGATCATCTTCTCTGCCTGCTGGTCATCTTAACATCCAAAAACATTTGTGTCCCAAAAGGTTCTGTAGTCTTATAATATTCACCTGGCACAGCCAGAAGAGGACTGAATACCCCTCAGAGTCAAAGCATTACATGGACTGGCAGGCCTCCTTACTGTACCTAGAATTTCAACCATACTTCTAAGGAAGGATGTTCAAATACAACTAATCTGAAAAGCGTGAGTACGTTCAGTATGAACATAAGTTGGTTGAATTGCGTTCCTTATCAACATATCCCCAGTGCTGTTGGTCCTTTATGACTCGCTATTATGTTGCTCATGAACGTTTCACTATTATGATGGTCCTTAACATAATCAATTGAAAAGGGAAAAAACCCTTGTTACGAATATGTTAGGAATATGTTTACGGTTAGGTTACAGTTAAGGTAAGGCATCACAGTACTGAGTTTAGGGTTAAGATGAAGGTTGTGGTTAAGCTTACAAAAACATAACCTCAACTATTTATGGAATGCAAAGCATACCAAATGTTAATTATACATATTTTTTTTCTTACAATATAATTTCAGATACAGCCGGTATTTCACATACTATCACACCAATCCGAGATCTGTGGCCAGCATGCTTGTTCTGACTTGGGTTCCCACGATTCAGATAACGGATCTTGTCTTGGATAATTGGATTTTGAATACATCCATGAAAACCTCTAATCCAGAGTCTTTAGGCAGAATTCAGATTAGCTTCTTAACCAGGTGGTCTATGGACAGTGACAGCAGGAATCATCAGGTAGCAACTAGATCCCCAACAGAACTAGGAGGACTTTGGAGTCTAGGAGTCATCAGGGTGAGGTTGTCTTTAGACATGCTTTATGGTCTCCTTCCCTTTTAATATTCTACAGGACAAAATTAGATGGAGAACTAACCTGGATCCAAAAGGATACCTCAGCATGCGATTCAGACTGACCATTGTTCCTGTCACCTAAACTAATTCAATGTAAACAGGACTGAGATAGGACAGACTGACCGTAGAGCCCCAGCACAATATTATAGCAGCGTAAAACTAGAAACTGAGACGGGGTGAATCTGGAGACCCTGTGTCTGAAAATAACTCCGGACAGGGCCAAACTGCCAGGAAATTATCCTGCCTTGTATTTTCCCCAACTTGACTGTAGAATTGTACTCCCATTCATGAATTCCACAGAACCCACCAGACCCACAGGAGTCCTGTTTTTGTGTCAGCTTCTAACTCCAAATAACATTGTAAATGCTCTTTTGTGTTTATCACAGACCCAACCTCCATTGGCCACATCATTGGAGTGGTGGTAGCTGGCCTCCTGGTCATCGTCGCTGCTGTTATTATTGTAGTCGTCATCTGGAAGAAGAAGAGCAAGAAAGGTGAGTGAGGAGAGAGAATCCTGTTTCTATTGTCATATGTAGTGTTATGGAAATTTTGAACTAAGGTACATTTGAGAAATGTCTGTCTTTCTATTGGCTGGTATGTAAATCTTTACTTTGATTGTGACACACATGTCTGTATAATATCAGAGGATTATTAAGTATTTGGGCCATGTCCTCCTGCCTAGACAAAGAAGGGTGTCAGTCGTTTACGGGGTGCGGAAAGATCTACTGCACAACATCATGCTACGCTGATTGGGTCCATACCAGGTAACATCTCATCTGCTGTCCAGGTAGCTGAGAGAGGAACCTGGGGTTGATGACACACGCTACAGGAGGGCTTCAGTGTTTAAAGGTTAGGCACAGTGATTTGAAGTCACTTTCTACCTGGCCTTTAGCTATAGAACCTTTAGCTAAAACTGGTCATCTTGGAATTCACAAGGGAGAACACACAAATTCTCCTGGCCTGGCTGATAAAGCAGCTAGAATGAAGGACAACACCTTGGAATATACATCTGACTTTTACATTCTGTTACATCGACCTGCCAAAGAAATGGTTCATAACTGACTGTCGGACGTTTGGAGGAGCAGACCATTTTTGATGACTTTGGAAGTACATCTAATTGGAATCATGGAGAGGACTTTTCAGTGAATCGAGTAATTGGCATGAGAGAACTTTGTAACAGTGACTAATTGAAGAATGTATTCAGTGATAGGTGGTAACACACTCATGTGGATGATGCATATCCCATACTGTCAATATGTGTCACCTGAATTAATTTTCTTTGACCAATGATTTTAACATAAATGTTTTGTTGTACTATGTTATGATTCTGTATAATGACAATGTGTGATTTTTGGAGTTAATACGAAGGTAAAGGTCTAGAAGAATGTAAATTAGGATCCAGACATTTCAGATTTGTTCCGTTCTCTAATCATTAAGGGTAATAATATTGACTGGGTCATGTTGTTAAAGAGTACTGTTTTGTTGCATTCTACATCCTAATGAGTAAACTGTTTAAGAATTGATACCAAGGTTTGACATGGTATCAAGAGGATGGAGTGTTATGGAAATTTTGAACTAAGGTACATTTGAGAAATGTCTGTCTTTCTATTGGCTGGTATGTAAATCTTTACTTTGATTGTGACACACATGTCTGTATAATATCAGAGGATTATTAGGTATTTGGGCCATGTCCTCCTGCCTAGACAAAGAAGGGTGTCAGTCCTTTCTGTTCTTTAGGAACGTAGGAGAGAGGGATCTGGTATATGTCTTAGGGGTCATTCTTGATTGGTCACAATGGGTTGTGGGGTTAATCATCTGCCGACCTGTAGGTTGTCTAGATGCTTTAAGTTTCCCTTAAGGGTTGAGAAAGTTAACCACATGAGGGAAGACACCATGTCCCTTGTGTCAAGCCCAGGACATGTGATAGAACAAAGGGCATGTGTTTGATTGACATGAGACCGATGGGCAACAACTTACCACACCCCTTTTTCTATGTAATAAATATGGATTGTTCATGTATGGAGTTAGAGACACCTCAGACGATTATGTGTGTGTAAGCGGTTGACGTGTCTCTCATAATAGTCTCTGTGCATAATAATTAATAAAACGGTTATAATGTACAAAGATAATTTTGTCTCTGTGTCCCTTACTCTGAGTGTCGATACATTGTAATTTCCATCACAGTACAGGGTTTTTACTATTACTTGGGGCCATAATGCTACACTTATTCCTAACCATCCCATACTGAACTGGGCCTCTTTACTTTTCAAATGAACCCCGAATTAATACATAAAAAAAATAGCTAGCAAGTGAAAGGTTGGCATGAGGAAAAATGACTTCCTGATCAGCAGTTGTCATAAAGGGCTTATACAAATACCCAGGCAGAAACTGCAGAAAGCAAGCAACAACAATAAATTGAGGCACAGTGGCTACCAAAAAGCATTTTACATATTATGCTGGTCCTTAACGTAATGGATTGAAAAGGAAAAACGTCTCGTTACAAATAACATTTACTGTTAACGGTTAAGGTTTAACTTAGACAGGCCTGGCATTAGGGTTAAGAATACTTTTAGGGTTAGGCATCATAGTACTGAGGTTAAGATTAAGATAAAGGTTGAGGTTAACTTTCCAAAAATAGAAAATGCCTGTCTAAATTACACAATTCCACAAAAACAAAATGTCTAACTCTTGCCGGAATAAAACTTGAAATCATGGATGGAAAGTTGGTTGCAGAAATGCCTCCCCACCATCCCCGACCACAACGCCCTGGCAAACAGCCACTCTATTTAACTATTATTATGTTCATAATTGACCCGTTCATAACTGACTCTGTTGGCCAGTTTCTGATGGCAGGTAAAAGGCACTTCTCATATTTTTACACTGAACAGAAGTCGCAAGTCATTAAGGACCAATAGCAATTGGATATGTTGTTATTGAATGTAATAATTCTGCTCATCTGTTCATACTAAATGCAATTTTCCAAAATAGTTACATATTTACATAATTTCTGACAGTGCTGGGTTGCAAAGCATAGCAAATGTGAATTGCACTGAGTCAGGACAGACTGACCCTAGAGCCCCAGTACAATGCTATAGCAACATAACACTAGGGACTGAGACGGGGTGAATCTAGAGACATAATGTCTGAAAATAACTCCGGACAGGGCCAAACTGACAGGGAACAATCCTGCCTTGTCCACTTGACTCTACAATTTTACTCCCATTCTTTCATGAATTCCACAGATCCCACAAGAGTCCTGTTTTTGTGTCAACTTCAAACTCCAAATGACATTTTAAATGCTCTTTTGTAATTATCACAGACACATCCATTGGCCACATCATTACAGTGGTGGTAGCTGGCCTCCTGGCCATAGGTGCTGCTGTTATTGGGGTCGTCAATCGGAAGAAGAAGAGCAAGAAAGGTGAGTGAGGAGAGAATCTTTCTATTGTCATATGTACAGTGGTGTTTACTATTTGATTGGGCTGTAACGCTACAGTTATTCATAACCATCCCATAATTGACTGGGCCTCTTCACTTTTCTAATGTGAACCCTGAATTAATACATCAAAAAATAGCTAGCAACTCTTTTTATTTTATTTACTTGTCCTTTATTTATACAGAGAAATCAGTCTGAGTCTCTTTTACATCTGAGCCTTGTACTTAAAAGTTAAAAGAAATTAAAATACAAGTCAATTACAAATAACAAATAAAAATGTTCCCAACTCTGAATTAACCTGAGGGATCTCTAATGTCAGCCCATCTTGAGAGCATGTTTGATAACCCCCACTTCTCCAGTTTAACTTGGTGGTAAGATAGCTTGGTAGCTTATACACTAAAGCCATATGTACAATTATCAGCCAGTGTCTGTTTTTCCAGGAAACCAGAGTCCCAACCAACCAAACGATCCCAAATTCTGAAATGGTCAAACAAAATACACACAGACGGAACTTAAAAACCAAAAGCAAACTATAAAGGAAAAGAATGAAAAGCAACACTGCCATCTACAAAAAAATATATTAAATGAATTGTATAACACGGTGCTGGCACACAGGACTCAAATACAACTTGGGCAGCTCGACATATACAGACCTGGCAGTGTTTTACTGAACCCAGTGGTCAAGCACAGCACACCATGTGTGCAAATATCGGCACCAGTAACAAAACACAAGGCTGATTGATAGACTGCATCTAAAGGTTTTAAAACCGAAGCCGATGCATGCATGTAAAGCAGATCACTGTTAGATTCTGTCCAAGTTTGATCCATGAACAATGGATCCAGAAGTCAGGGGAGAGCCATCTTTATTCAGCATGAGTCTATGATGTTGACCTTCCATTTCTCATTTCTATCTCTTCCATAATTACAGAGGCAACACAGACTTTTATGCATGGATATATAGGAGGTGGCCAGTGGTCATAACCAACCATTACACATTCCAATACCCTCCAATAAGAAAGGTTTATCCTACAACAGACCCTTGAATGATATGTTCCAACCTATGGTCAATGGACCTATCCATATAGCCTATATCAGTCACATGGGCAACTCCTAACAGGAGGTATGGACAGAATGTATAGACAGGATGTGTGGGGCCCATCAGTAACAGGCAACACGTCCTATCTATGATCCTTCTTTCAGAGTTAGTCAGCACATCTGTGTTGTGTTAAGTTTCTCATACCCATTTCCTATTATCACCATAATCCAGCACAGACATAAAAGTAGCTTCAACAATCAATACAGTGATAGTAAGACCAGCACACTTTGCTTCTATAAAATAAACCAATTTTAATCCTTAACTTCTTCAGCAATTCAATAATATGTGTTTTGAATGAAAGACATTCATCTTACCAAATACAGAAATATTTGTTAGCCAGAGCACTTTCTATAATAGAACCGTCCATGGCATTAATCTTAAGATCAATAAAATATTTGATTTCTTCTTGCTTTGGAGAGAAAAGGGAGGGTAGGGAGGTGTTATAGGTTTTTAGTTAAGGGGTTGTATGTGTATGTGGGTTGGGGTTGTAGATTTGTCCAGTTGAGGGTTGTGTATGTATGTAGGGAGGTGTTATAGATTTTTAGTTAAGGGGTTGTATGTGTATGTGGGGAGGGGTTGTAGTCAGTTTGGCTCCGGGGGCATGTTCTTGAGGCCTACTGGTGTAGGAAAGATATTGTTCTTGTGGCGCGTGGTTTTGGTCCTGATAGACCTTGGCTTTCTGCCAGAAGGTAGAGGTCTGGATAGTCCATTTCCAAGGTAAGAGGGATCAGCCCCAATCTTTGCCACTTGCCTCCGCGTCCTGGAAGTGTGTAGGTCTTGTAGAGATGGCGGGTTACAGCCAATCACCCTCCCTGCAGAGCGGACGATGCGTTGCAGCCTGCCCTAGTCTTTGGCAGTGGTTCCAGTGTACCAGACGGTGATGGAGGAGGTCAAGATGGACTCTGATGGCATTGTAGATAGGCACCATCATGGTCTTTGGTAGGTTGAACTTTTTTCAGCTGCCGCCGGAAGTACATCCACTGTTGAGCTTTCTTTGTAAGCGAGGTGATGTTCAGCTTGCACTTGAGGTTCTGGGCGATGGTGGTGTCCCGAAAGCGAAAGGACTCCAGAGAGTTGACTCGGGAGCAACCCATGGAGATGAGGGAGAGGGCAGCTGGGTTTCTCCTGAAGTCCACTGTCATCTCCACTGTCTTTAAGACATTGAGTTCCAAGTTCTTCGGATTGCACCAGGACACCAGAAGGTCAATCTCCCACGTGTAGGCTGTTATGGAAATTTTGAACGAAGGTACATTGGAGAAATGTCTGTCTTTCCACTGGCTGGTATGTAAATCTTTACTTTGATTGTGACACACGTCTGTATTATATCAGGGATTATTAGGTATTTGGGCCATGTTCTCCTGCTTAGACAAAGAAGGGTGTCAGTCCTTTCTGTTCCTTAGGAATTTGGTCCTTGGGGGGAGTAAGGTCAGTTGGCCCCTTTAGGTAAATACAACAGTAAACATTATGGCAGGAAGGATAAGGTGGGGGGACAGCCCGCCCTTTGGGTAAAAACCTATGTGACACGAGACAGATGGGCAGCAACTTACCACACCCTTTTTAACTGTAATAAATACGGACTGTTCATGTATTTAGTTAGAGACTCCTCGGACGATTATGTTTGTAAGCGTTTGACGCGTCTCTCTTATTTGCAAGTAATTAATAAAACTGTTAAATTGTGCCAAGAGAATCTGTTTTTACTCCTTTAAGAGTGTCGATCGATGGAATTGCCATCACAAGGCGGACTCGTCTCCATCAGAAGTAAGTCTGATGAGGGTGGTGTCATCAGCGAACTTCAGGAGCTTGACAGAGTTGTGACTGGAGGTGCAGCTGCTAGTGTACAGGGAGAAGAGTAGGGGGGACAGTACGCTGCCTTGAGGTTAGCCGGTGCTGATGATCAGGGGGTCAGACAGGTCCTTCCCCGGGGATGGGTGATTGTAAAGAACAGGTCCCACTAGAGGACATTGGGCTTTCATGCCACCCTCAAGGTTCTCCTGTTCCTCCTCACACAAAGGAGCGGATACCAGTCCTGCTGCTGGGTTGATGCAGTTCTATGGTCCTGTCCAGCTCTCTTCGTGTAATGGCCTGTTGCCTGGTATTCCCTCCATGCTCTTGGGACTGTTCTGGGAGACAAACCTTCTTGTGACGGCACATATGGATGTGCCATCTTGGAGGAGCTGGACTACCTGTGCAACCTGAATGGGCTGCAGGTACCACCTCATTTTACCAGTAGTGACAAGGACACTAGCAAAATGCAAAACTAGTGAAGAATCAGTCAGGAAGGATAAGGGGAGAGCAATCGTCTCTGGCCACCACCTGCAAAACCATTCCCTTTTTGAGGGTTGTCTAGCTGTTGCCTCTCCAGTGCACATGTTGTCACTTCCATTTGTACCAAAACAGGTCACATTGATTTACAATCGCTTATTCTTCCTAACTGGACAGATTGATTTCCCTGAAGTTTAATTGACTTGGTGTTATACTGTGATAATTACGTGTTCCCTTAATTTTTTTGAGCAGTGTATTTATGGTTTGCATTTTTCAAATTGTTTTGTGAGCGGTACTTGGAGGAAATGTAGTTCAGTACAATGGTGGTGGTGGTGAGGGTGGTGGTTTTAATAAACACAAAATATTGAAGCTTTGCTTCACACAAAATTATTGCATATCACTTTGCCTTGTATGATGCAATGTTTGGATCCTGCTCTAGAATGCACTATGGACTATGATTGGTCAAAACAGACGAGCCATCGAATATTATGGGTCAAAAAGACTACAACGGTACTCTACCACTTCTAGGGGGGAGAAGAAGCGGTACAGACACATTTTAATGCGAGAACAAGCTGGCTATGAATTAGTCCAGGCCAATAGATTTCAGACCAACTGGCCCTTCAGTGTCCAACGCTAAAACGTTAGCATTGCACACTGCACTTACTGTAACCGTATTATAATTCTCTAGTGATGAAGTAGAAGTGCCAGAATACTAGTGTGTATCAATGTGTTTTTATTGTGTGCATTTGTATTTAGTTCTGATAAAGGTAAGGGCTGTTTGGTTCACCTAAATACAGAGTTGTGTTGCCATGTTTTACGTGATGTTTCTGGAGTAGAAATGCAGTCTTCAGAAAACTGTTGAATTGTATCAGTAACATCATGTTCTTCTGTGTTTCAGGCTTCGTTCCACCTAACAGTAAGAGCCTTCACGTTGTTTCTTATTCTAAAGATTGCACTGAAAAATAAATCAAACCATTTACTAAACATTTATGTCTTTTTGGATTTATTTTGCTTGACTGTACCTGTTTTAAAGTGTAGTTTTGCCTGTTTGCTTGTAGCTTCTGATGATGGTTCCAACTCCTCCAATAAGTCTGCTTCAAATGTATGATGTCTGTTACCAAAAGCAAACAGGTGAATATCTCATGGATGTCTGTCTGTCTTTGAAATGTCAACTTTTTCCCCATCACTTCATTTCATGTAATAATGCTACAATAGTTTAAATTAATGTAGAAGGTTCTAAGAATCAAATCTCAAGGATTTAGGCGATTCTTTTCAGTCCATGTTTCATTTTTGATACTGAATTAAGAGAACCCTTTTCTGTCTTCACAGGGGAGAATCACAGACAAGAGAGGAAAGACTACAGTGAAAGTGGAAGTCGTTAGGCCTGGGCTTCCGGGGCTATAGCCCCAGATCTTATCAACACCCCTCAACCAGAGGGTGGGGGTGTTGTGGGGGGCTAAGCCCTGAATGTATTGTGATCTTAGTTACATCTCTGGTTGAAGTGATGTGCATCTAGACCAGCACTTCAGCCAAAATGTTATTTTGGCTGCCTCTCAAATCGGTCAAACCATATTTATTACCTAAGAAGTTCAAGTAAATGCGCTAGAAATCCGTGCTCATTCAGGTGTGCATTAGTTTATTGCATGGACGGAAAGCACTGACACCTCCAGGAATTTGCATCTGACGGTACATAAGCATATCTAACGTTAGTCTGTTCAGTGAGAGCAACGGTACCGCAGAACGAGTGTAGACTCTATATCTATAGACGTTTTACACGTTTTTAAATCTGGAATCTTCACATAAAAGCAACAAAATTGTCAGACATCCATGAGTGCATGTTCACAGAGGAAAACAACAGAAAAACAGCCCTGGTTGTTCTCTTGATACTCGACAACGACGGAATACAAAGGGCTGGGCGAAGGTATAATGCGTGTATTAAATTGTATGAAATAATCCAGAAAAAAAAGCAAGAACATGGCCGATATGTCCAGTTCAGCAGCTGGAATTAGCTGAGGAAGAAACGTGACGGCTGGCTAACAGCTAACAGCAGACAAACAGTTAGTGAGAGCGAGTTAGAGACCAACAGCAGTGACAATCCACCTGTCAGTTAACGGAGAGGACCACGCCCTTAATTATGCAGAAATTTTAATATTAACTAAACGGATGAGTTATAAATAAATTCACCCCCCTCATAGTTGTCATGAAGGGCAAAATTTGTTGTATAGACCAAAACAACATACTGACTGCTCTGTATTTTGCACCATGCATGTAACTTTTGTGGTGTTTTGTTAATAAAAATCCAGACACTGAATTGTTTAGCCACTTTTGCACTTGTTATCCATGTATTTTGAATGCAAAACCTTATTTTTTCATAAAATGAATGTTAATTTGTTTTACATGTTTATAAAACATTTTTTTTGTAATTACCAATAGTTCCGGACCTTTGTCATTGATGAAAATTCAGATTTGGACCTTTGAATGTAGACTTTGAGAACCCCTGATCTAGACAAAAGTACATTAAAATAGGACTACCTCGTGAAAATGTATTTAACTGAAATCTACAGTGAGCAATCGCTGGCAGGCTGGCGGCGGCTATAATGTCATACAGCCAACGGGCAACCAGCTTTTGCCACTTTTCTCCTGATCTCAATTTGCCTAAGCTAATTTGCATCTCAGGCGGCTTTCCACCAGCGGCCCGACTGCGTTACGCTGGTGGCTAGCTGCCAAAAAGAGGGCGTGCGCTTTAGTCTGCTGTATCTGCTTGTGTTGCCATTTTCTTCCAGCAGAGATGTTATCGTACCCCTTTTATTCTTTTACTGATTATTAGATTTATTTTAATATTGTAAAATGTTAGTGTACAGAATTTTGGTAAACATTGGTAGTTTATAAATAAAATAGACTTTGACTATTGCGCTATTGTTTGTGTAAAGGTCCTTTTTGTAGACATGTACAGTAAACACATCTCGCCATTGCTTACCATAATATTTTCCCAAACTAATGGTCATTTTCCACTGTATGGTACCGGCTCAACTACTCGTCTATAGCCTTGATTTTAATGCTTCATGGGGGACAGTTCTTTACTGTGTTTAAACACCACCGTGCCCGTAGATGGCGCTATAGCGAATTGCACATGTGTAAGGCAAGACAATAGCCATTTGGATCCCACGCTGTAGTACTGTGAAAACTAGAAGGAACATTCATTTTAGCGACTTGGTTCTCTCGTCTTATTCAAAGTGTATAAGGTATAAGCTATTGTTGAGAATTTACGTGTATCAGAATCTCTGAAGAAGTACGAGGCTTCGGTCCGAATGAAGATTTAACACAAAAATGTATTAATAGAAAATGATAAGTCAGAATACATGAATTACGCAACAGCGGTAAAATAGTTGTTTTAACCCGTAAGTCTCCACACCTATTTGCCCCGATAATCGTTTCTCTACCGGCTTTATTCCTCTAAACACGGACGGTTACTTTTCATTCTTATGAGTAAAAACCATCCTTATTGGCTCTTCGTTGGCATGGTGACATGTTGGACGAATCTCGTTGGTTTCTTCGCTGTCCAATGAGGAAGGACATGCTCTAAACTCCTCCCCCTTGGGGTTATTTTCGGTTACAGATCAACAGATTCTTGCATACAGATGTGAATTCCTTTACAAGGTTCCAGAAATTAGCATTCTATTGTCCTAACCTAGACTAGAACATCAGGGGGTTGGAGCCAGAAGGTTTTTTCCTGCTGTATAGGAGGCGGTTTCTTTTGCATGTTAATTGTTGTTTTTTATCCAATCTCTCTAAATAAAACAGGTGAGAAGTCGGAGTGAGTGTGAGTGAGTGTGAGACAAAGGCGGTTTCTTGACCTATTCTTCCCAGTGATAAGGTGTGAGAATTACAACAGAATGATGGAGTTTTAAACCCGAATAATCATTGTATTCAATCATAATTTCCTAACCTGGCTGCAGCATACAATTTAATAAAACAAAATCTTAGAAATACATGGTTCTTAAATCAGCATTATTTAAACTTTATTTATCTCAACACTATATGCTCTGAATTGGACAATACAACGTGTGGATTATCACATTGTTTTACTACAATTTGATGAACTCCCAAAACAAACGAAGTTCAAGGATTTTTTGGACAGCAGAGTCACCTACATCTATGGTGAGTTTTGTTCTATTATAAATAACTCTCGTTAAGTGTTAGGAGTAAGAATGTAATGACTGTTTTCGCAAGTTCTAAACCATTGGCGGGAAAACAAGTTATAGAAACAGAGCTTGAAATAAACAGCGTTGTCCTGAGATGAAATACCTACAGTAACCCTTGTTTCTTCGTGTGTCCACAAGTTTGGTTGCTTTCTATTTTTTGTTTCTTTGTTTATCCTCAATTTGGGATGTTCGCATATCAACAGTTTAACAGGTGTGGTAACATCGTTAGCTAACTTGTCTAAATTGTGTTTCTTAGGGTATCAACAAGTTTGAATTTTATAATATGGGCTTACTCCTTGTAACTTTTATCAACTGATACGTAACGTTGGCTAAATCGTGTTTCTTTGTGTAACGTTATCCACATGTGGACTTGTTTCAATTCCGTTAATGAGGTGTCTGTGTATCCACATTGTTTTTAGCTAGCCTGTGTGTCTTATGCTGCCGTTTTTTTTAACTTATTTTATAAACATTGCTTTCAGGTGATGCCGTTTTCTGTAGTATTGTTCCCGGAGGAGGATGACTGTGTGGCAGCAGTTCCACGCCAGGTATGTGAATTACATGTTGATCTCATAATGTTTACTTGGTTTCACCATATTTACCTGGTCACCAACTTTTATGTTCACAGTACTCCAAGGCACCAGAGAGGTACTCCATGCCACCATGTAAAGGATGGCTACATAAGTGTGGGTTCATTCACTTAACCCAGATGCTTAACTTGTTATTAAAGCATGTTTCTTCCAATTTAATTTGTCAATTTCAATTTATTTTTAAGGGCAAAAAGGCAGAGGTAGGGGGACGTTTTAGCTCTGCACAAGAAGGTAAGAATGAACATTTTGGCGGGCACTGCGATTTGAGTTCTGATTATAAAATAACCAGATATTTAGGACTGAATAATTAACTGTTTGTCTTTACTTTCTGAACATTTAGAAAAGATCAAGTGGCTGACTGAAGAGAAGGTCGAGCTGAGGGCACAGCTGGCTCTACAATCAGGTAAAAACAAGACTATTGTTACGCTAGCATCTTGTCTTAATGAAACTGAATTTGTCTGAACGTGTGCCCTTTCCTGAAATGCAATACTGTACAGCCTTTCTGAAATTACATGTATATGGCAGTTTTGTTTATTTCACTATTAAGCTATTGACATTGTTCTTTTTAGCTTCTGATAAACGTCTGACTGAAAATATTGTCAAGCCGAGGGCACAGCTGCCTCTACAATCAGTTAAAAACAAGACTATAGTTGCACTAGCATGTTGTCTTCATGAAACATTTAATTTGTCTTGAATGTCATGCAATTCTCAAAATTATGTCAGACCATTTAAGTACAATATCTGTTTGCTGTATTACAGGAACCATAAGGAAGAATCTTTCCAACCGGGATGCCACTGATGAGGCTGTCCAGAACCAGGTCCCCAGGTACCAGAAAGGGGCAGCTGACCGTGCAGGTGGGAAATTTCGCGGCGGTACAAGGGACCTGCCGTGAATATGAATGACATCTCCAGCACAGCCAATATTGCTGCTAAGCTGCAGTACTGTATTTATTTTTGAACTGCTGCTATGTACAGTGTTATATATACGATTGCATTATCCTCTTAATATATTTATAGCTCTGTGAATGTTCTTGATTCTGACTGTAGTTGTAGTGTTATGCCACCATTTATAAGCTTATTGCACTGATGTATCTATGATATTCAATAACTATTGATTGCTGCCAGGTCATACATATCTATATTACTGCCATTCTAGCCCTTGTTTATTTTGTATTGTATTATGTTTATTTTGTACTTTCACATTAAAATACTGTAATTTTACTATCTGTTGCTGGACATATTTTTCTTGCACTATTTGATTTTGTAAATTCATTTGCACATGTTTATTTTGTATGCATGCTGTATAATGCATGTTTTTTTTGTATGCATCTTGCACTATTTGAAATAAATTGTTTAGGTTTTATTCAGTTCATTGTCATTTGTGATGAGACCAAAATTATTGAGGCATCCCGCTGGGTTTATTGCATAAAAGCAGCTAGCCGCTGGTGAGCCGCTGATCAGGGTATTGTTAGAAGGCATTGTCATGAAAGCGGCCCACCAGCAGCCCGACTGCGACACGTGCTATAAAACGTCTGTTGCTGGCCAGATGCATTGCAGAAACGCTCAGCAGCCGCGGCGGTAAAAAGCTAGTGAGCCACTGGCGTGTTGCTTGCTGGGTACCTGATTATTGGCCTCCACCTATGAATCATTAAAGTGAATCTGAAGTATAATTAAGAGAAAAGAGTATTGTACAGAGGGTAAAGACCAAGTACAAAATAACCCAACTCTTCAAAGTGCTACAGTATGTGTTGTGTTGACCTACGGAAGCCCATGCCTCAACACACACCATCCCTACAGGAAGTATGGTGGTGGCAGTATCATGCTGTGGGAATGTTTTTCATCAGCAAGTACTATGCATGTTAACATTTATTATTCATGTTTACATTTCTTATTCATTCATAAAATCTGATAATTTGTCAGTTGTTTGAATATTTTTGCAAGACACTGTATGTATATAATAATGGTTGAAGCTATGTTTCTTTAGCCTTAAATCAAAAGCTATGCTGTAACACACCCTGAAATAAGGAGTATCACTTTTCAGATAATAATAGAAAATATGAATAACCTCTATAAAGATATACCAATAGAACTTTCTAAACCTTGGGAATGGGAATATTTATAAACTAGTGATAAAATTATGCCTCCTTTTTAGACCTCAACAATGGATCCCTGGGTTTTTGTAACATGCTCTATGGTGGCCAGAAATGCTCTGTGATAATGTGTAGGAGCTATTTCATGTATTGTATTGTTTTGGGATGTCACACACAAGACATAAAATGTTATCTATGGTCTGCTCAATTTAGGACCCCTTGGGATTTTTATCTCCCTTTACTTTGCTACCTAAAATGTTGTTGCAGGAGATGTGCATACATAACATTGGTTGGGATGATAACATACCCTAAGTATGCTCAGCAGTGGAAATAATGGTTGCTGGATCTAGGGAAGATAGCAGAGTTCAATGTGGACCAATGTATCAATCCCAGAGATTTTGGACAGACCTGTGTCAAAGATCTGTCTACTATTGGAGGCTACATGAAAGGACTGATGATGTAGACCTGGTCACAACATGGATTACCAGTAACCTAACCTACGGAAGAAAAGAGGATGTACGTTATGATATATTTTAAGGCTCCTTTGATATTTCTGTGAAAGGGTAATTGTTCGGTGCACACCATATACAATTATGGGGCTGGTGTGTAGGAGCCATTTCATGTACTGTGTTACCTAGTTGTTTTGGGATGTCACTCTTCCAGGGCACTAGGTGTCAGTCACATTCATGTCACGAAGTGGTTTTTTGTGAGAAATGGCCAGGTGTGGGAAGTTGGATTGGTTCTTGGTTATGGGAGCTTATGGTTTCTTACCGCTATCACCATGATACTTTACAACTACCACTACAGGATTATTTTCTCTCTGAACCATCACTCAGCACTACGGTAACAATATCAAAGTAATTTGTTAAAACTTCATGAAATTATATTAAATGGAACATCAAACTGAATCATGGCTTGAATTGATTTAATGCGCGTAATGAGACAAGCATCACCATAACCAATTATGGAAGTGGCTAATGGACATTTAGGCTATGATAGTCACTACACAATGTTTGTCTTTTTTTCTTTATAATGGTCACCTCCAGTCATTTGCTCTGTACTTTACAGTTTTATAATGTAATTATAATTACAGGATTGTTCAATACAGCCATTTAAAAGAGAACACCAGGAAGCAAGTTTTTCCTTCTATGTGGCACCTGTATCTCACTGGGCCGTGGCTATAGACCTGCTCTAACTTGGGGCTTAGCCCATATTACTGGTACTTTTCAGATGAGATCTACATAACAATGGCCCCATGGGTACAGTAAACCCCTCCCAGGTTGACCCAACAATTTTATCAAACCTGTTCTCAAAACGTACCTGGTAACAGATAACATTATCATTGGTTAATTTTAATTGTCTTCTGTTCATCGTGAAGATTTTCTTTTTTTAAGAGCTGTCCAGGATGTTTATCTTTTCACAAGATCCTACTAGGACTTCTAGGATATGTAAGTACTGCACCAATATTCATATACAGTGTATACATGTATTTATACTGAGAAAATGTAAATGATTGTAATTCTTAGACCATGTTGAAGTAAAACTTCCTTAGATGGCACAAATATTATTTGTAGAATTGTAATCCTGCAATTAATTAAGATGAAACTTCATGATGCCGATCAATTAATACCTGGGTAAGTGCATCCAACATGTTTGTGGAAGGTATTTATTTCATTAATGGACAGTCTTTTACTTCCTCCTTTAACAAGTTGATTGTGAGGTGATATTTGAAAAGTGTCTTTTGACAAAGCCTCAACAATTATACAAACTTTTATACAAATTTTTATACAAATTTTAGTCCCCAGTGGTATAAAAAGCATGCCTATACAATTTTAGTTTTTGTGTAAAAGATTACAAAATGTTGCAGCTAAATAAGTAACCCTTTGAAATACTTGATATATTTTGTTTATATTAGTCCACAGGATCAAATGTAAAAGTACAAATCATTAAAACCAACCTGAACAATGCTAATCATTATAAATGTATCAAGTAATTTTGTCTGTCTTCCTGCCTGTGGTACATTGGACAAACATACACACACAAGTTACATATACATGTATTTAACGTACATAACTGCATTTTATTGGTATTGTTTAAATGAATCCTTAAGAAACAATATTGTAAGATTGTTACCCTCTGTGAGGAAATGTTGTTGTTGTCTAATATAGACTGAGGTGCTGTTGCCCCACCTGTAACACCTGCTCCACCTGCCTCCACTGGGCAACCACCTGCCTCCACGGTTGCCCGCCTGCTCCGGCTCGCCAGTGTCCGGTGGCTGCAAACACACCCCTCCACACACCTGATCCTCTGAACGCACCTCATTACATACCTGATCCCAATCACCCATTTAGTTCAATATTTTAGTCCCCATTGTTTGCCCTTCTATATGGATCATTGCCACCAACAGACTATACGTTTTATTTCTACATTTTTCACCACCTCCGTTTTTGCTCACATCCCTTTCACCTCACATTAATGATTGCCTTGTACTGTTCTAATTTTAAATCAGAAATAACTTCCTTGCCAGCTGGTCATCTCTGTCTACCGTCTTTCTCTCCACACTTTGTGTGAGTTTCTAGGGAGATTGAAGGTTGAAAGACATTGAAAAACATTCATAACAATACCCTCCCAAAACAATTCCTGTATGAATCCCCCAGAAACTTTAAAACCTACAGAATGTTTTTTCCATGTCCACCTCTAACTCCAAGTAACAGTCTGAATGCTCTGTTGTGATTATTAGTGATGGCCAAACAAGGCTTTATTAGCATTATTTTAGCAGCAGGATATTATGCTCGCATCACAATAAAAGCCATCATTGAAATTTCTAAGGCAATATAGTTAACAGTCTAGTCTGTAAAAAAGAACAGACAAGAACAACATTGGAAAGGATATTAAACATAAAATGACAGACTACCGCGGTGCTCCATTGCCTAAGACATAAAGGGTCAAATTGAAGGGTCACGGCATTCGAAACCCTTTAAGAACCTCTTCACGTCGATCCCTATCCTGTGTCAACCTGATCCTTCTCTCCTGTTGGTCCTAGAAGTAGAAGCCACAGATATGGGAATAGGCGCAGTCCTTTCCCAGCGGTCAGGCACACCACTCAAGCGCCATCCCTGGGCCTTCTTTTCAAAGAAACTCACCCTGGCCAAATGGAATTATGATGTGGGAAACAGGGAGCTACTCGCCATGAAACTGCCGTTAGAAGAGTGGCGGCACTGGCTCGAGGGGGCACAACACCCCTTCTTGGTCTTAACCGACCACCGTAACTTAGAGTACCTCCAGAGTGCCTAGCACCTAAACGCCCGTCAGGCCTGTTTTTCAACCGGTTCCATTTCACTGTGTTCTACATTCCCGGTGGAAAGAACCTCAAGGCTGATTCCTTGTCACGCCAATTCGACCCCCTGACTAGCAACTCCAATCCAGAACCCATCCTCCATATTGGGATGATGATAGTGAAACCTGACAAACTGTTTTACGTAAGGATTTTTGTCTGGTCCCAACTTGATTAAAATACTATTTCTGGCTTCAGGGTTAAGTTTAGAGTAAAACTTACTAGTGGGGTTAGTGTTAGAATTGGGGTTTCTTTTTGTTCTAGGTATTCCAGATATTGAGGTTAAGGGGTATTATTGTGACTAGATCATGTTCGGTAGCAAATGCTACATAAACCTTTATAGACCTTATCCTGAGATAAGTGTTGTCCTTCCAAACCACACTAAAAACTGTGAATGTTATAGCCAGGCTCACATTTTTTTGTCTTGTTGTTCCTTCTCCGTAACATCATAGTAATCCTTTCTCCATGCTTTTCATTTCTCCCAAGAACAGTAATGGAACAGTCTACAGCAGAATGAATTAGGCCATGATAAAATAAAGATCAAATTGAAGAATTAGTTGGGACACTGGTGGTAAATTTCCTGCTTTTACAATAAGGGTCATTTGACCTTCAGTGACCACAAAGACACTTGTTTATTGTCCCACCTGAAATATTACACTTTATGCAGGCAATAATCCTTCCGCAGCCCTGTGTCATTTGGATTGACTCTGATCAAAGGGAAAATTGCCTTCTACTGACACTCCAACACCAATTTCATCAGCAGCATCTGGTCTCTCATTCAGGCCAGGACTAACCCTGATTGAGCAGCAGTTCTGTATTAATGAGTGAGGTTAGATGGGTGAGGCCGGATTTCAAATTTACAGGACGTATACAATAAGTCAAATAACCACTCATCACAACAGTGGTGTGCAGAAAGTCATCTCGGAACTTATTTAATCTTGAAGCGGATGGACTACAACAGCAGAAGATAACAGTTTTGGAACACATCAGTCCTGTTAATACCCATTTACCATTATTTTAATGCTACAGTGTACCCAAGCATCGTTCCTGACCATGTGCATTCATTAATACTGACAGTATCTGTTAACAATATGATATTTCCAGCAGGACAAAGCACTGTGTCACAAATCACACATCGACTAAAGCTGGTTCCACAAACATGACCGTGACTTCACTTTACTCAACCCAGTAGATCACCTTTGGGATGAGGTAGACTGTAAGGTTCACAGCTTAAATGTGTGGTGGACAGATCTTGTATGATGCTATCAAGTCAGCATGGATGTTACGCCCCACCTCCTAGGGTATGGCTTGTTTGGAGGTGGAGGGGCAACTACCAGGGCCTGAATGCTCACGGGTGTAAAAATGATGTGTGCAGAAGGGTGCATGCAGCTAACAAGAAACTAGGCTGAAAGTAAACCCTTACCGCACATTTTACTACAGACTGTACATAGCACAAACGCACAAACAACAACATACCAAGGGTAGACAGCGGACAATCATTACACAGGGAATAAGGGAGAAGGGCTGGGAGAACGGGGTCCAATCAAAGAAATAAGTAGAAACCAAGGCCCTAAGCTTCCCTGCCCCTCTGCCCCTGCATACACACTCTAACCCCTATCCAGCTGCCTAACTGCTAAAAAAAATACAAGGGTGACACCCGCTCGCATCTAACCTAGGGAGTTTAACAGAGGGTCATCTAACCTAGGGAGTTTAACAGAGGGTCATCTAACCTAGGGTGTTTAACAGAGGGTCATCTAACCTAGGGAGTTTAACAGGGGGTCATCTAACCTAGGGAGTTTAACAGAGGGTCATCTAACCTAGGGTGTTTAACAGAGGGTCATCTAACCTAGGGAGTTTAACAGGGGGTCATCTAACCTAGGGAGTTTAACAGAGGGTCATCTAACCTAGGGAGTTTAACAGAGGGTCATCTAACCTAGGGAGTTTAACAGGGGGTCATCTAACCTAGGGAGTTTAACAGAGGGTCATCTAACCTAGGAAGTTTAACAGAGGGTCATCTAACCTAGGGAGTTTAACAGGGGGTCATCTAACCTAGGGAGTTTAACAGAGGGTCATCTAACCTAGGGAGTTTAACAGGGGGTCATCTAACCTAGGGTGTATAACAGAGGGTCATCTAAACTAGGGAGTTTAACAGAGGGTCATCTTACCTAGGGAGTTTAACAGGGGGTCATCTAACCTAGGGAGTTTAACAGAGGGTCATCTAACCTAGGAAGTTTAACAGAGGGTCATCTAACCTAGGGAGTTTAACAGAGGGTCATCTAACCTAGGGTGTTTAACAGAGGGTCATCTAACCTAGGGAGTTTAACAGAGGGTCATCTAACCTAGGGTGTTTAACAGAGGGTCATCTAACCTAGGGAGTTTAACAGAGGGTCATCTAACCTAGGGAGTTTAAGAGAAAGTCATCTAACCTAGGGAGTTTAACAGAGGGTCATCTAACCTAGGGTGTTTAACAGAGGGTCATCTAATTTAGGGTGTTTAACAGAGGGTCATCTAACCTAGGGTGTTAAAGAGAAAGTCATCTAACCTAGGGTGTTTAACAGAGGGTCTACGGGCGAATGTGATACCAGGGTACCTTACCTATCCCTTCTCCCTGGAAAAAGGTAAGTGGATGGAAACAGCAGGAAGGGCAAGCAGGCAGACAAGACAATGTCAACCAAAACAAACTCTGGAACAGATCTCTCTCCCTCCTGCAATCTCTTGTGTTGCACAAACATAAGTTCTTTATATACAGCCAGGCTTGATTGAGAACAGGACTCCAGAGGACAGGCCACGCCCTCCCTCATCACCAGCAACTCACCACACCTACGAAAGACAGACAAACCACCCGGATATAACGCCCAAACATAGACACGCAAAAACAACCCTGCAAAAGGGATGGGGAGAAGCAATACGTAACAATAGACAAAACACGTAACAACAGCACATTGTTGAATCCATACCGCAAAGACTTCATTCTGTTCCTTCGGCAATAGGGGGTCCTACCTGATACTAGGTAGGTGTAAATAATATTGTTATAATTACATTATACATTTCAAGCATTGTGTTCTTGTTTTAGAATGCAGTTATAGCTTGTTTGACGTTCAGGATTTTATTACCCCTGATTTGTATGTGTATCCTTCTAAGTCTTCATTTACTACAGCAAGAGATGCTTTTTTCACCACACATTGTTAATGAAACTTACAAACATCATATTAGGGAAGCTGGTCTGTTTAGGTTCATTGTCATATCGGAACAGAGATTTAGCAGCAACAGGACAAACATGAACAAGACCCTGAAATTGATAACAGCCCAAATTAATCTGTGTCTGTATTCAAGAGGAACATGAGTTGGTAAAAGGTTGGCATAGAAATCTTTGATATTCTTCATGCACTGGCGCACCGCCGGCGTTTTGCTGCTGGCGGGCCGCCGGCGGCTATAATGTCGTACAGCCAGCGGGCCACCAGCATTTGTCGCTTTTCTCCTGATCTCAATTTGCATAAGCTAATTTGCATCTCAGGTGGCTTTTCACCAGCGGCCCGACTGCATTACGCTGGCGGCTAGCCGCCGAAAATAGGGAGTGTGCTTGTGTTGCCATTTTCTTCCAGCAGAGATGCTATTGTACCCCTTTTATTCTTGTACTGATTATTTGATTTATTTTAATATTGTTAAATCTTAGTGTACAGAATTTTGGTCAACATTGGTAGTTTTTAAATAAAATAGACTTTGACACTATTGCTTGTGTAAAGGACTTTGTGTAGACATGTACAGTAAACACATCTCACCATTGCTTACCATAATATTTTCACGAACTAATGGCCATTTTTCACTACATGGTACCAGCTCAACTTGATCTATAGCCTCGACTTTCGCTTCATGGGGGACAGTTCTTTACTGTGTTTAAACACCGCCGTGTCCGTTGATGGCGCTATAGTAACGAATTGCGCATGTTTAAGGCAAGGTTACTGAGTAAGAACGTAATTACTGTGGCAGCAGTTCCACGCCAGGTATGTGAATTACATGTTGATCTCGTAATTTCTGCAATGTTTACTTGGTTTCACCATATTTACCTGTTCACCAACTTTTATGTTTATTTTTAGGAAGGAGCAAGCACAGTACTCCAAGGCACCAGAGAGGTACTCCACGCCACCATGTAGAGGATGGCTACATAGGTAAGTGTGGGTTCATTCACTTAACCCAGATGCTTATCTTGTTATTAAAGCATGTTGCTTCCAATTTTATTTGTCAATATCAGTTTATTTTTAAGGGCAAGAAGGCAGAGGTAGGGGGAAGTTTTAGCTCTGCACATGAAGGTAAGAATGAACATTTTGGTGGACACTGCAATTTGAGTTCTGATTGTAAAATAACCAGATATTTAGGACTGAATAAATAACTGTCTGTCTTTACTTTCAGAACATTTGGAGAAGATCAAGTGGCTGACTGAAGAGAAGGTCGAGCTGAGGGCACAGCTGGCACAACAATCAGGTAAAAACAAGACTATAGTTACGCTAGCATCTTGTCATAATAAAACTGCATTTGTCTGAACATGACCCCTTTACTGAAATGCAATACTGTACAGCCTTTCTGAAATTACATGTGTATGGCAGTTTTGTTTATTTCACTATTAAGTTATTGACATTTCATTGTGCTTTTTAGCTTCTGATAAACGTCTGACTGAAAAGAATGTCAAGCCGAGGGCACAGCTGCCTCTACAATCAAGTAAAAACAAGATTATAGTTGCGCTAGCATGTTGTCTTCATGAAACATTTCATTTGTCCTGAATGTCATGCAATTCTCCAAATCATGTCAGACCATTTAAGTACAATATCTGATTACTGTATTACAGGAGCCATAAGGAAGAATCTTTCTAACCGGGATGCCACTGATGAGGCTGTCCAGAACCAGGTCCCCAGGTACCAGAAAGGGGCAGCTGACCGTGCAGGTGGGAGATGTCGTGATTATGAATGACATCTCCAGCACAACCAATATTGCTGCTAAGCTGCAGTACTGTATTTATTTTTGAACTGCTGCTATGTACAGTGTTATATATATGATTGCAAAGCCGCTGATCAGGGTATTGTTAAAAGGCATTGTCATGAAAGCAGCCCACCGGCGGCCCGACTGCGACGCGCGCTATAAAACGTCTGCCGCTGGCCAGATGCATTGCAGAAACGCTCAGCAGCCGCAGCGGTGAAAAGCTAGTGGGCCACTGGCGTGTTGCTTGCTGGGGCAATGTTAACTATAAAAAATGCATTATGTAGTCCTACAATCAAAACATTTTGTGTAACAACCCATTAACAAATATTTGTTAATGGTAAAAAAGCATGCGTTAAGATTTAAGCCGTTACATTTTTACCATCTCTGGAAACATTATCTGTATTTGCAAACACCATCAAAGTTAGTGGTGAACATAATAGACTCAGTTAAATAAGAGCATTGTTTTGGGCATAAACGTCTACTCAGGTAGCCCAATTTTGATTTTGTTGGTCCCAAAGTTGGTGTACTGACCAACCAGATAAGCTCTGAAAGAGATCTTATGTAAAAAGATATAATGTGATAAGATCTGGTGTAATTGGTCAAATACCAATTAGTGGAACATATATCAAAATTGGGCTGCTTTTGTAAAAGCATACGTTTGGAAGGTGTGGGCCTAATGTCAGCGAACACAAGTACTTTCAGTTTCACTTAGTCAACCTCTTACGTTTGGGTCCTGACGGATTTTAGTGACGATTGATGCTAGCTAAATTCTCATTGGCTCAAAAATGACATCCAAGCTCATTACGACTAAAAAGCATGCAAAACAGTGTTTCTAAGTCCGCTTATAACATGCAACTTTGGGCCATACATATATAAATATATAAATAAATAAAAACACTAGTAGCAGTTAGCAAGACGAGAAAGCAATAATATACATAACACTGTACATAGCAGCAGTTTAGAAAGAGTATTACACTAGCAGCAATATTGGTGGTGGTTTTAAAATGATAGATACGCCTATGGCAGGTATGGCAATAATATACATAACAATGTAAACTAGCAGCAATTTTTTGAAAGAGTAGGATGGGGAGTGTGAACAGTATGGTAGATGTATTGAATATTACTGTCATAGTACAGCAGTGATGATGAGTCATCATTCATGACATTAGATGGCATTGCACTATACATTTCCAGAAATGATGCCGCCAACAAAGTGGTCCAAGTTTGGCAAAAAGTACAACAAAGACTGTGAATATCAAGTGGTCCGTGCCTCCACACGTTGTCGACGTTTGATTATTTTTTGTAAATAATTATTTGCTTATGTTAAAATACATGTTTTGCGTTTCAAACTCATAGTGGCTTCAGTTTAATATGTTGCAGTCTCATTAATTGACCGTTACACGCTTCAACAGTATTGGGCTTGTTTTTCAAGCTGCGTTTGCTTGTTTGACTCGCGAGAGTAGGCAACACTGATGCCAATTTTTCAGGTCATTTGTGTCTCAAAGCTCAGAAAACAAAGTTTCGCATAGGCTAATTGACGAACATCAATATGAAGGTTTTTATCCTGCTGATCATGGGAATAGGACTTCTTCACAGCGTATCTGCTGGTCAGTATTAATTTATTTTATATTAAGAAATATTTTTTGTCCGTTATTGTAGGTTTAGTTAATTTTATAGCCTTATAGGCTATTTTGCCTCGGTACGTGAGGGAGTATTTCTGTGAGAATCTCTGGTTAGCTCGAAAAAATCCAGTAATTATAACTATGGCTTTCATAAGATTTAAATATATTTAACAGGTATACAATTATATACTTTTTTCATAAAAGATTTTCTAAGCCATGTTGTAGTATCTAACTTGTCTGAGTAACAGTGCTGAAGCACGGGTTGGCAGTTGCATTTCCAATGGAAAATAACATTGCACGTTTTTTTCTAACGGATGTTGACCAGTGTAACCAGGTCTGTGATTTTAACATAGAGATCTTGTAAAATAAGTATTCTAATGTCTAATTATATCGTTACTAATCTTAGAAAAGAACACATTTGGGTTTAATAAAAGTTACGTTCAGTTTCATTTCTGATGTTTATGAGATTAAGTTGAAGATATACTCATTACAAATGGTTGCCTATACATTTTCAGTTATGTCCTTAAGTGGGCAGTATAATGCCACAAAGTCACTGGACTATCAGGGGTGTATTAATTTAGGCAAATAACGCTTTAGCTGCATGACGTTTCGTCAACGGAACAAAAAACGGGAGGGAATTGAGTCAAAAGGAATATCTGTAACAATGAATACAGTAGCCTATAGTTGAATTGTAAAGACACTGAATGGTTTAAGGAAGATCGATAATGAAAGATTACGTCGGCTTCCAGGGGATACAATTCTTTTTTTACTGTTGACCTTACATATTGAGTTAATAAGGACCAACCAATGACAGTTATATTACTTTAAAAATTGGTTATCGGTATATACAGATCTTTGTATTACAATTATAAATTGTTTTATTATGAAATCAATACACACTCTGTAATTGTACACTATACAATGCCTGGATATAAATATAGTAAATAAGATATCAGGCTTCATCTATAAATCTGCAAAAAAGTAAATAAAACAATAGGAAATATGACTTGAACAGATTGGGCACCTTTTTAGGTGAAAGCACATTCGGTCAAAGATAATTGACCTCTTTAAAGCAAACAAAATATCAGTGCCGGAACATCAAACTCTTAGAATGACCTATGACCATGGTCCGACTCCCAAACATACAATACAATGTCTTCTTACCTGTTAGTCAGTGATTGTGCTCTTGAGTTATAATATATGTATTCTGTACAATCTATTAACAATAAATATTGTAAAATTTGCAAAACAAAAATCATGTTTTAGTATTCAACTGTATTGATCATTAGAAAACGTTTGCATTTATGTGAGCAAAGCTGAAACTGTTAAAAAAGCAATAAAACTGGCCTTCTTCAGACTAGTTGAGTATCTGGCATGTCAGCAATTGTGGGTTTGATTACGGGCTCAAAATGGCCATAAACTATTAACTTTCTTCTGAAAGTCATCAGTCTGTTCTTGTTCTGAGAAATGAAGGCTATTCCATGCGAGAAATTACGAAGAAACTGAAGATCTCATACAACAGCTTTGTACTACTCCCTTCACTGAACAACTCAAACTGGCTCTAACCAGAATAGAAAGAGGAGTGGGAGGCCCCGGTGCACAACTGAGCAAGAGGACAAATTCAATAGAGTGTCTAGTTTGAGAAACAGTCAGTTGGTATTCTGGCTAATGAAAACGATAATAATTCTAAAAGCTACTGCAAACATGGAAGCAATGGAAATATAATAAATTATTGGCAACCCATATTTGGTGCCAAACTGCCAATGATATGCATGACCAATTATTAAAATCTTTAATAAATATAACAGATGTTCATTCCTGGAGTTTTCTAAATAGCATGGACACTTGAATTGGAACCAATATTTCAATAAATAGATTTTACTGGAAATACAGCATTTGTAGTGTATTAAAAAACAGAATCTTCATATTTGTATTAGCCTATGCCCTAAGGCATAAATAATCATTAAGTCATGGCTACTGCTTACTATTTCTCACAATATAGTAAACACTGTATGTAGCTAATTCATTTATTACAATGTAAATGTATTGCTCTTGTATTTCACAAGCAACTGATGATCTACTAAATACACATACACAGCACTGGGAAGTAGGGGTGTTTAGAGATGGCTGCCTGCTTTGTTTTGTGGCATGATGAGACTTGTAGTATTCTGCTGGTGGGCCTTGTGCTGCCGTTTGACTTTCATATATCAAATTATAAAAATATTTTGCAATGTATTTCTGTAATTTGAACTCAGCAGACCAGTTAATGAGCTTATGTGCCACATTCTTTGGTGAGGAAGATTGAGCTACAGCAACTTTTAACTGAACTGTACTCCATGCTTATGCAACTCCTCACATTATGAGTCATTATTTTTCAAATGTATGGATCAGAGGAGAGCAGTGACACATTGTTCAGGACATGGGTCAGCATTTTTTCGGACCCTTTTTTACTCTCCACTTTAAAAAAGTAAATTTTGCGTCCTTAATGGACTTCTTATTATGGGTTGCTGGGTGTATTGCCCGAGTGCATAGTAACACGTCACTGGGACCCTCCAATTAATTTGTAATTGTCAATGTTACTTTTTTCCTTTTTCAATTAGCCTAACAATTTATGCATAATTAAATGACATTACTATTTTACATTATTATTTTTGTTGCTCAATCTGGGTGGGCCAGGCTTTGCTATAAGTGGGCTGGTGACCACCCAGACACACTTGTGCCTATACAACTGTGTCAGTGATTGGATCATCTCTAACCAACCAAAGTATCAAATCCAATTGCACATTTTCTAAATATTACTTTACCCCTGTTCGGTTGGTCAACACAACCTCTACATGAGTGGGTATTAGCAGAAGGTCAGTTGTGATGTATAGTTGATGGAAAACGGCAAAAATAATTGAAAATGTACAGCAAAATAGGATATTCACGTCAAACAACCATAGATTATCTATTATTTTGAAAAAGAAAACCATAAAATGTAAGAGAGGCAATGATAAAAGCTACATTAATGGCTTTACTGCTTGTTGATCAAGCTTAGTTTTGACAATAAACTGCAAGGAAGCAAAAAAATCTGCTATGACAATTTGATGTAGTTCTATGAGGAAAATCCGTTCAAGCCTGGTTTGGAGAGAGCTGCTCAAAATGTCTGTCAGATTATTGCTACTTTCAGTTTGATTTTAAAATGTTGCTTGTTTTTTTTGACACAGGTCTTTTCCTCATTTCTATTGGGCTATAGGTTCCTGTGATATGATACTATTGCCAATTTACTTTATTTCATTGGTAGCGCTGGTGTGTGTGTGTGTGTGTACTGACAAATAGGGAACATCATGAGGACCTTGATTGGGGTCCTCATGCTGTAGCTCATGCCACAGGTCAGTAACATTTCCATACAATTGTAATTTAGTTCAAAAACAGAAAACAATTTTTCATTTTAACAGCTCCTGGATTCAGTTTAACCACGTTTGGTTTTTAGTCGGATACTCTAACCACTAGGTTACTGGCTGCCCCAAATATTCACACATATGCCTTTTTAAAACAGTTTGGATCCTGGAGACTAAGCAGAGTTCCAAGCTCTGTATGTTTTATACGGCCATTACACATTTTACAAAAGGTCCTTTTAATGGTTTTGGAATATAAACATTGCTATTCTACATAATCACGGTTGGGATTACATGTCAATTGCTCAGGATCAGAGTGTTTACAAAATTACGTTTGACAGCGTTTTTGTACTAACTATAACTGTATGCTTGTTTCTTGAGTACTGTTGAATATCGTTTTTAATATATTGTAGTTCCAGTGCTGTCTTAGACTTAATCCTGGCTTAGGCTTTTGTACAGTACATCTAATCTAATCATTTTAGTTTATTTAATTGCTATGAAAACAAAGATTTATTAAAGAAAAATGTTTTTGTCTTGTATTGAGTGCAACAAAATGTTTGCATGTTCTCAATAATATCCATTAGGTAGCAGTTTCATACCAGAAAGATCACTCCCGCTGTGACAGGTAGATTGATTCACTGGGAAATCAGTAAGACATTTGAAAGATAATTTTTGTAATATTATTATTTGTTTTTACCCAATTTTCAATCTCCTCCAAATGTTGTGATGTCCAATTTGCGACTATGGCCGTGCCTCGGTACGGGGTAAAAGACCCCAACAACCCTGGTCTACAAGGCAGTGACCAGTGCCCCACTCGGTGACCTACCTGATTCATGACACACCATTCCCCCATACAATAATTCCATGAGACCTATAACACATCTTATATCTATTTTAGACCTCAGTGTATCAAGTTTATGGTTCATTCTCATCTATAGTCATGTCTGGGGTTCAATGTAGACTCCTATGGAGTTTATTCATAGCATTTAAATAATTAAGTGATATTTCTTTACCTTCCAGCTACACATTCACTGCATTATGTGTACACTGCAACCTCAGGAATACCAGACTTTCCAGAGTTTGTGACTGTTGGGCTGGTGAATAGAGAGCCCATCTCCTACTATGACAGCATCATCCGCACAGAAACTCCCAGACAGGACTGGATGGCAAATAATGAGGGGTCTGACTACTGGGAGAGTCAGACTCAGATCTCCAATGGTACAGAGCAGACTTTCAAAGCCAACATTGATATTCTCAAACAGCGCTTCAATCAGACTGGGGGTGAGTATTGCACCATCCTTATTAAGTTCCATTTCAAATTATAAACTAAACAAATATTTTTGATGTCAATTGCCATTTCTGCCAAGCTCATTGTAGAGTTTATATGTCAGAATGTTATGTTAGAATTGTTGATCTGGATAGACATACTCCCCCATAAGAATATACTAATTAATAAATAATGTATTCATACATTACAAGCCCAAACAGGATCATCATGTGTAGATAAGATATTGGTAGAAATATCACATCAATTTGTTTAAAATTATTCATTTACAATGGGGGACAATTTCATTTAACACACTAGATGATTTTGGTCTACAGTGTGTGCATTAGAGTGAGTGTGTGTGTGTGTGTGTTATGTGTATGGATAGATTTATCTGTTTATTATTCCCACTCTTTAGCTGTGTTCCCTGTCTGTTCCTCTCTGATGATAAAGATTAGGTTAATGATAGTGATAATGATTCATAGTGGAAATAGTGACACTAGTATGGTGAAAAACGGCACATCGAAAGAGTAAAAAGAGAAAAACAGAGGAAGAGGTAAAGCTGGAACAAAGGGGTTAGGAAGAGGAGTGGGAGGTCTGGAAGAGGAGTGAGAGGTCTGGAAACAAATTAAGAAAGGAGGGAGATAATAATGTGAAGGAAGGGCAAGAAATTGGTGCTAGTGGATCAGGTAGGTAAGGAGAATAGAGTGACTGACTGATTGCTGGAGGAATGTGGAGTTGGGGGATGCTGATGAAATAAACAGCTGCAGTAAATAAAGAAATTGGGGAAGTGGAAATGGTAAAGTGTTAAGTAATGGGGGAAGTTCTCATTGGAGAGAATGGAAGGAGAACATTGACTGGATAACAAGAAGGAAGATGGAGACAACAGAACTGGTGACATGGCTTCCGGTTTGAGCATGTAGCGAGCAGACGTGTGAGAAGTGGCTCCGGAATTACTTTTTATTTCACTACCTAATTTTTTCGACATACAGTTTGCCACATCTTTTTTGACAACATGGCTAACGTTAACATTACACAAGCTAGCCCAAGCTCGGAGTTACCTGCTGATCTTGCTAAGTTACACACGGTGCTTCTGTCCGACCTTGCACAGCAAACGGATTCCCTCCTGAAAAAAGCACTCGGCGAGGCACTGCCACCAATTTCGGCATCCCTAGAACTGGTAAAATCGTCTCTTGATTCCCACGAAGAACGTATCCATGACCTGGAAGAAGGGCTAAACGGCCACAGCGACAGGATCGAGGCTATCGAAACAACATGCACCGCACTTCTAGCTGAGAATGAGAGGCTGAAAAACAAAGTGGAGGATTTGGAAAATCGCTTCCGTAGGTCCAATCTGCGAGTCGTCGGTATCCCGGAGCGTATGGAGGGGCCGGACACAGTCAAGTTCATGACTGAATTTTTCGAGGAAGTCTTGGGCAAAGATTTCTTTCCTCACCCCCTCGTTATCTCCTGCGCGCATCGAGTGGGACCCAAGCCGACCGCTGACTCCGGCGCTAGCTCTAAACGGCCGAGGATATTCCTCGTTCTCTTCTACGCCTTCCAAAACAAACACCGCATAATAACGAGGAAACGAGAGCAGCTGTTCTTCAGGGGCCGTAAGGTATTTTTCCATGAGGATGTCAGCGCGGAACTAGGCAAGAAACAAGCCGCCTTTAAAGAAGTTAAATCCTTCCTTTACAAGAAGAACGTCAGGTTTCGCTCTTATCTATCCTGCCCGGCTCCGTGTCCTACACGACGGACAGACGCTGTTCTTCGAGACTCCGGAGAAGGCCAGAGAGTTTTACGATCTTCATTGGGGACAGGGAAAGTAAATTGCCGATATGCTGGAGCACAGACTATCTGAAAGGTTGTTTTAGTTAGTGTCGCTTTCACACATAACTTTGCGTATAGCCATTTCACAAACTGGTCAATTTTAGTAAGATAAATAAGTAACACTATCTGTCACAGGAGAGCTGGATACGTTTTATTTTATTTAGGCTGGCCATTTTGATTTATTTTACATACATTGTCAGTTCAATTGTGCTCTGTATAATTGCACAGCGAGCACTGGTGATCCAGATGCAAATCGGGGATATTTCATACTTAAAATTTTATTTGTTGACTTAGTTTGGTCCCTGTTTTCTGTTTTCTCAAGCTGAGCCAAATAGATAATCGTATATAGGTAGAACACGAATGACTTACTGAGAGAGGAGCCACCCTCAGGTTAGGATAGTAGTTATAGACAACGCTGGATGTCTTGGAAGTTTTTCATCTGGGAATTCCTGCGGTTTTCTTTGTTTGGGGAAGGACATCTAGGTTTGGGGTGTTCAGGTTTTTATTATTATTTATTTTTTATTCCAACTTTAGTTTAATGAGAACTGGGGAACATTTTATGTTCATGACAACACTATCTTTTAAGGATGCACACAGCTATGTTAAACTGTATTTTTGGTTCGTTATTATTACTGTTTTATTTTTCCCCTACACGACTTCACACTGTGTGTGTTGTCATCACTTGTGACCACAAATGCACTTCCATGATGTGGTTCAGGCTAATCATATACATTTTAGATGTCTCCTGTGATAAATAACGCAGGTGGTACAAGCCCAGTAGGGGGAGCTGCAGTCAGGTTTCTGTCCTGGAATGTAAAGGGGTTGAATGGTCCTGTGAAACGTTCTAGGATTTTTTGCAATGATTGCAGACCCCAATGGTCGATATGTCATTGTCTCGGGCCTCCTGTTTCAAACACCCGTTCTTTTGGTAAATGTGTATGCTCCTAACTGGGACGATACTGAATTTGCCAATAAGCTTGTGTCATATCTCCCTAATTTAGATACACATACACTCACCTAAAGGATTATTAGGAACACCATACTAATACTGTGTTTGACCCCCTTTCGCCTTCAGAACTGCCTTAATTCTACGTGGCATTGATTCAACAAGGTGCTGAAAGCATTCTTTAGAGATGTTGGCCCATATTGATAGGATAGCATCTTGCGGTTGATGGAGATTTGTGGGATGCACATCCAGGGTACGAAGCTCCCGTTCCACCACATCCCAAAGATGCTCTATTGGGTTGAGATCTGGTTACTGTGGGGGCCATGTCAGTACAGTGAACTCATTGTCATGTTCAATAAACCAATTTGAAATGATTCGAGCTTTGTGACATGGTGCATTATCCTGCTGGAAGTAGCCATCAGAGGATGGGTACATGGTGGTCATAAAGGGATGGTCAGAAACAATGCTCAGGTAGGCCGTGGCATTTAAACGATGCCCAATTGGCATCATTTAAAGGGGCCTAAAGTGTGCCAAGAAAACATCCCCAACACCATTACACCACCAGCAGCAGCCTGCACAGTGGTAACAAGGCATGATGGATTCATGTTCTCATTCTGTTTACGCCAAATTCTGACTCTGCCATCTGAATGTCTCAACAGAAATCGAGACTCATCAAACCAGGCAACATACTTCCAGTCTTCAACTGTCCAATTTTGGTGAGCTCTTGCAAATTGTAGCCTCTTTTTCCTATTTGTAGTGGAGATGAGTGGTACCCGGTGGGGTCTTCTGCTGTTGTAGCCCATCCGCCTCAAGGTTGTGAGTGTTGTTGCTTCACAAATGCTTTGCTGCATACCTCGGTTGTAACGAGTGGTTATTTCAGTCAAAGTTGCTCTTCTATCAGCTTGAATCAGTCGGCCCATTCTTCTCGGACCTCTAGCATCAACAAGGCATTTTCGCCCACAGGACTGCCGCATACTGGATGTTTTTCCCTTTTCACACCATTCTTTGTAAACCCTAGAAATGGTTGTGTGTGGAAATCCCAGTAACTGAGCAGATTGTGAAATACTCAGCCCGCCCCATCTGGCACCAACGACCATGCCACGCTCAAAATTGCTTAAATCACCTTTCTTTCCCATTCTGACATTCAGTTTCGAGTTCAAGAGATTGTCTTGACCAGGACCACACCCCTAAATGCATTGAAGCAACTGCCATGTGATTGGTTGGTTAGATAATTGCATTAATGAGAAATTGAACAGGTGTTCCTAATAATCCTTTAGGTGAGTATAGATTGATCCTTGCAGGGGATCTGAATTGTACAATTGACCCATTGCTTGATAAATCTAGCCCTAAATCTGCCTCACCGTCTGTAATGTCAAGGGTTTTCTCAGACTTTGAGACGGAATGGCTGCCTAGACCCATGGAGGTTTCGAAATCCAACCTCCAAACAATTCTCTTTCTTTTCTCAAGTCCACCATTCTTTCTCGAGAATAGATTACTTTTTTATAGTTCGCTCTTTCATCCCTGCTGTGGAATCGGTTGAATACTTGGCCATCATCCTTTCAGATCATGCACCACTCATCTTAGATCTTTCTTTCACTTTGAACGTTAGGGAGCAATCCTTCTGGAGACTTAATTCCCTGCTGCTTTCAAATGAGAAATTTTGCGAGCATGTGTCTACTAATATAGATACTTTTCTGGAAGTAAACAAGAAGGAAGGTATATCATATTCTCTACTTTGGGAAACCTTAAAAGCGTACTTAAGAGGACAAATTATCTCCTAAATCTTGATATCATTTTTAGCCAAGGTGATGGCACATCGTTTAGAATCCGTTCTCCCTAAAGTAATCTCTGAGGATCAGACTGGTTTTATAAAAGGTCGTCACTCTTTTTCAAATATTTGCCGGCTTGCTAATGTGATCTACTCTCCCGGTCTCTCTTCGACTGCAGAAGCTGTAATTTCTCTGTACGCGGAGAAGGCCTTTGACCGAGTGGAAATACTTGTTTTCCGTATTGGAAAGGTATGGGTTCGGTGACACGTTTCTGGCATGGATTCGTCTGCTCTATTCGTCCCCACAAGCATGTATTCAAACTAATCAATCTCATTCCAAATGTTTTCCCCTGTCACGTGGGACACGTCAAGGATGTCCTTTATCCCCGCTCCTATTTTCAGTGGCAATTGAGCCTCTTTCGCTTGCATTGAAGTCGTCGTTGGTGTTACGGGGGGTTAAGCGTGGGACTGAGGAACATCGCGTCTCCCTGTATGCGGACGATCTTCTGATTTATATAAGCAATCTAGAAACCAGCGCCCCCGTAATTGTATCACTATTGAACAATTTTTTCTGGCTACAAACTTAATTATCAGAAAAGTGAATGCTTCTCCATTAATGATTCGGCAATGCAAATTAAACAAGAAGCAGTCCCCTTCCACTTAACACACTCCGGTTTCAAATATCCGGGACTAATTTTACACCTCTAGTTAACCAAATGAAAGCTGACTTTCAAAGGTGGAGCAGTCTGCCTCTGACTATTGCAGGGAGGGTACAATCGGTGAAAATGAACGTACTCCCAAAGCATTTGTATTTGTTTCAATGTCTACCGTTATTCCTGGCAAAATATTTTTTTCAATCGATTAATACATCCATTACCTCCTTCATCTGGAAGAATAAAGTTCTGAGAGTTAACAAGGGCTTATTTCAGAGGGGTCGCGATGTGGGGGGACTGGCTCTCCCCAGTTTTATTCACCACTATTGGGCAGCTAACCTGCAGAAAATTGTATTCTGGCTTCATGTGCCAGACACCGACTGGTGTACACTTGAGGCACTCCTGCCACTCGTCATCCCTCCCTGCGTTGGTGTACTCCTCCCTGCCCACAAAGTGGTCCAGCTTTACCTCCAATCCCATAGTACTGTCCACCCTTAAAATTTGGGCCCAGTTCCAAAATCATTACAAATTCACCTCTCCCTCCCCCTTAGGCCCTATTTGCAAGAATCCTTTATTTCCAGCCTCCTCTCTTGACTTATCATTCACTCGGTGGGACAGGAAGCAGCTTTCCTGTTTTTACCCTTTGGCGCGTACGATCACACTGGTGTGATCAATCTAGAGTGGTCCCTGGAGCGTACGATCACACCGGTGTGATTAGAACGTCATGTTTAGAACGCACCATTAGCATACCTAGCTACAAGTAACGTAACAATGGCTGGTAAAACCGCGCTATTATTTACTCACATTTAGCTCAAACAGTGTTTATAACTTTATTTCCTGATTGTAATTGTTTCAAGACCATACTATGATATTAACCAGGTAGAAAGCATTCAAATCGGGACAAGAAGTGTTAGTTACGTACCAACAGACAGCCAACACTAATGCACAAAAACGAATTATATTAGCGACTACTACCAATCAAAACCATTGCAAAAACTTTCTAGAAGTTACGTTCCCCGTTGTATGCATTTTATATAGTTTATTCATTTTCACTGCACTGAATAACTGGTCACGATTTGTTAGCTAGCAGGCAGCTGACGTTTGCTAGCGGTTAGCTGACGTTTTCTAGCTAGCTACAGTAATAAATCAACCAACTTTTGCAGCTCTTAGAATTCGAGTCAACGAGAGAAGCTTGCAATGCAATGCATGTAGTGTTCCTTACCTAGCAAGGTGACTGTTCAAATGCTGGCATGAGTTCAAATGCTGCAGAGTACTGAAGTCACGTGCAAAAAAACTCACGCTGGGGGGTCGGTAAGGAATATTTGAAACTCACGCATGAAAAGGTTAAAAGCTTGTACTGTAGAGAAGGGTTCGATAGTTTTGATAATATATGCCAGAAATATGATCTTTCAGGCAGTAACTTTTGTAGATATCTCCAAATACGCCACTGTGTTAAAGCATTGTTCCCTTCTTTCCCGGTCCTCCCTATTGAGGCAGCATGGGAGGAAATGACCCTCCTCTGTTCGGAAAACTGATATCACGGTTATATTCTCAACTGATGTCTCTTGAAATTCATGACCTTTCAAAAATTAAGAACGGGTGGGAAGTTGATGGTTGAGTTGTCGGACGAACACTGGGAGGGTGCACCACAAAGGATTAACTCATCCTCATCCTGTGCACGCTTGGGGCTCATCGGACATCATTGCTTTTACATCGTTTCTTGCCCGTCGTAGAATCTTATTAGTTTGGACGTCCGCTACTCCACCAGCGGTGGCCGAATGGTTAAGGGATGTTTTATTTTTTCTTTAACTAGAAAAAGTTTAATTCACTTTGAAAGGGTCAGTCCAGAAATTTTACTTAAAATGGCAGCCCTTTGTGACATATTTTGAGAATCTTAAACTATTGCCTGGAGTATGAGACACATTTTTATTTTATCTTCTACTTTTGTTTTTTTTTGTTTTTCTTTCTCTCTAATGTTTTAGTTGTTTAAGATAAAATGAAACTGGAGAATTGTTTTACTTTCTGTATGTTGCATCTTTGATCCTCCAATAAAGAGATTTATAAAAATAAATAAAAGAGCTGGTGACATTACAGGAACAGTGAATAGACCTACTGAAGTGGATTCCATCTACAGATACAGGATCAAAACACTGTTTCTGTTGCTATGAGAGACGGGGCTGGCAGGTCTGATCCAAATGGTTATATTCTGACAGAATATGAGGTGACAGGCTGTGATGTTAGTATCAAGGCACCAGTTATAGGAGTTTTATCTGGAGTTCCCAGGACAGTGACTGTTGTTGGGAGGTTGATGGATGTAGATGAATCTGTGTAACAGCTGGAAAGAAGGTGAAAGTCAGACGGTTCTACGTATGTTAGGAGATGATTTACCTCAGCGTGTAACACTGGAACGTAAAATCCCCAGTGAGAGGTTACAGGAATAAACCACTACAGTGTAACAGTGTTACATGTATGGACACATAGTGAGTGTGTGGAGGAATCAGGGGACATCATGGTGTTGAAACTGTGACTGATATCCTGGATGTGAATAGTCATAGTGGCCTGGTTGATGGAAACGGACACATTGATAGTGAGGAAGATGGTTCTCTGGTGTTTATAGTGGAGGTGATTAACTGAATTGGTCAAACTAACAGGAAGTCAGAGAACCTGGACATTATTGTATCTGCTGCTGAGAGGTTTCTGGGTGTAATACTGACTAAAGATGTTCCCCTCCCAGACCCATGGGACTGTTGGGATGGGATGTTGTTATGGAAATTTTGAACTAAGGTACATTTGAGAAATGTGTCTTTCTATTGGCTGGTATGTAAATCTTTACTTTGATTGTGACACACATATCTGTATAATATCAGAGGATTATTAGGTATTTGGGCCATGTCCTCCTGCCTAGAAGAAGGGTGTCAGTCTTTTGTTCCTCAGGAATGTGGTCCTTGGGGTTGGATCTTTAGGTAAACACAACAGTAAACATTATGGCAGGAAGGATAAGGTGGGGGAGGACAGCATGTGACTTGTGTGATAGGACAAAGGGAATGTGTTTTATTGACATGAGACAGATGGGCAGCATCTTACCACACCCCTTTTCCTCCCTTATATACTGTTGAATGACCTGTATAGAGTTAGAGACTCCTCGGATGATTATGTTTGTAAGCGTTTGACGCGTCTCTCTTATTTGCAAATTATAATAAAACTGTTATAATGTGCCCAGAGAATTTTGTCTCTGTTTCTTACTCCTTTAAGAGTGTCGATCGATGGAATTACCATCACAATGTACATCAGACTGGGACCTGGGAGAGGTCCCAGCCTCCACAAATGAAGTAGAATCCCAGAAGGCAACATGTTATTTTGTAATTTGCAAATTTTCACGCAAAAGAATGGATAGGCATGTCGAATGATATGACGTGTATTCTTTTCACTGATTCCCGGGCAGTAATATTAGTTGACTTCAGAAATGGTTCAGTACTACTCATTGGCATATGACTTGAAATCAACAATAGAAAAAAATAAAAGATCTGAGCACGTCTAAAATAAAGTATCTATTTCCAAAGGGGCCGGTGGAAACAACCAACCCACTTACATATGTATTTTCCTGTATGGCAACATCACTGTCAGTCCTTCTAGTTTAGTCTGTGGGGCTGCCTTGCTGAGTGTGTGTTTGCGTGTGTGTGTGGGTGTGTGTGTGGAGTGGTGCTCCCTCTGTCCTCCCCAGTAGATCAGTCTCCTCAGACTCCCTGAATGTCTCTGATGTGAACTAAGGGGCCAAAGTTGAACAGTTAGTGAAGTGTTAATGATCTCTGTCTCTCTCTCAGGTGTACATGTTGTCCAGAACATGTATGGCTGTGAATGGGACGATGAGACTGGAGTCACAGATGGTTTTGAGCAGTATGGATATGATGGAGAAGACTTCATCGTATTTGACCTGAAGACATTGACATGGATCGCTCCAACACCACAGGCATTCATCACCAAGAACAAGTGGGACAATGACAGAGGATGGATTGAGCAAACAAAAAACTATCTCACCCAGACCTGTATTGAGTGGCTGAAGAAGTATGTGGACTATGGGAAGAGCAGTCTGATGAGGACAGGTACAAAGACACTGAACATGGAGTTGTCATGTTTCATTATTACCAGATAATTACACAGTGCAATCTATTGAGATAAAATGTAATGAAGATTTTAGTTTCTTCTGTTTCTGTCTCTCTCCTTCCCCTTTCTCTTTCACTCTTTCCCTTTGTATTTATCTATCTTCCTTAATCTCTCACCATCTCTTACTGTTTTTCCTAATTCTTTTTTCTCTTCCCTCTGTTCCATTTTACCTTTCCCACTCCTTTTAAATATAACCCCTCTTCTCCTCCCTCGCTATCCATCTTCTCTCTCACCTCCTCTTATTCTATCCATCACTCCCCTTATCTCACCCCTCAGTCTCCCTTAATGTCTCTAATTGCCTGACATTCTTTACTTTTGTGGAGTTAAAGAAATCAGAGGCCTTTTTGGAACAGTGCAGTAGGATGTGCTTCTTATTCTCTACTTTCTCCCTTTGCCCCCCCCCCCCACACACACTCTCTGTCTCCAGTCCCTCCATCAGTGTTTCTGCTCCAGAGGACCCCCTCCTCTCCAGTGACCTGCCATGCTACAGGTTTCTACCCCAGTAGAGTCATGGTGACCTGGATGAAAGATGGACAAGAACAGTATGAAGATGTGGAGGTTGGAGAGACTCTCCAGAATGATGATGGAACGTTCCAGAAAAGTGTCCACCTGACAGTGAAGCCTGAGGAGTGGAAGAAAAACAAGTATCAGTGTGTGGTTCAGGTATCTGGTATCAAGGAGGACTTCATCAAGGATCTGACTGAGGATCAGATCCAGACCAACACGGGTAAGATAAAGAAAGATTTACTGATTAGACCCAAAGAATCCTCCTATTGAACGGGACAGTATTTCTAGAACACTCTGCTCAGGAACACTACCTTTTTGATTGTATACTATATTCACATTGACAGTGGCTGCTTGAACACTTTATTTGAATTGAGAAGAGAAGCTGGTTAAAGTAAATGAGTATGATGCAACTAACCCCATGGTTGGTATCTTACCCCAGTAGCTGGAAAAATGTCCCTTTCCTTAAAAACACATTTGATTAAATACAAATTAATCTGTCAACTGTGGCCGTTTATTTTACTTCATAATCCATTTCCCTAAGCATAGCCACCTTCAACATAGAAAATATCACCACACTCTTCTTTTTTGTGTCAGTAAATAGACATTGATCTTGGGGCAGGGGTGTCTTACCCCATGTTACCCTACATGTATGTGTAACCATACCCTGCTGTCCTGGATCTCTTTATGGTTCACATGTGAACATTACAATGTGAAATGAGATACCCTTTAATTAGGCTTTTGTAAGTATGAGAGGGTATGAGACACCCCAAAATCCTGATCTTAACATTAGAGGTATGTGCTGTTTGGTTCACATTAATACCATCATTTTGTCATGTTTTATGTGATGCTTCTTGAGTGGGAATGCAGTCTTCAGAATACTCTTGAATTGTGTCATACCAATTGTCAGTAACATCCTGTTCTTCTGTGTTTCAGGCTTCGTTCCAGCTAACAGTAAGAGCCTTGTTGTTTCTTATTCAAATGTTTTCACTGAAACAGAAATCAAATACTTTATCATGGAAAGGTTATCTATTTATTATAACTTTTTGGATGCATTTGGCTTGACCGTGCCTGTTTTAAAGTGTGGTTTTGCCTTGTTTGCTTGTAGCTTCTGATGATGGTTCCAACTCCTCCAACAACACTGCTCCAAAAGCATGAGGTCTGTTACCAATATCAAACAGGTGAATATCCCATTGATGTCTATTTGTCTTTGAAATGTAAACTTTCTCCCCATCACCTAATTTCATGTAATAATGCTACAATAGTTTGAGTTAATATAGAAGGATCTAAGGATCAAATCTCAAGGATTTGGATGTTTTTTTTTGCAGTGCATGTTTCATTTTTGCCGGAGCCGGCTAAGAAGAGCGAATGTCTCTAACTGAGTGAGTGACCTTGTTAAATGGCATAGTGGTTAGAGAAGCTGACTTATAGGTCCTGAGTTCGTATCTCCTCGCGTATTGACGAAAACTTTGCTTGCAAAACCTGAAACTGTATAAGGTTATATTGCGACTGTTTCTGGCATGGAATAGTTCATCTTCAGTCTCGCTTGAAATTGATCGATTCTTATGATTATTCCTAGGAAGGTAGTAGATGCTAGTAAGCCTATTACTGGCTAATAAGCTGTTAAAATGGCCAGTGGCAAAAGCAATACATAGCCACTATTTGTGGTGGAGCTAAACTTAGTAAGAAACGTAAGTCAGTTTAACTGTATCAATGTCATTCACGAATGTCCAATGAACTATTAAAACAGCCAGTAGCAATAGAGGATCGTGGTGTAGTGGTTAACGACACAGCCTTTCATGTGAGCAACCCGGGTTCGAATCTTGAAGCAGACACATTTTCTGTTGCGGGCCGGCTGAACTAAGCTTTCCTGGTTTCTTGTTTATACAGCATAAGAAAACACTTTTCTGTCTTCACAGAGGAGAATCACAGACGAGAGGAAAGACCACAGTGAAAGTTGAAGTGATGTGATGCATCCAAACAAAAATATATATCTAAAACAGGACTACATAAAATCTACAATGACAAAAATATTGTTTTTACAGTAACTGGATATTGTGTTGTTTGTATGTAATCTAGTTTGAGAAGACATAAAAAGTTTAGTTTATTTGTGTCTGCATCTTTTATAGCATTGGCATTGTTTTGGTGTTTTTCTTATTTCCAATATAGTCATTGTAAATAGTATAATGTGAATTGTCAATCAAGATGTCATGATGTCTTTAATTTGGCTTAAAGCCAAAGCAAGGAGTGGCTCAAGAACAAAACATTTTTGAATTGAATTTCCTAGAATGGCCCTGTCAAAGTCCTGTTTTCAATCCCACTCTAAATGTCACATTTCAGTGTAACATTTCTTATTAATTCCAAACATTTGATACTTGGTCAGTTGTTTGAATACTTTTGCAAGGCACTGTATGTATATAATAATGGCCAAAGCTATGTTGTTTTATCCCTAATCCACACCCTGGCATAAGGATTATCACTTTTCAGATAATAATTGAAAATATGAATAACCTCTATCACATACCAATAGAACTTTCTATACCTTGCAAATGTTAATATTAATATAAACTAGTGATAAAATCATGCCTCCTTTTTACCCCTCAACAATGGATCTTCAGGTTTTTTGATGCATCCTCTTTGGTGTCCAGAAATGCTTTGTGACAATGTTCATTATCTTTTCTTCCCTATGTAATGGTTTATAAATCATTTGCTCTGTTCTTTACAGTTTTATTATATAGATATTTAAGGTAGATTAGCCTAAATACCAGAATAGCTGTGCTGTCATCATGTCAAGAAGATGGAAAGAGAGTAGAAACAGACTGACACACAGGCTATGTTGAAGGAGATAATTATTATGTAGGGTGATTTAAGAGAGAACTTGGCTGGAGGAGTACTGTCAAAAATTCCTTTTTCAAAAATAAATTGTTTTTAACTTTGTAAATGTCTCTCTGCTTCTTATTGTTGTCTTTAGATTAGATTCAACATTTTGTCATTGAGCGAAGTAAAAGTACAGAAATGCAGTTTGCATCTAACCAGAAGTGCAAATAGAAGATGGCAGAACATTTACAAGTATCAAGTATATGTACAACTCCGGAAATAATTAAGAGACCACTGCACTTTTTTCTTTCCTTTCTGAAAACGTTGAAAAGGAAAATTCTGATTGAAGAACAGAAGCATTCAATTTGCAGTGATCTATTAATTTTAACCCGTCTGTTCCTCACTCAAAACCTTCCTTTTCGACTTTTTTGGAAAGGTCTCTTAATTTTTTCTGGAGCTGTATGTTACAAGTGGAATGCATAGATGTGCAAGTAATGCAAATACATTACATATGGCTGTTCTAAATGTGCAATTGAAAACATCCTTATCAGACTTTGAAGGGCAGTGAGAGTCCAGGTATACAAGGGATGGGTGTGGTTAGTGGTTAGTCACACAGTTCAGCAGGGTTACAGTAGATGGAAATAAACGGATCCTGGGCCTACTGGTCGGAGAACGGACAGACCTGTACTGGACGGTTTTCACTACCCGTTGCAGGGCCTTCCAGTCGGCTACTGAGCAACCACCAAACCACTCTGTGTGGCAGTTAGTCAGAATGTTCTCGATTGTGCAGCGGTTAAAGTTCACAAGGATCTTAGAAGACAGACAGGTCTTCTTCAGCCTCCTCAAAAAGTACAGGCTCTGCCGCGCCTTTTTGACCAGGGTTGAGGGTCCAGGAGAGGTATTTGGAGGTGTGGGCATCCAGGAATTTGAAGCTGGACACACGCTACACCTCAGCACCATCGATGAAGACTGGGACGTGGCTGCAGACTTTAGACTTCCTGTAATCTACAATGATCTCCTTGGTTTTCTTTGCATTGAGGGCCAGGTTGCTGTCAGCGCACCATGCAGCCAGGCGCTTGACCTCCTCCCTGTAGGCTGACTCGTCATGGTAACTGTAATGAACACCGAGTCCGGAGTGGTGTGGTTCCAATTGCAGAAGCGCAGCTGTTGATTTGTTGTTGTACAATGGAGTAGGCAGGAGCAAAAACAGTAGAGACAGGCAGGTAGGTTCAGTAACCAGGAGAGCAGTCCACGAAGGCAAAGGCAGGAGTCGACAGAGAGGAGAAAACCAGAAGCAGGCAGGTAGGTTGGAATTCCAGATGATCAGTCCGCGAGGGCAACAGTACAGGCAGGGGTAGACGGGAGGAGAATCCAAGGGGCAGGTAGACCGGTCAGGACGCAGGTTTCTGGATAGAACGGGGATGGGAAGAAAGAACAGGCTGGGAGTCAAAAAGTGGGAGCGTAACAGTGACAGGTGAGGAGCGTGATGGGAAGGAGTTGGAACTGGAACCTCACAGTAACAGATGACATTAACATTGGTTCATTAAAACAGTCTTCTGTTGATCCTGAAGTCAATTTTTTAGAGCTGTTCTGGATGTTATCTTTCCATAAGATCCTACTAGGACCTATAGGATGTGTAAGTACACCACCATGTATATTACCATGTGGAGAAAATGCTGATGGGCTAATATACAATTTAAAGCAAATTAATTCAATCATTGTAATTCTTTGACCATGCTGAAGTAAATCTTTCTCAGATGGCACAAATATTGTGTTTGTTGATTTGTATTTGTGTAATGAAACTTCATGATGCCAATCAATTAATACTTAGACAAGTGCATCCAACATGTTTGGGGAAGGTATTTATTTCAGGACATCTTGTAGATGCTATAAAGAACAGCCTTTCACTTCCTCCTTTAACATGTTGATTATGAGGTGATATTTGACCAGATCACTATTTTGACAAAGCCTCTTCATATTTAGATCAGATTTATTGCCATTGAACAAGTAGAAGTACAATACAACAAAATGCAGTTCACATCTAGCCAGAAGCGCAAATAGAAGAGGGCAGAACATTAAGTATAATGTATGTTACAAGTGGGATGAGTAGCTGTGCAGGTACAAATGGCAATTCTAAATGGCATTATTAACGTGCAATTGAGGCAAATTGAAGAAGTAGAGTAGCATGTGGAACTGGAATGCAGGGATATCAGCAATGAGGTTCCTGAGGTTGATGTGTGTAGGTAACAACTGAAATAAATGCAGGCAAATTGAAGGTGGAAGGCGGCATGTGCAACTGAAATGTAGGAATAGCAGCAATGAGGTAGACACGTACCTGTAACAACTGAAACTTCCTTATCAGACTTGCAAGGAAGTGACCAGTAGTACAAAGGGTGGGTATGGTTAGTGGTGGATCAGATGGAAAGAAACTGTTCCTGAGCCTGCTGGTGTGAGAACGGAAAGACCTGTACCAACCTGCCTGATGGGAGGAGGACAATGTTTGTGGCATGGATTTGAATAGTTATGCAATTATTTAAAAAAAATACCAGTGGTGTAAAAAGTAGGCTTAAACAATTTTAATATTTGAGTAAAACTGAAGACTACAAAATGTTGCAGCTAAAAATGTAAGTAACCCACTAAAATACTAAAATAAAAGTTGATATACAGCTCTGGAAAAATGCACCTTTTTCTTTCAAAAGAATTGAAAAGGAAAGTTTTGAGTGAGGAACTAAAGGAAAAGAAAGAAAAAGTTGCAGTGGTCTCTCACATTTTTCCGGAGCTCTATTTTGTTTATATAAGACATCACTATCAAATGTAAAAGTACAAATCATTTAAAACCAAAGTGCAAAATGCTATTTATTCTAAATGTAACAAGTACTTTTGTCTGTCTTCCTGCCTGTGGTACATTGGACAAACATACATACACAAGTTACATATACATGTATTTAAAGTACATAACTGCATTTTATTGGTATTGTTTAAATGAATCCTTAAGAGACAATATTGTAAGATTGTTACCCTCTGTGAGGAAATGTTGTTGTAGTCTAATATAGACTGAGGTGCTGTTGCCCCACCTGTAACACCTGCTCCACCTGCCTCCACCTGCCTCCACTGGGCAACCACCTGCCTCCACCTGCTTCCACCTGCCTCCACCTGCCTCCACGGTGCCCCCGCCCACTCTGGTGTTCCAGCTCTCCGGTGTAGGCTGCAATCACAACCCACTACCCTCCTGATCCTCTGAACACACCTGATCCCAATTACCCATTTAGTTCAGAATTCCCCATTGTTATCCCTTCTGTATGGATCGTTGTGTCTGTCTGTCTAACCAGTGTGCTGCCGCCAAGATACAATACCTTAAACTCCAAGCTGTGTTCTTGTCATTTTATTTCTACCCTTTTTTTCGTCTCCTTTTTTGCTCACAACGCTCACACCTCTCAACACCATGTAGATGAGAACATAATATTTAATTGAGCTGTATGTCTTTGTGTTAGGTAACATATTGTGAACATCATTTAATTTTTTCATAATAGATACTAAAACCAGGGCCAGATTATGGACCGGACAAATGGGGCCTGGGCCCAGGGGCCTCTGACCATTAGGGACCTCTGACCATTAGGGGCCTCTGTCTACAAGGCACCCTGATGACGGCTAATGGTCAGAGGCCACTGGGACAATCTACTGTGAATGCAAAATATATATAGGTAGACTGGTAGTGCTTGAATATGTGGACTGTTCAGTCCATCAAGTGCCCCTTGACTACCAGGGCTCCACCTCAATCCATAACAGGGCCCTTCCACAACCCATACCAGGGCCCCTCGGCTCCACCTCAACCCAAACCAGACTAGGGCCCTCCGGCCCCACCTGAACTCTTACCGGGGCCTTTAATTATCAGCGTGTGTTAGATATTTGATCTATTTAATATTATGTATTTAATATATATTATGTATAGTACACAGTTGTGCTCAAAAGTTTGCATACCATTGGAGAATTGGTAATATAAGTACAATGCTTAAATGAAACATGAGCAGGCAAAACGTCTTATTATGGGATTCTTATTATGGGATACACATTCAACTGTAGGTCGTAACAGAATGGCACAATCATAAAACAAAACATGGCAACAAAGAAACAAGGGAAGCCTAGTTTAGCCGGCCCGCAATAGAAAGTGTTGCCCTCTCTAGTTTCAAACCCAGGTAGCACACAAGTAAGCCTGTGTCGTTAACCACTAAACCAAAAAGCTGTATATTTTCTGGGGGTCAGTATGGCCTCTTGTGTCTATCCTGAACAAATCCTCTTGCCACTGCCCGTTTTAACAACTAATTGGCAATTCGTGAATTACATTTATACAGTTAAACTTATGAGGTACCATTTAAGCCCAAAATATGTCCACAGTTATGTCTATGTTTTTGTACAAATGGTCGATGTCATTGTGCATGTTGTCTGCATTGTCGTTACAATGTGCATTTGGTATAGCATTTCCTGTAGGTTTATGTCGGAGTTGTTGACTACTTTGGATTTGCGGTCATTATTGCTATGTGGTTACCACAGGCATTTGTTTAAATCGTTGGTGACTCCTAAACAGTCCATCACCCGACCTCACTCACTTTTTGATCACGTGAAGCGCGCTACACTTCCTTGGATTTACTGAAAATGTTTTTACAGTTTAAAAGATTCCTTACAGTATGCTCTTAACCTTTGTTGATTATACTCAATTTTTACTAGTTTAGTCTCTTTAAATTAATGATCACCACACACACACACACACACACACACAAAATCCTGGTGCTTGCGAAATGACCCCCCATCCCACACAAATTTAACATCAACTAGATAATTTATAAAGGTACATTTTAACTAAGACACATTGTCATGGATAAAAGCTGTAGACATCCCCTTCCCACTTCGTAAGAATTCTAAACCTATAAAAAGCATCCTACATTGAAAAATCACCATTTATAAAAGTTCTCTAACTTTGTAGTGTAAAATAATGTAGTCAGGTTGGCTACAATTCTATAACAGGAAAAAAAAAAATTAGTTGGCAATGATTCATTGAAATAACTTGCGGAACCATCATGCAACACCAAATGTGGCTGGTTAACTAGACCAATAAAAAGACAGATCAACATTGAAGTTTCAATTACAACAACATGTCAGTCTTTTAATATATGCAAGTCAATTTAAGTCAAAACAACTGGTACAAGAGATGACATTGCCTAAAATGGCAATACTGTCATTCAAGTTGCTCAGTGAAAGGTTAGCCGTTTCACTGGCTCCATCTAACGTTCAAATAAAACATGTCGCATTGTAATGACAATCTGAACTTTTAATATATGTATATATATATGTACCTGAGTTTTAATTCAGAAAAATTATTTAAACACCACACAACATTAGCTAAAACGGTGATACCCAATCCTCCTGTAGAGTATGGGTATCAAGAATAAATAAAAAGAGAAAGACAGACACATGATTACAGCACAGTAGAAACAAAGATACATTACAACCAACCACATAGGGAGACACCACTAAACTACACTGCTCAAAAAAAGTAAGGGAACATAATCATCACAGTATAACACCAAATCAATTAAACTTCAGGGAAATCATTCTGTCCAGTTAGGAAGCATAAGCAATTGTGAATACATTTTACCTGTTTTGGTGCAAATGAAAGCGATAACAGGTGCACTGGAGGCAACAGCAAGACAACCCCCACAATAGTTTGCTGGTGGTGGTCACAGACAATTAATCTCTCCTTATCCTTCCTGAGTGATTCTTCTCTAGTTATAGGGGGTACCTTCTCTAGCATGAGTGGGTACCTGCAGTTCATTTAGGTTGCACAAGTAGTCCTGCTCCTCCAGGATGGCACATCCATACGTGTCGTTGCAAGTAGGTTTGCTTTGTCTCCCAGTACAGTCTCAAGAGAATGGAGGATATACCAGGAGACGAGCCGTAACAAGGAGAGCTGGACAGGCCCGTAGAAGGGCATCAACCCAGCAGCAGGACCGGTATCTTTTCTTCAGTGCGAGGAAAATCAGAAGGTGCACTGTCAGAGCCCTACAAAATGACCTCCTGCGGGCTACTGGTCTGCATGTTTCTGACCAAACTTTCAGAAACAGACTCCATGAGGGGGGCATGAGGGCTTTAGTGGGACCCGTGCTCACAGCCTAGTATCGTGTAGCTTGATTGGCATTTGCACCGTGTTCTCTTCACAGATGAGAGCAGGTTCACACTGAGCACATGTGACAGACGTGAAAGAGACTGGAGCCGTGGTGAACGTTATGCTGCCTGCAACATCATCCAGCATGACTGGTTTGGTGGTGGGTCAATGAGGGGGAAAGATTTTCCTTGGAGGGTCGCACAGACCTCCACATGCTAGCCAACGGTACCCTGACTGCTGTTATGTATCGGGATGAAATCCTCAGATCTATCATCAGACTTTATGCTGGTGCAGTGGGCCCTGGGCTCCTCCTGGTTCAGGACAATGCCCAGCCTCATGTGGCCAGAGTGAGTAGGCAGTTCCTGGATGACAAAGGCATTGATGCCATTGACTGGCCCTCACGTTCCCCAGACCTGAATCCAATTGAGAACCTCTGGGACGTTACACACTACTGAGTCACATTATGAGTTGCCGTGATGAAATTCACACATGTTGAAACAGCCTGTGATTTCAATTGTTTACTTTAATTTTCAGTGTGTCTGAACCCAGCCCTCAATCGGTTGGTGATTTTGGTTCCCATTGGCCATTGTTATGTCATTTTATTCTCAACGAATTACAAAATGTACGGTAAAGATTTAGATCTTTAATATATTTCTTTCATTGAGACCCAATGTGCGATTTAAGTGTTTCCTTTTTGAGCAGTGTACTTTAACACCAAGCACATGGAGAGACAGCACTAAACTACACCACTGAATTATGAAAGACAACAAAGCATGACCACAGGGCATGATAACAGCATACATGATAAAAATCAGACCAGCCAGCAGAGAATATAAAATACAACAGGACACAGACATGTTTAGACAATAGACAAAGACAACAACAGGACAAAACTGTAGAACTACAATAAACAGCCACATCCCATGAAGCAGTTACAGGAGAATGTGAATGTGTTTTTAAAAGTGGGAATGTTGAAAAAAGTAGATTGTTTTATCGTTTTTGTAGTTCATTCCAATCGCTATGTGTAGAGAACTGAAAGGAGGAGTGACAGAAAGATGCTGGATGTGACTAGCAGAGTGGGTGTGACTAGCAGAGTGGGTGTGACTAGCAGAGTGGGTGTGACTAGCAGAGTGGGTGCTGTACCTGGGGGAGGAGGGGTGAAGTAGACATCTCAGACAGGGAGGGATTTTAATGTAACACTTTTTCTGTTAATAAATAATTCCATACATGTTATTTCATACTTTTGATCTCTTCACTACTATCTACAATGTAGAAAATAGTACAAATGAAGACAAAACCTTCAGTTAGTAGGCATGTCGCTACTTTTGACTGGTACTGTATATTTATATTCTTGTCATTCGGTTGATCCATCCTCTCTTGTCTCCCAACACAACAATTGAACTCTGCACTTGATTGATAATCACCAATAGCCTCATGGTGACCTGCCCTCCTGTTGTTGTGGAATTTTTCTATCACACTGTCCTCCAGCTTAGATCAGAGAATTAACTGTATCATTCTGGGTGGTGTATCATTACTTAATGGATGATCCAGAACAGTGAACAAACTAAATGTCTCATTTGTTACTGTCAAACATCTCCCAATTACTTCCATTTATGTGACTTAGTTGAATCTTGGCTTACTATTAAATTTCCCATACAAATATTGCATATGGGGGATAAAGAAGGTGTTACTCCTATATTTGAATATGTAACTTGGCTAAGTTTGACTCCTGAATAAATGTAAGCTTGCTTAAACAAATAATCTGAATGAATAAGGCAACAGCTATATTATTTCTAAACATTTGTAGGATATTCAAGTTCACGCTCATAACACAATGAAATGTTAAAGGGAGTGAAAGCTTGTGCAATCCACTACTATTGACAAGATTAGTGTGACTAATGAGTAGGATTTGGTGTGTTTTCTGTGGAATATAAATTCTGGCCTTTTTAAATTGAAATATATTGCAGAATTGTTTTACATGATTTGTTGTGTGGTTCAGGATGTGTCTGTCCGGAGACTCATTTTGCAAGTAGCAGGGTACAGTGTTTGTGTACAGTGATCATTAATGCACTTAACCAAATACTGATTCTATATACTAACAGTTCATACTTATTGTTCCTGGAGAGCCACAGTCCTGTAGGTTTTCTCTCCAACTCTTATTCAGCACACCTGATTCTAATTAGTAGTTGGATGAAAAGCAGACTCAGGTTAGTCACAAGGGCACGCCTGCCCCTATATATGACCTGTGAGCCCAGAGAACACCCTCCCTTTTTATTCAGCAAACGCTTGTTGAATGCTTCCTGATTACTTTACTTCAGCCTGAGAATTTTTGCCGTCGACATTCTTTAGCTCGGCGTCTCATCATGAAGAAGTTTTTCGCCGCCGCTTGCAGTTGCGCCGACCTGTCTCCAGATTAGGACTCCCATCGTTCGTTTGTTTCCTGACTGGGACCGGACCACGCTCGTGAGGGTCTTACAGAACCCCCGGCTTGCTCCTCCTGCGCTGCCTTGTCCCTCTCTACACGTGTAAAGAGGGCAAGCTGTTTCGAACAGGAGGGGGACGTCTTCGCCGTCTTGAGTTCCGGTGACGAGGACGACGAGATTTCTGAGGAGGACGCTCCTACGCGGGACCAGACTCCTCTGACACTGGCGAACCCGCCCCCTTCCCACGTGGGTTGTGGTGGCGGTTCTCGCGCCTCTCCTTCTCTCCTGGGAGAGATGGAGGGCGATCTCTCCTCCGCTGCTTCTTTCCATCTGCCCCCTCTCCGTGTGTAGTTTGCGGGCATGATTGAGAGGGCAGCTCTTCGTATCCGCTGCCTCTGCCTCCCTTGCCTGCGCCGAAGGAGCCTTCAGACATGTCCTTCGGTTCCTGGGTCGAACGTGTGAAACCGGTGGACTCCCCTGCGCCTGTGGTCCGCAGTTTTAAAGCCTTCGCCAAGGGTTCCTGGTCTGCTCCAGCATCTGCCAGAGCACCTGTCAAGTCTTACACTACCTTCACCAGGGTCCACGGTAGACTGGCTCCCATCAGCTCGGCCACCCCTCCTTTGGAACCCGAGCTGGCAGCGCATTTCCTGCCTTCCAGGGGCTGGTCCGGGAAGAAGCCCGCCCTGCCACCAAGGACTGCAACTCAGGACAGCTGTGGGATAAGATCTACGTCCTGGGATCACAGGCCCTGGCCTCGGTGAACAACGTTGCTCTCCTCGCGTTGGCGGCCTCCCATATTTTAGACCGTTCTCCTACTCCGTCGTCACGTGACGTGGAAGAGGTGGCGGCTTATCTTAAAGCTTTTCTTCACCTTAACCAGGCCCAGCGTCTGCCGTGGTCGGACACCGTTATTTGTGGCTGTCTCTCTCCTCCCTGTGCGAGCCTGATCGCGCACCCCTCCTGAACGCACCTCTCTCCCAGGAGGGCTTATTCGGTGATGCTGTCCACACGGCCATAGCGTCTTTCAAGAAGACAGATGAGGGACGGAAGGAGTTGTCTCGCCACCTTCCTCTAGCCGGCCGTTCTTCCCGCTCGGCCCTACGACCCTCTTCTCATCGCCAGGGCTCTTCTGCCAAACGTCGTCAGCGCCGCCATGTCTCTGCCGCCACGTCTGCTGCTGCCTCGGCTCCTCCTCCTGCTGCTGCAGCTCCTGCTTCTCCTCCTGTGCGTCACAGACAACCTGCTCCCAGACTCGACGAGTGTTTTCGAGGGGTTATAGGTATAACTTCTCTCCCCTCTCCCCTCTCTACCTGCCACCTCTAATAGACATAAACGCTGGCTAGCGGTTTCGGAAGTGTCTCCTATTCCGCTGCCCGCCAGTCAGGAGCGTGTTCCCTCTCAGAGTTCTGCTCGGCAGGATTGTGTTTACATTCACTCGCCGTAAGGGAAACGTCCGTGTATGCAAATGTCGGTTTCCTCTCTCTTCCGCCGTTCGCGGGCTACCGAGCGTCCTGTGAGTTCACCAGCATGGAACAAAGCTTCTACTTTGTTCCATGCTGACAAGCTGCGCCAGGACGTCAAGCTCTGGTATGAGCCACCTGTCCCCTCCCTGATTTATCATCAGGCTCCAACACCAGACCTCTTCTTCACCCACCGGCTCCTGGCCATGATGCCCTACCACCTGTGGAAGGTGAGGGTGATCTGTCCCACCTGTGGAAAGCAGCTGACGGGATATGGTGTCCACAAGAGGGCAAGCAAGGTCTTGGCCACCAGTCAGACTGTCCTGGACCACCTGGCCACCAGTCAGACTGTCCTGGACCACCTGGTCACCAGTCAGACTGTCCTGGACCAGCTGGACCTGCCTCGCCGGAGGAAGTTGATCTTGACGCGCAAGTGAGCTTTTATCCACATCTTCTTTAATTGTAATTAGTTGTAATTTAATTATGTGTGAAAAATTTATGTTTACTCTGGTATGCAGGTCTGTGACAACATTTGAACAAATACGTGAAAACAGTCTTTGTTTTTTTCATAAAGGTATGCATGTGACATACGGGTCATCTGTATGCTAAGAGAGCGAACGCTTGGCAACAGCCCAACCCGTCTGGTCAAGCAGCTGAGGGAGAACCACAGTGAGGAGTGGTTGGACCGCCTGGCTGACTACTTTGGGGAATGTGCTGCTTTTGTGGACCAGCCCAGCCTCTTCCCAGTGGCCTGCCAGGAGCCCACGGAGCCTCTTGATGTCCCCACCAGCCAATGGCTCCTGTCTGTTTACGGACGGGACATCATCACGCGAATGGACCACATCAAGGCCAGGATTACCTCCACCTTTGGGTCCATTTTAGAAATGGACTCCACCAAGAAGGTGATAAGTAGCTGAAAAAAAATTACTGAATCTCATGAAACACACACACACGAGCGCACACTGTCTCAGCCTGAGAGTAGGACTGCAAGTGGTAAATAAACCTTTCTCAATGTTAGTTTGTTACAATACAGTCACATCAGTTTCTTTCATAGAACCGGACAACTAAAGTAGATGGGCATTTTTGTGTGTTTAGATATTAAAAGTTTCAAAGTATTTTGCTGTATGTTTTCTGTAATTTCAGATCATGAAAGAAGCTGTCGCGGACAGCACAGGGGACTGCTCTGTGGCTGAGCTCTGTGAGCAATGAGACCGGTCAGATACTCATCAGTGTCCTGACTGCTCCGGAGGGACCTGGTCTGGATCTGATGGTCTCAGGTCTCCTGCGTCGCTAGAGCCAGGCAGGTGTGGCTCCTCCAGTGCTGCTGTACGTGGACTGTGGCTGCTGTGTCGAGGAGGGTCAGAGCAAGCTCCAGGCCAGGTTCGGAGGGTGGCCAGACCTCTACATCAGGCTGGCAGCAGGATGCACCACTGACACACATCCCCTGTACCCCACTTTTATGAGCCGACTGTCAGTCTGCATCTTTGAGTGGGATGCCGGGGATGTGGCTCTTTTGCGTCAGTCCAGGAGGGAGCAGCTCAGACGGGAGGGTGTGCCTGTTAGCACCAATGACATGGTGGACAGGCACATCACTGAGAATGACCTGGCTCTCTACTGCCGGAGGAGAACCCACCATGCGCTGCATTGACCACCTGCTGCAGGAGCTGATGGGGGACAAGGGGAGAGACCTGCTCGGGGTGCCACTCCTGGACCGGGTCAGGATGGAGCACATCTGGCGCGTTCAGCAGAGGCACGTGAAGTGCATCCAGGACGTGCCAGTTGTGCCTCTCTATACGGAGAAGGGAACCACCACCACTAAGGACGGGGTGGTTTTGACCCGGTACAGGTGTGCCCGAGGCTCCACGTCCCTGGAGTCCTTCCACCTCCACCTGAACAGGTTCATTCCAGGTTGGGATCAGTTACACCGATCACTTTGATTAATGATTCATTCAGATATTCCTTTTGACCAAATAACATTCAAGTAGTCTTAATTAAATATATTTTCTAAATATATTTACATTCCTGTTCAGGTTTTCACAGACGCTTCTCTCCACGGTTGGGGCGGTGTGTGCCTGGGCCAAGCGGTCAGGGGCGTGTGGCCTCTCGCCCGTGTCACATCAACCTGCTGGAACTGGACACGGTCTTATTGGTGGCCACGATGTCGAGGGCCGCGATGTCCTGATTCGCTCAGACAACCGGGCCACGGTCGCGTACATCAATCGCCAATGGGGGGTCAGGTCTCCTGCTCTCCACCGGTCGGCGACGCAGCTTTGGCTGTGGACTCATGCCCATCTCCACTCCCTGACTGCGACTCACATTCCGGGCCATCTGAATGTGGGCGCGGACATGATGTCTCGGGGCGGCCTCTATCACGACGAATGGCGTCTCCACTCAGATATCGTCTCCCTCATCTGGCAGAGGTTTGGGGAAGCTCAGGTGGACCTGTTGGCGTCCAGACGGAACGCACACTGTCGCCTGTGGTTCTCCCTGTCCCAGACGGATCGCCCCCCTCTAGGGGTGGACGCGTTCGTGCACCACCCCTGGCCTCAGGGCCTCCTGTACGCGTTTACTCCGCAGCGCTGCATAGCGCATCTGCTGGCTCGGATCAAAGCGGAAAGGCACTGGTGGCACCCGACCGCCCTGCGGCTATCTGGTATCTGGAGATGATCCAGTTGCTGGTGGACCGTCCGTGGTCGGTTCCACCCAGGCCGGATGCACTGTCCCAAGTGGAGGGCTCGATTCTACACCCACAGGCTTTTAAACAGGGGTTTGTCCGCTGCCTTCGTGCGCACCATCCAGGGTGCTAGTGCAGCGTCTACGTCCTATTTGTATTCCTCTTGCTGGAATATGTTTGTGTCGTGGTGCACGCAGAGGTCCTCGGACCCTTCGTGTTGTCCTGTGGAGGAGATTCTGTCGTTTCTACAGTATCTCTTTGATATGGATAGGTCTCCTTCGACCATCCGCGGATAAGCATCGGCCATCTCTGCGTGTCATCGGCCACCCTCTCCTTCGCCGTTTTCTTTCGGGTAAGCGCTGTCTGCGCCCGATGGCCAGACTGGGCGCTCCTCAATGGGACCTTGCTAAGGTGCTGGGCGCTCTCTGCGAACCCCCAATCGAGCCCTTACAGCAGTGTTCTCTTAGGTTACTCTCCCTTAAGACTGCCCTGCTTATCACTCTGTGCTCTGCTAAGCGAGTGAGTGATCTCTGCATGCTCTCGGTGCGCCCGGGCTGCCTGGCTATCAGAGAGGACTTGGGTTGCGCTATGCTGAGACCTAATCCGTCCTTCAAACCTAAGGTTATCACCAGTTCCTTTCGGTCAAGGACTATCGACTTACAGGCCTTCTTCCCTCTTCCGCACGTCCGTGAGGAGGACAAGAGGCTTCACTGTCTGTGCCCGGTGCGCGCTCTCGCCCTTAACGTAGAGCACACCAGGTCTATCGCTTTCCAGTGTCTTTCCCACTGGCTTTGTGGCTGCATCACTTTGGCCTATGGAGCGTCGGGTTCTGTTGTTCCGGAGGGTCTCCGTGCGCACTCCACGCGGGGTGTTGCCATCTCCTCTGCCCTTTTACACGGGGTCAGAGTGGACGACATTTGTGCCGCGGCGTCATGGTCGGCGCCTTTGGCGTTTGTGTGTTTCTATTTACTGGACGTGTCTCCGTCTTCTCTCGTTCATTTGGTCCTCGGGGCAGCTGCCCGAGATCTTTGAACTTGTTAAAGAATCACCTGCTTTGCCTTGATTCTATCTTCTCCTTTTCAGTGTTCAACCTGTGGCTGGTTGGCTCATGGGTATTATCACCATCTATCAATACACTTGGTGTAAGTTCACTTCCTCTCTGGGGTGTTACTTATTATTTCATATTTTTTTGTATCCTCATGCCCTTCATCTCGTGATTTGTGGTGCATCGCTTTTTCTGTTGTGCTTGTGTGGAACGGATACGTTTCTGCCTCGCTTGAGCTCAACATCCCTTCTCCCTGGGTTGGCCTATGTTCATGGGCTTACACTAGGGGGATTCCATCATTACGCATTCGATCATCCCTTTCTGACCTTGTCAGCTGTTGGGGATGTTTTCGTCTTGGGGTTTTTGGGTTTGATTTTTACTGGACCCTGTGAGCTTACTGGTGTTCCGGCAGGAAGTACATTTTTGGCTCGCTCGCTCCGCCGTCAACCACTAAGAGCTAAAGACCCTCTAGGGGCGGAGCTCCACGACATATAACGTAAGTTACCTAATGTAACTCTGGTTATATGAGTGGAGCGGAGCCCCCTAGACCTGTTGCCCTGCCGTCCCACAAGTTATGCTGAATAATCTCGGGAGGGCGTTCTCTGGGCTCACAGGTCATATATAGGGGCAGGCGTGCCCTGATTGGCTGACGCATCTTGCATAATGAGTTTTCAGTACCGCGGCCAGGGTAAACCACTAGGAGCTAAAGGCCCTGTAGGGGGCTCCGCTCCACTCATATAACCAGAGTTACATTAGGTAACTAATGACCTTTGGTGAGATGTAGCCCAGTCATACTGAAGTAGAAAGCAATGGTTTAGAAACCCTTTCCAAAGGCCTTGTACAAAACCCATAAGGTAAAATGCAAATTTTGTTTTTGGCCAGCTATGTAAACTCTTTCATTGATTGATCCCGCAAAAGGGTGTCAACTGGTTATAGGCTATTTGTATTTGTTTCCTAATGCCTATTAATATGAAAGTAATAGAAAAATAATCAAAGTAATTAGATTATGTTACTGAATTTGAGTTATCAAAAAGTTACGTTACTGATTACAAATGTGGAACGTTAACGTGTTAAAAGTAACCTACCCAAGGTTACCTACTCTTCTCCTTTAGGGTAACTCATTGCCATCACAACGATACTACCAAAGAAACATACCTTTGTTATCATTTATACAATTCCCATGACAATGAACAAGGTACGCAGTACCGATCCCCCAACACTGCAGAACCACAGCCAGACACTACGTCGTACAGCGGAGCCCCATCTGATACCCTGTCAGTACCGGCTCTGCCTGACACTCAGACATGTGTTCCACTGAGTCAGTGGCGTTTTTATATGTAAAAATCTGGTGGGGCCAAAATATAGGATACATTCCAGTAAAGCTACAACTTCTGGCATAAGGAAGAAAAATTCCAACAGCTGCAAAAAGGCACAGTCCCTGAGTTTTTTTGACAGGCCCTAAGCCTCACTTATGGTGGCCTCATCCCATCCTGGTTGTGTGCGTATGTCCTCCATACACAGGAGCAGCGCAGCATGGTTTTCCCAAACTGCACATGACAGTTCTGCTTTTAAAGTTCCATCGTACAGCGGGTGGCCTTGGAATGTGTCTCTGTGTTGCCTCAGCAAGTGCCGCAACACGTTTTGGAGTGCAAGAGAAAAGGTGGCAACAGCAGTTAAATCTGCAAAAAACAACTTCAGGATGCTCATCCTTGCTGAACAAAGTTGCTGCAAGGTCAGGTTCAGCTGGTGAGCATAGCAGTGAACAGACTTGGCATGTGGGTATGTCTCTTTCATTAATGTCTGTACCCCTTGGACGTTTCCACTCATTACAGCCGCACCATCATAAGTCTGAGCAGTCAGCTTGACTTCCACAAACTCCAAAAATCTCCCTGTCACTCTATTGTCAGGCAACATGTATCGCAATACAACCACCATTTGTGATTTACAGGAGATATCAGTTGTCTCATCTGCCTGTATGGCAACTAATTATGTCTCGTCCACTTGCTTGGCTATCTCCTCCCTGTACACTTCATACATACAGTCTAACAGTTAGTTTTGTACAGTGCTAGATGTCCCTTTGAAGATGGGCTGAGCGTCATATTGCCTTTGAAGTCTCGAATCGCCCTCACACATAGTCTCGAAAATGCATCTGAATATTCCAGGATTCAGGGAGTCCACCGACTCGTCGTGCCCCTGCAGTACGGTTTCACATCTTCCACACAATTTAATACATGTTATGATGTTTCAAATCTTTGTAACCCATCCTCAACCAAGAACCATCTCCACGAAATAGTAGACATGGAAAACAGAAGTGTGCCTTCTTTTGTATGCTAACCTTTAGCCACCTTTTCTTCAACAACCACCCCACATTTAACCCGTGGTTACTTTTACCAGCAGTTTGAGTGATGACAATATCCCATGCCTGATGGGCACCAAGTCGCTTTACTTCAAGTTTCTCCTCCAAATGAAGGGTTTCTCCTCAAACCGGTGCTCAAGTATGAAATCCACTTAATGAATTTTCTGGCGTTTGTGAAGCTAACAAGCTATTCAAGACAATCTACCCTCCTCACTCTTCTTGATGTTGGCGCCAGACATACAGACAGTCAATCAGGTCTGAAATACAAAATGACACTGTTGTGGGGCTACCGGCTGTCAAATTTGTGTGATCTACATTGATCACACTAACATTCTGAGTATGCATATTAATATTTTCACAAGTACAATGTACATTGCATTATGAGAGAGGAGCTAGTCCCACATTCATGCTTAGCCTAAGGCCTATACTACTGCGAACTTAAATCGACAGAATGCAGTCTGAAGCAGCAAGGCAGGGACCAATGAACATGAAACAAAATCCTAACACACATGATATGCAATTTAGGAAGATGCTATATTCATAGATAATAAATTATAGGAAGTAATCTTCGACAAATAAAAATAACTTAATTTTGTTGCAGTTCTTTCTGTTGACAACAGTTGGGGCCCCTAATGCCCCTAATGACCAGTCACCCCTGTATGTGAGTTATACAGTCCAGAAAGACTTAAAAACATTACATTTAATTTGTAGAATTTCTCCCAAAGAGCAGTAGAGATTACAAGAAACCTGGGAGAAATGAATGTGAAAGACCTCCAGCCAATCTCGATTGTTGAAGATGGCGGTTTTAATGCCGGGCGGCCCAAACTTGTTCCTGGAGATCTACTGTCCTGTAGGTTTTCTCTTCAAACCCAATTTGTGACTATTCTGGTTAAGCTTTTCAACCAGTTCATTATTAGATTCAGGTGTGCTAAATTAGTTGGAGAGAAAACCTACAGGACAGTAGATCTCCAGGAAAAGAGTTGGACAGCCCGGTTTTAAGTTATTTGTAAAGTCCCTTGATTGGTACTATATAATCCCAAACCATAAACTGCTTGATGGAGGGTACAATTACAGACCTGTATAAAGACTGTCAAGACATAGTAAGCGAAACTTGACAAAGTGCAGACAGTGTTGTTCTCACAACAGAAATTTGGATTTCCAGGCAAATTTGACTGTCCTTTCCTTTCATTACAACCAGCAAATACATACACAAGACTTTTAAAAGTATCGGTATCGGTATTGGTATCGGGATACTAGCCTTAATATTACTTGATATCGGGTCGAAAAGAAAATCAGTGGTATCGCCCATCTCTAACGGAAAGTATTTATGTTTAGGCTTGTCAACAAGCCCAAACCTCAGAGGCGGAGTTTAAATGGGTTCTAGTTAGCATTCTAGTCTGTGCATTTTATGTTTAATGTCTGTTCCTATATTGTTCTTGTCTGTTCTTTTTTTCAGACTAGATTTTTATCTGTATTGCCTTATAAATTTCAATGATGGCTTTTATTTTGATAAAGAAAATCTGAGTGCTGCCAGCATAATTTCCTACTGCAAAAATAACGGTAATGAAGCCTTGTTTGGCCATCACTACTTCCATGTTCTCCAACAATTACAAAGTTAACACAGTCTTTTATGCCATTACACATAGTCAGTGATTGTAGCCAACCATTACACAGTCTATTATCCTCCAATAAGAAAGGTTTATCCTATATGGTACGCTGGTATGTTCCAACCTCCCCTATGGCCCATGTGTCTATCGATAGAATCCATGACAGTCATGGACAGTTCCTAGCAGGAGGTGTGGACAGGGTGTGTGGGGCCTATCAGTAATGGCCACCACATCTTATCTATTGTCCTTTGTTGAGCGTTAATCAGCACTTATGCATTGTGTTAAGGTTCTCATGCCCATAATCTATTAGTCCTCCCTTCACACATGTAACAAAAAATAATTGTAGGTTGTTTAAACTAGCAAAATAAAAGTACAATCTAATTCCTAATGAACTGAAAAGGTCCAAACAATTCTGGTAACAAAACAATATAAAAAGAAAAATAATAACAATTATTATCTGGCCTATGAGGCTTTATTATTCCTTAAATGAAATGAACATAAGACACAATAGACACACCTTGCCCTGACACATGGCACTGTATGGCATTGCAGTCGAAGTGACCATAATGATCGATCTTTAGTATACACATCATGTCTCAGGCTACTATCAGTCTAACCCATGTCAGAAACAGACGTAACATGACATTTTAATGAAAAGCTTAATTCATTCCCCACAACAAACCTTTTAAACAATTAAAGTCCCCCCTTGTCTATATCATGAGTCATCAACATCATACTAACAACCCAACATATCCTGAACGTAATACAACACTCAACTCCAATGAATGTACAACAGACAGTTTATGCAAAGGAATATGGCACTATTAAACATATCAGGATAGCTGTTGTAACTATGACAATTAAGCAACATTACAAAAAAACTAATATCATTGACCAACTTTGGGGTAGTGATCATAAGTAGTCCTCTACCTGCCTTGTGAGGAATGAACATACATACATAATATCAAAACACCAGTCAATTTAGGAAAACTATAGATTTTTAGGAAGGAAGCTAGATTCCCATCAAGTGTCCTGTAGTTCTAGTCTTCAGTCTTCACTGTCTTGTATCATTGACGTAAAGTTCCAATATCAGTTATTGCAGTCAGTGTGATGTGGACCCAGCAAATTGTCTGGTTGTCCTAACAAGTCAGTGTAGGTGTGGAATAGTGAGTTTCCAACACTTCACTAATTCAAGATTAACACCACAACAGTGTCTTCCACTGTGTTGGGACCCTGTGACCTTCCCAGTCAACTGGCCCATGGTACTCTGACCTGTAGTATGAGGAGTCCTTCAGGACTCAAGTTTCTCCTCTCATCTCACTGTCAATGATACATCTATAAATGGAGTGTGAAGCCAAGTGATCTGACCCTGGCATCGTTCTGCCATGTGAGTGGTCAGGAAGATTTCAAACAGATTTGCCCAGTGTGGTTGTAGTAATCCTTCTTGAATATGTGTGTAGTTTTTTATTGCATGGAGAAATATAGTCCTATGACTTACTCTGCAAACACCCCTAAAAATTATTTTGCTTTCATTTTGCAGATATATTCTGACACGAGCGTAAGAAATGTAGATCGACCTAGGTGACAGTCTAATTTACAGTGGTTCCCAAACCATTTCGGTTACTGAACCACCAACTGAATTTTGCTTTGCCCAGAATACCCCTGTACTCCCACATGTGTATTTTCCTAGTACCCCTGGTTGGCAACCACTGGTCTAATACATTCTGACTTTATGAGGCATTGATGTAAAACCGTGATATTACCAAATAATAAGAGATTTGCACATTTTGCAGAACCTGATAAATTGCACTATGTAATTAGGTAGAGTCAACACATTGCAGAAAGCACACTTAACACATGATGGAGCTCCAGCACTACTTTCAAATGCCGATCAGAACAGTCAATACTTGATTTCCTTGTAAAGTGAATTAGGTGATCTGAGGACAGTTTATATCACCTCCTGTTTCAAATGACACGTGATGTGACATGGATTTCCATGTTTGACATTCATTAAAACATCTTTTGTTCACCCATCTGTCTTTCTCTCTCACACACACCTCATTTTGTGAGTGCATGCCGGCGCGCGCACACACACACACACACACACACACCCATATGTGAGGCGTCCTAATCAATAACAATAGACTATGTAACTTCCCCCTGGTTGCAAAACCCAAGGGGAATTTCTATTATTTTAATGCTGGGTTAGTGAGGATTGGTGGAGGGGAGGCTGATCCTAGATCTGTACCCAGGGGAGGTGTTACCCAGAACAGAGATACATGAAAGTCAAGCAACCCTCCCATGTGATTTCCCAGAAACATGGTGAATATATTTACATTCACCAGTAGATGGCCCTGTGGTATTGTTCATTCTTCACTGTAAGGCTACTGGAGTCATGGTCTGTTTCATTTACTGTATGTCTCCTATCAGGGACTTTCAATTCACAGATTAATTACCTGACTGAACCTGACTTAGTCCTCCTCTCAAAACACATACCAGAAGAAACTGGGAGTGTAAAAGAATTCCAGAACATTGTTTTATCTGGGTAAGAATTTGAGTCATTATTGACTTCACATCTGTGGTTTACAGCACCTCACATAGCATTCATCTTGATATAGAATGAGACATAAACACTTGCTGAATGGCAAACACTTATTGTAATGTAATTATAAAGACAATGTAAAAAACCAACAATGTGTCTTTCAAATATCTTGCTGTGATTGCACATTGTAGTATTTTATCTTACAAACACAGTCTCTCAAGATCACCATAATTGAATACAGAGAGACTTTCTTAAACAATGATGGAATCTTCCAAAACAGGGTCCACCTTTATAAAAATGGTATTCTCTCTCATGCTGTCAGCTATCATTCTTCCCACCCCTGTTTATAAGCACAGACTGATACAGTTTGATGGTGATTGTTTTCTTTCTGTCCAGCCAAAACAGGTGTACTTGTTCCTCTACACCTTAGTTAACAGTTTGAGGTGGTCTGATGAGGACCGTCTTCCTGAGGTCTTGATTGACCTGTACTGCACACCTGCCTGGCTGTGGAAGGTCTCAGTAAGGATCTTTCCTGCACTCTACTATTCCCTGTTGTGTCCAGTTGGTCAGGAAGTCACTGATCCACTCAGATAAGGATCTGGACACATTCACCATATTTGGTAACTGAGGCTGCAGTGAATATAGTAATAAGTTCCAGTCCACCAACTCATACGCTACAGACTGACTGTAGAGGGAGCAATAACTCGTCATATTTTACTGAGAGTTCCTTTGTATCTCCTGTTATTGTCAGATAACTTTCCAGGTATATAGAATTCTACAACCATAGAAACTACAGGTTTATGTACCAAGCATTCCATGCAAACACTGTTCAGAAATAAAGACATTACCTTGTAGATTCTCAGTATTTTTCATTTAGGTTAATGGGGGGGGGGGGGGGGGGGGGGTCATTGCCTGGTGTTTCGGGGGTCATGAAACTTCAACTTGAATCTAAGTAGCAGGTTTACTTTGTCCACTGATTATTTCTTTTGATCCACAGCCACATAGATGCTTTTATTCAATGCCTTTGCTATGGTCTTTGTTAGAGCCATTTTGATAGTTTGTGTTAGTTACAATTTCTTTGAGCTGTCCCTTCTCACCACTAGATGACAGTGTCACTGGGGTTAGAGGTCACGTAGTGGGTCAGGTGTATAAGGTCACAGGTAAACAGGTAAGAGGCATACATGAGTGGGGACAGTTATTCACATGATTTTTACCAGTAATAATTGTGTCCAGTTGGTCAGGAAGTCACTGATCCACTCAGATATGGATCTGGACACATTCAGCATATTTGGTAACTGAGGCTGCAGTGAATATTGTAATAAGTTCCAGTCCACTAACTCATACTACTCAATTGATTTGGTACATTTCTCCAAACTCAGGTAACTGCTCTAAAAACATTTATCACAGTGATCTGTCCATCCATCCATCTCCATCCATCTTCTTCCGCTTATCCGGGGCCGGGTCGCGGGGGCAGCAGTCTAAGCAGGGATGCCCAGACTTCCCTCTCCCCAGACACTTCCTCTAGCTCTTCTGGGGGGACACCGAGGCGTTCCCAGGCCAGCTGGGAGACATAGTCCCTCCAGCGTGTCCTAGGTCTTCCCCGGGGTCTCCTCCCGGTGGGACGGGACCGGAACACCTTCCCAGGAAGGCGTTCCGGAGGCATCCGAAAAAGATGCCCAAGCCACCTCAGCTGACCCCTCTCGATGTGGAGGAGCAGCGGCTCTACTCCGAGCTCCTCCCGGGTGACCGAGCTTCTCACCCTATCTCTAAGGGATCGCCCAGCCACCCTGCGGAGAAAGCTCATTTCGGCCGCCTGTATCCGGGATCTTGTCCTTTCGGTCATGACCCAAAGCTCATGACCATAGGTGAGAGTAGGAACGTAGATTGACTGGTAAATCGAGAGCTTCGCTTTGCGGCTCAGCTCTTTCTTCACCACGACAGACCGATACATCGACCGCATTACTGCAGAAGCTGCACCGATCCGTCTGTCAATCTCCCGTTCCATCCTTCCCTTACTCGTGAACAAGACCCCTAGATACTTAAACTCCTCCACTTGAGGCAGGCACTCTCCACCAACCTGAAGTGGGCAAGCCACCCTTTTCCGACTGAGGACCATGGCCTCGGATTTGGAGGCACTGATTTTCATCCCCACCGCTTCACACTCGGCTGCAAACCGTCCCAGTGCATGGACCCCATATTCCCGAAGCACTCTCCACAAGATGCCGCGAGGGACACAGTCGAATGCCTTCTCCAAATCCACAAAACACATGTGGATTGGTTGGGCAAACTCCCATGAACCCTCCAACACTTCCTGTACTTGAGGTACTCAGGGCGTATCTCATCCACCCCCGGTGCCTTGCCACCAAGGAGTTTCTTGACCACCTCTGTGACTTCAGCCCGGGTGATGGACGAGTCCACCTCTGAGCCCTCATCCTCTGCTTCCTCAATGGAAGACGTGACGGCGGGATTGAGGAGATCCTCGAAGTACTCCTTCCACCGCCCGACGACATCCACCGCCCGACGACATGGTTTGCCAGAATCTCTTCGAGGCCAGCCGATAGTCCTTCTCCATGGCCTCACCGAACTCCTCCCAGGCCCGAGTTTTTGCCTCCACAACCACCCGGGCTGCAGCCCGCTTGGCCTGTCGGTACCCATCAGCTCCCTCAGGAGTCCCACAAGCCAACCAGGCCTGATAGGACTCCTTCTTCAGCTTGACGGCATCCCTTACTTCCGGTGTCCTGTGATGGCAATTTCTAAAAATCCAAATAGTTCTATGAAAATGGTAGGTAAGACAGGAGAAATCAATTGCGCAATAAACCGTTTTAATGAAACTTGCAAGGAGAAAGTATACAGGTTACAAAGTAACAGTGGATAGTCTCTAAATAAAAACAGGCAATCGACAGTATTTAAAGACAGGAGAGGGGTGTGACAAATCCTGGACATTCCAGCTCAATCAGGACACATTCCCTTTGTTCTATCACACAAGTCAAATGCTATCTTCCCCCACCTTATCCTTCCTGCCATAATGTTTACTGTAGTGTTTACCCAAAGGTTCACACCAAGGACAGCTCTCCTTCCCGCCATAAATACCTTCTTCAACTTTAAGAGTTCTTACAGTATCTGGACAGACAATAGATGCCCTGGTGAGTTCAAACAGATAAGCAGATAAAGAGTAACCCTTTCATCAATGATGCCCCCTAAGCAAATGCCAGATCCCCCACATTCCTCTACCTATCTAAACAGTGGGACCTAGTCCTTTAATCAGTGAAAATACATTGTATTAAGAAATTTCCACAACAGTCCACCACCGGGTTCGGGGATTGCCGCCTCGACAGGCACCGGAGACCTTACGGCCACAGCTCCGAGCAGCCGCTTCGAATCATTTCAAATTGGTTTCTTGAACATGACAATGAGTTCACTGTACTGAAATGGCCCCCACAGTCACCAGATCTCAACCCAATAGAGCATCTTTGGGATGTGGTGGAACGGGAGCTTCGTGCCCTGGATGTGCATCCCACAAATCTCCATCAACTGCAAGATGCTATCCTATCAATATGGGCCAACATTTCTAAAGAATGCTTTCAGCACCTTGTTGAATCAATGCCATGTAGAATTAAGGCAGTTCTGAAGGCGAAAGGGGGTCAAACACAGTATTAGTATGGTGTTCCTAATAATCCTTTAGGTGAGTGTAGGTCTGGATTTCTACAGTAAATGTTCCTGCTTGTCCAAAAAAAATTCAGAATTGAAGTTAGAGAACATTCAGGTGGACAAATAAGACTTCTTTCAATTGAACAAGAGCAAGCCATTGTTGACATGGTGGTCCAGAACAACACCCTCCGCCTCAAAGAAATTCAGCAAAGAATAACACAGGATTATCAACTGTTCCACAATATCCACCAATGCAGTCTCTCCACAATTGATCGTGTTCTAAGGAGAAATGCAATCCGAATGAATCAAGTATACAAAGTGCCCTTTGAGAGGAACTCCGTTAGAGTGAAGGAGTTGGGATTCCAGTTTGTTCAAGTATGTGCAACCCAATTACTGCACTTTTACTGTCAACACAAAGATATATTTTTCCTGATATAAGTTTGTGTCCATAAACTATTCTATGCTACTGTAAGTGAAAAGATTTAGGCATATCTATGTATACTGCTGCTTCAAAATGTGATTGGCCATCGTGCTACAGTCAATGTCTCTGGACAACGAGGAGGCAACATCACTCTCTGTGCCACAATTTCTACAACTGGCGTTGTGGCACACAATGCTGTCTAGGGACCATACAACACAGCAAGGCTCCTACATTTTTAAAACCTCCTCAATGAAATCCTCTTTCCGCAGGGTGATCAGGAGCAAATGGTGCAGAATTTTGTAGTTGTTTGAGACAATGTCCAATTTCACCATTCAGCACTAGAGATTGGTTTGAGAATCACCCACATTTCAGGATGGGGTTCCTTCCACCATATTCTCTTTTCCTGAGTCCAATTGAGGAGGACTCAGGAAAAGAGAATATGAGTCCTCTTGGAGATGGAAAGTACATGATCGCAAACCCGTACAACCAAGTAAGTCTTCTTCAAGCGATGGAAGAGGCCTGTGGAGATATTGGGGCACAAGCATATCAAGGATGGTTACAGCATTCAAGGCATTTTTTCCCACGATGCATGACTCGTGGAAGTATTTGCTGTGATGTTGATGAAATTGCCTGGCCAGATGTAATTTTTTTTGCCTAATGTTTTTTTTGGTGGGGTGACAATTCATTGTTATACACTTGAATTCCTCATTAAAGAACTTAATGAAATGTATTTTCATTTATTTCTTTGTGTATCTTCAGCTGAGTTTGTTATCAAATCAACAGAGAACACACTTGTAGTTTTGATATTAATATTGAATTTTAATAAATGCATTACTAGAATAAAATGCTGTGTTTCATTGTGCAGTGAAATCTTAACTGTTTCGCCAACATAAGAGTGTGTTTAGTTTGCTGTTTTAACTGTTTTGAGAGCAGTTACCTGAGTTTGGAGAAATGTACCAAATCGATTGGAAAAACTGTAATGGACATCAGAATATTTCTAATCGATGTTAGTTTACATTTTTCTTTTTCAATGTATATTACTGCCACACTTGCCATCTCTACAATATTCATTATTATTCCCAATATTGCTGCTAATCTACATTGTTATGTATGATCGCATTATCCTCTTGATATTTTTTTTTGTTCTCAACAAATTACACAATGTATTTGTGTATTTCCTTCAAGACCAGATGTGTTTAAGTGTTCCCCTAATTATTTTGAGCAGTGTATTATTGCTGGCATCCTATTCATGAAAAAACAAAGCATTGAAAATAAAATAAATAAAATACAGTTTATGAAAATGTCATGATAGCCTTATGACCATCCTGTGTCACTTTATTTGAACTGACAAAATATAGTTTATAACAATACAAAAGAAGCATTATGACCATAATTACTGGAACCAAATAGGCCTATCACCTAACTGTACATGCCTTTATGTTGGTCATTAGTCACAAAGAGGATGTCAAGTCTTGGCATCAGAGTCATGAGAAACATTGCATTGGGGAAGATAAATATCTGACATTACTTCATGCATAATTATATTGATATATAGCATTTATAATGAAATGTAATATTGTTTGTAAATATTGTTTATAAGAAGACTGGTGTTACAAAATGGTTTGTTATGATTTGACAGACTTGCGTAGGTGTCATAATCAATAAAAATGGCAATATATGTCATAATATTTCAAAATGTATGTGTTATTACAGTGTTGTGACCATGTTAGGACATGGTTATGACAGCGTTATGATCATGATATTACACTCCTTCACATAAAGTGTTACTGATATTTCTTCCACAAACCATGGTTAATGATAAGATTGGGAGAGGGTTAAGCTGATCTAAGATCTGTGATTGGGTAACTTCTACATCGAGCATGAAACCTAAGATGCTGTTCTTGTTCAGTTTAACACCGGTCCCGCTAATGGTCACAAGTAAGGCTTAGGGGAAGGACATCTGATGCTAGATCTGTACATGCGGCAAACTTTAACCCAGGTCCCAGAGAATGTAGATACCAAACAGTCAAGTGACTCATCATGTGATTTCTCTGAAACATAGTGAGGAATAGAGATACAATTAACCAGTAGATGGCACTGTGGTATTGTTCCTCCTCTACTGTAAACCTACTAGGGTCATGGTCTACCTGACTGAACTTGATTTGGTTCTTGATTTGGTTCTGGATTTCTACAGTAAATGTTCCTGCTTGTCCAAAAAAAATTCAGAATTGAAGTTAGAGAACATTCAGGTGGACAAATAAGACTTCTTTCAATTGAACAAGAGCAAGCCATTGTTGACATGGTGGTCCAGAACAACACCCTCCGCCTCAAAGAAATTCAGCAAAGAATAACACAGGATTATCAACTGTTCCACAATATCCACCAATGCAGTCTCTCCACAACTGATCGTGTTCTAAGGAGAAATGCAATCCGAATGAATCAAGTATACAAAGTGCCCTTTGAGAGGAACTCCGTTAGAGTGAAGGAGTTGGGATTCCAGTTTGTTCAAGTATGTGCAACCCAATTACTGCACTTTTACTGTCAACACAAAGATATATTTTTCCTGATATAAGTTTGTGTCCATAAACTATTCTATGCTACTGTAAGTGAAAAGATTTAGGCATATCTATGTATACTGCTGCTTCAAAATGTGATTGGCCATCGTGCTACAGTCAATGTCTCTGGACAACGAGGAGGCAACATCACTCTCTGTGCCACAATTTCTACAACTGGCGTTGTGGCACACAATGCTGTCTAGGGACCATACAACACAGCAAGGCTCCTACATTTTTAAAACCTCCTCAATGAAATCCTCTTTCCGCAGGGTGATCAGGAGCAAATGGTGCAGAATTTTGTAGTTGGTTCTTCCCTTTACACGCACCACACGACATGGTGGGAGTACAAGAGAATTCCAGAACATGGCTCCATCTAGTAATTGTTGGTAAACAAAAAAAATTGACCTGATTTGAGCAGGTCATCACTCCTGTGGTCTACTGCCATTGTATTTCATTTGCATACAACTTTACACAGAGGTAGACACTTGTTGACTGGCAAGATTGTGTTATGATTATGTTAATGACAATGTAACAAACAAAGAATATGTGTCAACTTATCGCTTCCACACAGCAGTAGGTTTAATAAAACCCACACCTTATTGGAACTAAATGTCACTTCAAGTGTTGTCCAGCTCAGGTTTGAAGAAAAATATATCTCAGATGGATATTTGCTGGGAAGTTTCTTAGAGGAAAAGGTGCAGTGTTTACCTCAACACTGTTTGGCATGATTACTTATCTTTTTGTATTGTTTCTTAATCATATGCCTCTATGTTCTTATTCTTAGCCATATGTCTAAATGTTCTCATTTGCCCTTTCAGCACATGCTTTGTTTTTATAAAATTTTGATATAACTGTTTCGCTCTGACCACCCAACACATGGTTCCAACCAGCTAACCTAGGAACACAAAGACGACTGTCACCCACAAACACCTTTATCATTGTCACTAAAAGGCTGCATCCTTTGTTGAGCAATGGAATCAACTACTTCAAGTTCTCAGAGCAAGTGACGTATCTGATTAGAAATTCTATCAGCGTGGGCAGCGGCGCTAAATAACCAACCATTTCACACCCGTTCCATTGATACTGAACCCTACAAACTCATGTTGTACCCATGCTGTTAGGGATGCTGTTTTTAATGACCAGTACATGAAAAGAGAGTTTATACGTGTATACGTTATTTGGGTGTGTCCAGCTTAGAAGGGATTGGAACATTGCAATTCACTCATTGGTATAATTTCATTATTTGATATTAATTACCTGGTATTGCATTATAAAAAATTTCCAATTTCCCACTTCTGTAAAAAAAATTATATAATGCAATCTGACCACCTAACTTTAACCTTATTACTTAACATGCCTATTTTTATTTTGTTCTGTAGACCAATTCTGTAGACCAACATGTTTAATACTTTCTTATATATTTTTATGAAAACTTGTAGGCTCATTTCAGAAATATGTTTTGTGGGTTGCGTGCACAATTCAAATCCAAATTACACAGTACTTTATCCTCATGAATTGTTCTGGATTACTGTGGAAGCTTTCTATTATATGGAGTACAAAATATAAAACCAGTAGTAGCGTTTTATTTTGACACTAACAACCTAATAGAACAATTCTAATACAACTGGTTCTCGATGTCATTTATCAACCTATGCTATTTGGATCCACCCAGATTCTACTGATGCTAGAGCCAGCTTTATTCTCATTGGCTGAAATTGGGGAACAACGTAATAATAGCTGGTGCGAGATGTTTCCACAGATCATTTTCTCAGGGCATTCAGTAGTGTAGAGACCTGTCAGAAATTAGTCTACTAACACTACTTGGAATTTGACACCAAAATGAAGGCTTTCATTCTTTTTGTCTTGGGAATAGACTTTCTTCATTCCGGATCTGCAGGTGAGTAAATATTTTTAGTTTTTTCTTTTATTTGTTGAGGCTTCAACAACTAGCCTATTTCAAGGTATAAGACCGAGTGGCGCAACTGATTGAAATGCTGTATTGAACTTAGCACTCATAGTTCAGCCCTGCTCATTATGTTATAGGTCAGAGCCTAGCTGTACTTACTCAATATGAGGGTTAGAAGTCCTTGGAGCAACACCGTTTTTTGTAATTGTGTGAACGTGTAAAACGTGTAATCCTGCTTTATCGTTTACAACCTATTTAATTGAGACGGTATACCACGGATGTGACATCCATCACTTTTTACAGCTCTATTTGCGTTAGTAATCTGTTTATAAGCGCAAGAAGGCACATCGGTTTGTCATATTGCCAAGCGACCACGACCAAGCGCTGTTGCCAGGCACTACCTAAGAACAGCTCTTAGGACCACTCCCCTTCCAGCCTTATTGCTTTCTTATACCACAGCTTTCAGCCAATCAGCATTTCATCTAGTATTTGAACCACCGTGTCTATTGGAGATTTTATAGTTACGTAATACATGTATTTTTTTACTAATTGTAATGGCAACGGTTTATAATAGCGCTAAGGCATCTCAGCGGTTTCTGGTATATAGCCAAAATGCCTACCCCGGAAAGTGCCTCGATGAAGCCTTTGCTGTGTCAAAGTGTCCATGTACCACAACTCCAGGGGTGTTCTATTGCCACTAAGTTGGTTACCAAAATAATTTTAATAGCAAACATTATGCCATCTGGAAATTTCATCTTAATTTAAATTAGGCTACTACAGCTTAATATTTGTAATTACAGAGTAAAATTGTAGGTCATGTTGACAAAACATGGGTGATGAAGTGTCTCACCTTTGAGAACCGGCATGTTGTTAATTACGGTTATCGGCACATGCAAAGAATATGTTCGAAGGCTGTGGTTTTATAAAAATGTGCCTACATATTCAAAACAACACTGTAATTTATTTACTTGTACAACTCTGTATAACTCAAGAAGATGTAAATGCATTTGCAAAGTATTCTGATTGAGATTCAACTATTACTAGGCAGCTATGGAGAATTATAATTACTATTGAAAACAGTGTTTTTTGTACATTTAAATTTGGTTCTATAATGTAGCATCTGCATGCTGCTAGAAATTGCTCTGTGAGTGCCATGGTCAGCACAATTGTCTTTGTATCCAAAGCCTGAGATTTTGAATCCAGGTTGGTCCATTAAGATTAGTTTATACTTTCTGTTTTTATCTGCTATTTCAGAACAACATTGTAGTTCAATTCTCAACACTCAAGAAGATGTAAATGCATTTTAACATTAATCTGATTGAAATTAAGTGTTTACTAGGCTACTATTGAGAGTGATCATTTAAAATCAAATGTGGTGATGTTTTTTGATATACTATGCTACCACGGAGATGGTTTTTGTTATACTATGCTATTAAGTCATTGAATTTGATTCTGTAATGTAGCACATTGTGACATACATGGGTGAATGATTTGGATTGCTGTTGAGAGACAACATTTTCAAAAGTACACTGATTAGCACAAGCATATACATAATAAATGCATTAACACATATAATGCCATACTGGTTCTTTTCACAATGCTTGTTCAAACAGGAAGTCTAGACTAGAATCCTAATGCAACACAAGGACACTGACCTTCTGCTTTGATTGAGCTCAAAGGCACCCAAGCCAACACAGAGAGTGGCCTCGATATTCTGTTTTTAACCCTCCCAAACCCACACGGTGCTGGCCAATTGCATCCCCCTCTGCTGGATCCCTGCCCTAATTTATAATCAGGATTTTGCAAGGAAGTGACTCTACCACAGTGCCACTTCAAACTAAGACTAGTGGTGTTGTTTACCACAAAGAACCTGTTAATCTTATATTCCTCAAAATAAATGCAGTCAAAAAAGTGATGCTAGCATGACTGATTACTGAATTTAGCTTGAAGGTTATTTTTAGTTTGTTTTCGCTTGCAGTGCAGCCTTTTGTGGCTCGGGATGCACATTTTAAATTCATGTATTTTGACAATGCTAATAATAATTATTCCAGGCTGGGACAGAGGTGAGTAATGTCTTGTGAAAAAGAACTCCAGGGGCCTTCAAAACATCTAGGTCAAAAGGTCAAACTATCCCTTTTATATCCTTTAGTACTACTGTACAACCTAAATGAACTGATAGATTTATATATTCCAACTAGTGTTGATTAGTGTGTATGTCTCTCTTTCAGCAACCCACACATTGCAGTATTTCTACACTGGTACATCTGGTATACCTAACTTTCCTGAGTTTATGACTGTGGGAATGGTTGATGGGTATCAGATTGACCACTATGACAGTATCACCAAGAGGGCAGTTCAGAAAGCTGAATGGATAAGTGGTGCAGTGGACCCTGAGTATTGGAACAGAAACACACAGATCTATGCTGGAAATGAGCCGGGCTTCAAAAGCGGCATTGATATTTTAAAATCCCGCTTCAATCAAACGGAAGGTGAGTAGACAAGTTGATGCCTGCATTTCTCTAAATGTATAATTATTTTGGATTAATTTTTTTAGCTAGGACAAGCTGTCGCACACACGTCAGATGCTGAGGTGCAGGAGTCAACCAAGAATTACCTTAGTAACAGAAGAAATAGGACCTCCGCACACTCAGAATCAATGCAGTTTTCAATCAACTGCATTGATAGCTATTTAAAAATATATGTAATAGACACTATTGGTCAAAAGTTTTAGAACACCTAATTTCTTCAATTTCTTATTGAAATTCACACAGTTTAATGTACTCTGAAATTAAAGCATAGAACAAATAAAGAATTAGAGACCAAAAATAAATAATGGAATTGTTTATTCCATTCCATGATTGGAAGCCTACCGTCCTTTTCTTGTCTTCTAAAGTAGTTCTGAAATTGCCTGGAGGTATGTTTTTGGGTCATTATCTTGCTGTAGGATGAAGCCCTAACCATCTAGGCATCCACCAGAGGGTATTACATGGCACTGCAAAAATGCTGTGGTAGCCATTTTGGTTCAGGGACTCCCTCACTGCAAGTTGCTGACTCACACATCACACACGTTTGACAGAATGATGAACCAAAGATTTCAAGATTTTTATTCATAGGTCCTTAAACCTTCCAGTAGTCCGTTGGTGGTTCTTCATGGCCCAGGCAAGGCACTTTTTCTTATTTTGCCATCTTAGCAATGGCTTTCTTATTGCCACTCCACCTGTCAGACCTGAAGATTGAAGTCTTTTCTTCCCAGTTGAAACTGAGACTTGCTTACTTCAACCAGTGTTAAGCTGTGCTTGAAGCTGTTGTCCTGTGAGCCACCTATCATGCAAGCTATTGACTCAGAAACATGTCTTCTGACTTCTGTTGTGGCTTTGGATCTGCCACACCTTTTCCGGTCAGACCTTGTCATTATGAGAGCAATATACTACTTCCTGCAGTATAACACTGTCCAAATAATGTTTAGGAGGATATAATATCACAATCTATTCCAACAGTGTTTTTATACAGACAGAATTTTTCTAAGTAATTAACAAAAGATGGGACACCTGTAGTAATTGTTAGCATCAACTTTCAAGGCATAATTTACTTCCATTGCTGCAGAATAACTGTAAGTTGTTAACAACTGTAAGTTGTTAACCCTTGATCTGTATTCTGAAAACTGCCTTTTTTAGAACTCTGAAATGTACATAATTTGTCAGTTTTTGGTGACCTAAACATCGGTTTACCACTTACCTTTGTACCATTGCACATTATTCACTGGACTTTAAGTGCCTAAATTTCAATAAAAACTGGGAAAATGGGGTGTTCTGAAACTTTTGACTGGTAGTAATTATATATTCAACTTGTATAGTGCTTTTCATTATAGAAAATAATTACAAAGCAAAATAAAATGACTACGCTAGATTAGGAACATGGCTTGAGCAGAGTGAGGACAAATATGTTCAGCAAGGGAGACAAGCAGGTCCTCCGGAGGCAGGCAGGCAGCACAGCTCACCCAGCTTTTGGTCTCACCAGCTCCTTGCCATCTCTTCAATCCGACCACGACTTTTCCAAAGATGCAAAACCGCTTTCCACTCACACACATCCTCCTCAATGTTTGGCCTCTTTCTGAAGGATTGCAAATTGCAGAAGTTGTTCCTCAAACTCATCATTAACAGAATTGTTAAATTATCCCAAAACTGTAAAGAAGAACTCTTGAGTAGATCAGAATGTCCATAATTTCAGTCCTTTATAGATGTCCAGATAGTTGGTGAAACCTCAGTGCAAATTTTCAATACAAATATTCAAAAGAAAACAACCAACTAGCTCCAATAAGGTTGACAGAAAAAAATTATTAGATACAACCAATCAGCATTTGATTGGCAACTCAAAAAGTATAGCGTGTACCAAACAAAAATGTAACATCACGCAATCATTTTAAAGAGTAACAGGTTTACAGTTCATATACAACAATCAGCCATGACATTATGACCACTGACATTTGTGAATAAGTGAATAACACTGATGATCACGTTGTCATGGCACCTGTCAGTGGGTGGGATATATTAGGCAGCAAGTGAACATTCTGTCCTCAAAGTTGGGGAAAAGACAAGCCAGAGGAGGCAGTGTGATGCTTTGGGCAATGTTCTGCTGGGAAACCTTGGGTCCTGCCATTCATGTGGATGTTACTTTGACACGTACCACCTACCTAAGTATTGTTGCAGACCATGTGCTCCATGTGACTCCAGTGGATTAGGTAGATGAGTAGAATAGAGTGACTTTTCAGAAGGAAGGGTGAGTTGGGGTGGGAGTCGGATGAAACTGACAGCTGCGGAGATGGGAACTTGCTGGTGCCGTGTAGGGATACGTTGTACAAGGAAAAACTGTAAGAGTAAAGCGAATAGGAGGATGTAAGGTGGGGTAAAGCAGTGTGTTTGTTTAAGCAGGTGGTGGGTTAAAGGGGTGATCACTGGGGTGGCATTCAGTGTTGACATGAAGCCAATAAACATTTGAAAGGAGGACGTTGTGTGAAAGTGCACAGAATGCAAGCATCGAAGGGGTGAAGTGAGGATGGACAGTCTATTCTGTAATATGTCGAGGGCAGACTAATACCAAACAAGGGAGCCATAGGATATTTGAGTTCCAATGTACCGAAACCATTAACATGTTACAACATCCAGAGTTTTGGTCACAAGGCTGCAGAATGTAAGGAAAAGGTGTGTCAGGTGTGGAGGACAGCATGTATAAGTGTTGGGACATCCAACCAGACTGCTGTAGTTGTGGGGACATCCATAATGTGTCAAACCATGACCCAGACAGTGGAGGTCAACAAGTGGAGGAGGAGACAGGTTTTTAATTCTGAGGCAGTGAGGCTGGTTCTGACTGGTTCAGGCTGGTTCTGACTGGTTCAGGCTGGTTCTGACCCGGGGAGACAGTGGCTCATTGGAGAGAATGTTAGGAGAACATTGACTGGATAACAAGAAGGAAGATGGAGACTTGGTATAAACAGACAACAGAACTGGTGACATTACAGGAACAATGAATAGACCTACTGAAGTTGATTCCAAACAGAGAGGATCAGGTTCATAGTTAAAGCAATGGAGGGACACCTTGACAAGACAGGACTGATGGGAAGAGGTTCAAGATGACGTAGTCAGGAAGGTTCTAGATGATATTGAAGGGGTGGAGCAGTGGGCAGAGAGGTGGGGATTCAGGTTCTCTGTAGAGGGGACTCGGTCAGTGTTTTTCACCTGGTGAAGGAGGGAGATATATCTAGAATGTATGTACATCTTTTCATAAGCTACATTTTGTTACTATGATTTTGAAAAATACGCTGACATTTTTGGCTACAAAGCATTTATACTGAAAAGCTGCAATATTATTCAGCAATGTAAGTGCCTTGGTCACCAACCTTTTGAGCCTAGACTTTTAGAGTTAAAATGCAGCCAGTGGCATAAATAATGATACTTAATCACATCCAACATTATAAACTTTCTACAGCGATGAGGTTTCAGCAGTTGTCACAGTTTGGATGAACTGGAACCAAAAATGGATGTAGTCAGATAACCAGGGTCTATATTGAGACAATGGTCAGACTAGAGAGAGTAAAGAAGCACAGAAACAATTTAAACAGTACAGGCCGAAACAGGCACATAAACACAGCCGCAGCAAACACGTGATTCACGTAATGGGAACAGACAATACTGGACAAAGACACTCAATCAATCAATCAAATGTATTTATAAAGCCCTTTTTACAACAGCAGTTGTCACAAAGTGCTTTTCAGAGACACCCGGCCTTAAACCCCAAGGAGCAAACAACAGTAGTGTTGAATTTCAGTGGCTAGGAAAAACTCCCTAAGAAGGTCGAATTTTAGGAAGAAACCTAGAGAGGACCCAGGCTCAGAGGGGTGACCAGTCCTCTTCTGGCTGTGCCGGGTGAGCTATTACAGTTTTTTTCAATCGCTAACAAGCGCTCACCCATACTTTAGATAACTCTTAACACAGACTCACACCTACAAAACACAATTGGCCAAATTGTTCATTTTCTTCTCCAAAACACATTTTGTTAAATATATACTAACTCTTAATTTCAAAACAGAACATGTTTTTCTCTACACACACTAACTTTACCAAAACACTGGAAATCAAAATGAAATAATTCTGTCAAAGAGTAACATTTGTTTTCACTTCACAAGGTACATGCAGTCAAACGAAGTACACCAGGTTTCAAAATTCTGGCTATTGTTAAAATTATAAAAACTGCATAGATTTTTATGTTTCAGGTAACATGCAATCCACCGTTTACACTAAATTTATTGGTTTGGAACTGTATGTGCACATGTACAGTAATGTTCACATTCAAACGCATTCCAGTAAAAAGCAAATCAGTTATTTCTTACAGTAACTGTTTACCAAAGAAGGTACAGTAGAACAGACAAGGTTTATTTTATTTTCAAGGTTTATTTACAAAATATCCATGAAACACAAGAGCATTCTGACCAAAAAAAACCAGCAAAAAGCCCAAATAAAAAGGGGGGGAACTAAAGATGGCACAAAATGTATGTATCTAATCCCTGCGATCTTCAGGGTTAGGCAACATGTTTTCGTCAACATCACATCTGATATCATCTAAGGCGATGCACCTGGGATAAAACCGCTTGGTATGTCGGATCCACCCTTGGCAATCTTGAACTGTGATATCCCTGCATCCAGCATCCATGGCTTCAAGTAGGGACATCTGGTCATGTGGCTGATGGTCATAAACCTTCCACCTCCATGCAGAAAAGACCTCCTCTATGGGGTTGAGGAAAGGTGAATAGGGTGGAAGGAAGAGACTCACCAGTACTGGGTGGACTTCAAACCATGCTGTTATTGCTTGTGAATGATGGAAAGCAACATTGTCCCAGGTAATTACAAAGGTCCTCATGTTTTCACCCTCCTGACCCTGCTCTGGTACCAGGCGCTGGTGGAGATCATTAAGAAACGCAAGGAGGCGCTCAGTATTATAAGGTCCAACCTGGCATCTGTGAAGGAGTAATCCTGTATTTGCCATTGCTGCACACATAGTAATGTTTGCCCCTCTCTGTCCTGGCACATCAACTGTGGCCCTTTTTCCAATTATATTTCGTCCACGTCAACGCCTTTTGGACAGATTGAATCCTGCCTCATCGATGTAAATGAATTCATGAGGGGCCTGGTTGGCTTCCAATTCCATAACTCTCTGAAACAAAGTTTAAGTCATGTCATTACTGTGTCTACCATACTGTACTGTAACCTATTACTGTGTAGGTAACCTACTTGCAAAGTGCAAAGGTTATATAACTGGACATTGAATTGAATATACACTATACCTGGACATATTGTCGTCGTAGCTCCTTGACTCTCTCACTGTTCCTTTCAAAGGGAACAGTGTAGAGCTGCTTCATCCGCACTCGGTGTTTGGACAATGTCCGCGTAATGGTTGTGAGGCTGATGCTTTCTATATTGGCAAATATCTCATGGTCCTCCACAATTCTAGTTTTGATTTCATGCAGTTTAATTGCATTATTTGCAACAACCATTTCTACAATGGCAAGCTCTTGATCATTATTGAGGAGCTTTCCTCTTCCCCCAGAGGGTGGAAGACATTGCATTCTGTAGAGAAAAATAAAAATATCAACATATGCATTACTGTATGACCTTATTGACATGTCAAATGAGAATAGAAACAAACCATGTAAAATGCAATACTTACCTGTTGGTTTGTTGAAAGATGCGAATAATGGAGGCAACCGTTGACCGACTCAAATTGGGTTGGACTCTTTCACCAGCCTCTCTTAGTGAGAGACCGTGGTTGATTACATGGTCAATGATAGTGGCACGAATTTCATCACTGACTACTGTTCTTGCAGCCCTTGGAATGCCACCACCACGCATTCTTACACCTCTACCTTGCCCTCTCCTTGGGCCTGCACCTGCACCTCTCACTGCTCCTCTCACTGCACCTCTTACTGCACCTCTCACTGCACCTCCACCTCTCACTGCACCTCTTACTGCTCCTCTCACTGCACCTCCACCTCTCACTGCACCTCTTACTGCTCCTCTCACTGCACCTCTTACTGCTCCTCTCACTGCACCTCTTACTGCACCTCCACCTCTCACTGCACCTCCTTCTGCATCTCTCACTGGACCTGGTCTTCTCCCTGGGCCCCTTGCTCTTCCTCTTCCTCGTCCAGACATTACAATGTTTGTCTTTTTCTGTTACTGTTTCCAAAAACATCACTCCTTAAAGTCCTCCTTTTATAGTAATAGAAAAAATAAGCCCCTGCCACTGAGTCTAAGCCAGACTGGAATCAGCTGTGGTTGGCCCAATTCACCAAACATAAATCAGCTGTGTCAATTATTCAATTGTTTGTTTATTATCAGCTGAGATATATTTTTGATATATTTTGTTTTTGAACTGATATCATTTCAGAAGCAGAGGTTTTTATACTGTATTTAAGGTTTGGAATATTGTTTTTGCTATTGTGGGATGTTGTGTGTTAACATTTGTAAATACTACAAAAACAATCCATAATTTTGTTGGGAGGTATAGCTTGTCTGTTAAGAAAATGTAAGCATTGTGGAAATGTGTTCACTGACTGCATATTGTGTGAAAACGACATTAAATGTGTGAATGGTATGGCCAGAAAAGACCGATGCTGTGCTAATTGTGTTTAGAGTTTTGAAAATGTGACTACTGTTTGGACAAACGCTTGTTAGCGACTGAAAAAAACTGTAAGAGTCCAATTGGAATAATAAATACATTTCTCTGGGCTAAATCCAGAGTCTATTTGATTTTAGACTAGGTCAGAAGTATGACCAGGTGGACAAGGACAGGGACAGCAACGGGCCCCCCAAACCAGGTAATCCGCAGGTGTGGACCAGGACCTCATCTCCTCCTAAAATTTAAAACTGAAGGAGACTGAGAAAAGTTAGTAGTACATCCCTCATATCCCCCAGCACAATAATATAGCAGCGTAACACCTTGGAACTGAGACGGGGGGGTCTGGCGACACTGTGGCCCCGGACACTGGGTGATGGGGAACAAATATACACAGGGAGATGAGGTGATGGAAACAGGTGTGAGTAATAAGACAGGAGAGTCTGGGATGTGTTCATGTCCACATGGGAAACAGGACGATGGCTAATAGACTGGTGACACAGAGACACGAAGCTGGGATGCCCCCTCACAAGGGGAGGGAGGGTCCCGGGTGGAGTTGTGACAGTGCCCCCCCTTGAGACGCTGCTCCTGCAGCACTGCGCCGACGGCCTAGAAGACGGCCCCGAGGACGAGGACCACTCCACAAGGTACTGGAGCCTTCCCCTGACACCTCGATTCCTGGATGGACCAGACGCTATGACGTCCAAATGGGGCTTGAGAACGTCCGTGGCCCCGCCTCATGAAGGGCCCAGCCCCCACCAGCCTGAGGAGGGATACATGAGACGAGGGGTTCATGATGCTGTACGTTGCAGGATAAAAGGAACCCCGGTCCCCCTCCCCAGGACTTTAAACGGCCCCACAATCCACACCCTGAGATTCTGGCAGGGCAGGTGAAGGGGCAGGTCCCGGGTAGACAGCCAGACCCTGTCGCCGTGCACGAACACCAGAGTCTCACTGAGACGACGGTCGGTCTGACCTTTGTGCTGCTGCCCGACGCACTGCAGACCCCAGTGTGCCACGCCCCAGACATCCCCACCGCGCCGGAACCAGTCCTCCACCACAGGAACATCACTCCGGCTGCTGTGCCACGGTGCCATGATGGCTGAAAACCAAGGACTCCCTGGAAAGGGGACAGGTTAGTGGAGGAGGGCGGAGCGTATTCTGGGCGGACACCCCATGGCAGGAACTTGGCCACTCCCCCAGACTATCAGCACAGTATGACCACAGGAACCTGCCCACACTTCTGGTTCTGGGTTTTGGGGTCGGCTGTTCTGGTTGCTCATGGAGCCCTTTTCCGTACGACTCCGTGGGCTTCGGTGATGCACTGGGCGTGGCGGCTGCTGCCTTTGGACTGATTCTCCCTGATTTGGATCACAGACACCTGTTCTGTTGTTTATCAGCCTCACCTGTTTCCATAATCACTGTTCCTATTTCAGTTCTTCCTTTCCCAGTGTATCTGGTGGGTCTGTGTTTGGTGTTTGCTTTATGTTATGGTTGTTCTGTCTTGTCAAGATGTTCAGTGTTTCTTTTGTTATAGTTCAAGTTGTTTTATTGTTCTGTCTCATCGACCCTGACAGCAGTAGACTGTTGGTCCCACAATAAGACTATTAGGGTTAGAACAGAATTATCAGGATTTCAGTTCTCAAGTCAAGTCAAATTTATTTATAAAGCACATTTCGAAAACAACTTATGTCGACCAAAGTGCTGTACAGTCAAAACATATAGCCAACTAAACATATATATAGGACATGACAAACATAAACAGAACTTCATACCCATTTGCAGACTCAAATGCTAAAGAAAAAAGAAAGGTCCAGCCATTTTTCCTTAAGGTGGGATTTAAAAACATTGCTACTAGTAGAGGACCTAATATATAAAGGTAGCAGTTTGTTGGACAACCTAAGGGTCCTTGAGGAAGAGTGTTGGCTAAAGAGGTCTGAAATATAGGAGGGTGCTGATCCATGTAGGACATTAAAAACAAATAAAAGAACCTTCAAATCAATCCTATATTTAACAGGTAGCCAGTGGAGAGAGGCCAGTACAGGAGTGATGCTTTCTCTCTTTTTTGTACCAGTTAGAAACCTAACAGCTGCATTTTGAACAGGTTTAAGGCAGGACAAGGTAGACTGACAGATTCCCATATACAAAGAGTTACAATAGTCCAGACGGGAGGAAAGCTGCCTCTGACAACAGCATTTACCAATTCTGTCAGTTCATTGTTGATGTTTGTTAATGAATGTTTACTAACTTGAGGTACCAGATGACACTGGTTATTGACAGTGTGTATTATTACTTGTTAGTAAACAGAAAGACATTATTTATCAACTTTCTTATTTTACTGGATTGATGTTGTCTGTATCTGGTCAGTCTTAACAGAGGGAGGGAGAGACTGAACAAAACAATATTACTTACCTCCATAACCAGAGACACTAATATATGACTTGTTATTAAAACACACACATGCTGTTGATATTAACAAAGCAAGTCTATCTATACATTGTGTTTCTCATGAAACTACAGTGCTGGTCGGACGGTTGGAGGAGACATTTTATTAATGTGTGTAAAAGTGTTGACATTTCTGAATAACTCAGTAATGATGACCTGTGTGTCTTGGGTATGAGAATATTGTTCTTCAGACACGTCAGTGAAAACACTTGGGCTACCTGCACAAGGGCAGCTGAAACAAGTGGTGCCTACTGACAACATCACGAGATGAGTTGAGGAAGTATGAAAGCAAGGTGTTATTGTGAATTCTTTTGGGTATGTTTCCCAATTTTGTTTCAAACTATCGAATAAAACTTAGAAAATTTGATGAGAAAGATACTGATGACATCCACTTGCCTGTCAGGTGTTTTTACTGGCCCAGGACCAGCGGGCATCGTTAACGTCAGACCCTGTGTGTGGCATTGATAACATCTGTAATAGACTATGGCAGGGTAGCGTTTGGTTCAGCTGTCAGGACATTGTTGGATAATGAGATGTTCTCCAGGAACAAGGACTCTGAATATGTAGCGGGGCGTTTGGACCTCTCTGGTGTCAGATGTACTGGTGGAGGTGGGAGAGAGACCACTGTAGATTAGGAGACTGAACCTGGTAATGAATTATTGGGTCAACCTACAAGGACATGGGGAGTCCCAGTCTATGAAACAGGTGCTACAGGCATGATGGGAACATGAGGAAATAACATGGTCTTTAGGTGGGGGGTGATACTCAGGTCAGGGAGGTGGGAATGTAAGGAAGGGAGTTCAGCCCCACTGTGTCTGTTCCAGGGAGTCCACCATGATAACCTCCAGTACTTAATATAGAGGTAGTGGGAAGAATATGTGAAGATGGGGAGGGAGTCGACTCATGTGATTCATTTAAAAGATGTCTGGATTCTGTGTATCAGGATGACGTGTCTATAGACTCAAGGACCAGTGGTACCGGATCAGTGTTTGTAGGACTATAATGGGATACGGGTCAGGAAACGGGTCACGGATCACCTGGCTGTTTACACAGCAGAGCTGATGGATGTACTGTAGGGCTGAAGTGGGTGGAGGGAATTAAAACAGGACAGAGGGAATGTTTGGGCCGACTCATGTGAGGTAATGAGTCTCCAGTCATTTAGATCTCATCATAAAGACATCCTCTATGAGGTGATACAAACACATGACAGAGTGGGACAGACGGGGTTCAGATTAGATTGACTTGGGTACTGGTCCATGTTGGGGTGGAGGGGTTCAGATTAGATTGACTTGGGTACTGGTCCATGTTGGGGTGGAGGGGTTCAGATTAGATTGACTTGGGTACTGGTCCATGTTGGGGTGGAGGAATGAGGCAGCTGATGACATCACTAAACAGACCCTAAGTAGTGAGAAGATGGTTGTTGTGTTCAGGCTAAATGTATAATATGGACCATGATGGTGAAGAGATGACAGGAGCAGTGGAGTAGAGACACTCAGGACAGACATCTGATCAGAATACAGGGTCCAGTTGGAGATGGAGGAGGGCATCTAGAAGACCAGAGGAGAGAAGCCATGTTTACAGCAGGTTGAACAGATCATTACATCTGACAGGGAAACATCCAACAGGAAGGAGGGAATATTGACAGGAAATAGAATGAGTGGATCACATGTTGACCCAGTGTGACGTTACGAGAAGGAGAGAGAGGAAGAATATGTATGTAGAAGAGGGGATACAGAAGGTTAGTTTAAACAGTGTTTTGAGTTGAGCATCTACAGATACAGGATCAAAACACTGTTTCTGTTGCTATGAGAGACGGGGCTGGCAGGCCTGATCCAAATGGTTATATACTGACTGAATATGAGGTGACAGGCTGTGATGTTAGTATCAAGGCACCAGTTATAGGGGTTTTATCTGGAGTTCCCAGGACAGTGACTGTTGTTGGGAGGTTGATGGATGTAGATGAATCTGTGTAACAGCTGGAAAGAAGGTGAAAGTCAGACGGTTCTACGTATGTTAGGAGATGATTTACCTCAGCGTGTAACACTGGAACGTAAGATCCCCAGTGAGAGGTTACAGGAATGAACCACTACAGTGTAACAGTGTTACATGTATGGACACATAGTGAGTGTGTGGAGGAATCAGGGGACATCATGGTGTTGAAACTGTGACTGATATCCTGGGAATATACAGTTATTCCTACAGCACCCCTCCCACCCAAGTGACCCATATATATATGTACACATCTGTTATAAACCACTGCCTATAACAAGGACTTTATATTTTCCCCTGTATTGAGCCTCATTGTTAACATTCTTTCATTCACACTATGAATTCTAGCAGTTGATAATTCTAAGTTTACAATATAAAGAAAAGTAAAGACCGTAGATGCCATGATAGTGTGTGTGGAGGCTTCCATCTTAAGTTAAGGATTTTCTTAGCTGCAGTTAAACCAGCTAGCCATACCTTTTTTTATAAAGTTCAAATGAATAATTTGATGATCAAGGTTCTGTGATGCTCCACTTATATTACTCCTTATCGTTTCCCACTGAATATTTCTCTGTAGTGACGGCAAATCAGTATTCCGGGTTTCACAAATATTTAGGGGTTTGTTTGTACCGTCTACAGTTTTTGCGTAAATAAGTGAAACAACACCTTTTGTTTTGGAATTTGCATACATCCAATCAGTTAATGGATGGTTACATAAATGAGAGAACCAAGGTACAACATAGGTTTTTAAAACAGCACGTAGCTGAAGGAGAAGAATAAAGAAAAACCAGGTAAATGAAACTTATGTTGTAAATCCATAAAAACACAATTCTTGAGAGTCAAAAAGATCCCCTAGTATATTTAAACCTTTTTTGCTCCATTGGTAATATGTAATTGGTCTCCTTCCTATTAGGAGATTATAATTTCAGAACAATGGTGTATGGTAATGCCAGATAACATTGGATTGGTCTGCCTCATTATTAATTTCCAAGTAGATAAATCATTAGAAATAATAGGTCCATAATAGAGTTGAGCAGGCTTAAGGGGAATGTCAGAGTAAATAAGATCCTGGAAAAACAAGTTTCTCTTCAATTAAACGCCAGGTTACATCATTACTAGGATCTTTCCATATAGGAATTGCTCGCAACACAAAAGCACAGTGATAAAATGTATAATCGGGGACACCCAATCCACCAACAGCTTTGGGTCTCTGTAATGTCGATAGCTTGACTATTCCAAATAAAAGTTGATATTGACTATCACTATGAAGCTTATATAAGCTTATACCCAATATCGTAATACTGGACATAAAGGATCATAGAACTTATAAAATGAATACGAGGCAACACGTTCATTTTAATGACAGAGATTCGGGATTGGAAAGAGAGTGGCGACTGCGTCCATCTATTTAAATCAGATTGAACCTGATTTAGAAAATATGTGTAGTTCACAATTGTTTCTAGACTTTTGTAAATATCTATACCAAGATCTAAAATGTTCAACACAGGGTATGCCAGCTATCTCAATATCATGACTTATTTTTTTGAGAGGAAGCAAGGTTGATTTTTGCCAGTGGATTTTCTGATCAACCAGACTAAGATCAGAAAGAAAACATTGCAAGGCTATGGAAGCCACAGTTTGTGAGTTGGTAGTTTTTGGATTAGATCTGTCTAGATTTGAATTTCTAATAGCATTCATGTCTGCTCCTATGACCAACTTAAAATCTGTCAACTAAGTCAATATATTAGATAAGGAGATAAAGAATGTTCTCTCAAATATAGTTGGAGCATATATAGATACCAAAGCCATTCTTTGGCCAAACAATATCGTTTTTATAAAAGCAATCCTGCCTCTATCATCATTACCAGAATATTACCATATTAATATCCAAGGCCCTGCGGACTACAACTGACACACCTTTGGTTTTGTTCAAAGCAGAAGAAGAAGCTACAACATGAAAAGCAGAATTGCTAAATGTATGCACCTCCTCTTCCAATAAGTGAGATTCCTGTATTAAAGCAATATAACTTATTTCCTTTGAATAAACTCAAGACATATTGCTTGTTCCGTGTGAGTGTGAGCACCTTGTATATTCCACGTCATCACTGGAATATTAGTCATGAGAATCCAAATAAAAAGTAACCAACAGTGATGAAAATATAGAAAAAATCTGTACAAGCAGGTTTATAAAGCAGAAAAGAGGTTACATTTCAAACAAATACACACTCTATGCTCACCCAAGTTTCCCTCCCACCACCACAGTCTAATCAACCCCCCCCTAAAACTCCTACAGCGTCTGTTCCCCTCCCTTTCCCCAGATACACATGGTTGATATGTCGGTGCAGAGTCACATCCCTGCAGGAACCCAACAACCACCCGTGGTCATAATCATAGTAAATAACACGTGGAGAGGCGGATGCAGAAATAAATAGATAAAATAATTAAGAGGGCGAATCACCATTCACTAACAAATGTAGTGACTAAGCAAAAGAGTCCCAATTTATGTCCACATCATCTCCACATATTAATATAAATAGACAGAACATGGTATACAAACCTCAAACCTAATCAAACCAGGAAACTAAGACATTAAGGCTCAGTAGAATGGTAAAGGTACAACATATACATAAATTATGTAGGTGTTATTAGTTATTATTATACAACGTAAACTCATTCAGATAGACCTCTATTCTAAACAAGCAAGGGGCCCTCACATTTAATGACAACGAACCAACTGAAATGTATCTCGTTATTTATTTTGGTCAGAGGGCTATAGTTCTTCAACTCTCACCATTCTTTTGAAAACTCGGAAACAGGGGGAAGGATTTCTCTGTTTGTTTTAAAGAACCATATTTTCTATTTACAATATTTCCTTGTTTGGGATGATTGTTGAAATCCTGAACTGTAGGTGGTTCAGGATGTCAAATGCTGTGGGAATAAAATAAAGTGGGGGTGAAACAGACGGTCCAGGGGTTCCTTCCTACTGATGTCCTTCCATGCAGCTTCCATTACTAAAGTGGAATCCCAGAAGGCACCATGTTATTTCTGACTGCACCGTGTCACATTAAGGAATGGGTTGGATTATGATATGATGTGCATTTGTTTAGCTGTGGTTTCAAGACACTCTCTCTGTCTCTTTCTCTCTCTGTCTTTTCTTTTTTTTGCTGTCTCTCTCTCTTCACTCACACGCTGTCGGGTACAGTATACACACACGTCACATGGTATGCTCCATAGGGTATGTTCGAGTTGTGGACACGTGCGCTCACACTTGCATGTGACAGGGCAAATGGCCAATGAAACGTGGTCATTATAAAGCGGTTTCAATTGGGCCCTAAATTGAACTAAGCCACACAGCCAACGGACGCACCTCTCCACAAAATAAACTGAATAATGTGTACTTTCTGCTGCATTGTCGATTCTGATCCTGCTCTACATGCTATTGTAATAACGGTATTGAGTCAATATATCGTGCACACCTACTTCATAGTGTGTACAGTAGGAAGTGGTCTTTACCTCATAGTGGGTACAGTAGGAGGTGGTCTTTACCTCATAGTGTGTACAGTAGGAGGTGATCATGACCTCATAGTGTGTACAGTAGGAGGTGATCATGACCTCATAGTGTGTACAGTAGGAGGTGATCATGAACTCATAGTGTGTACAGTAGGAGGTGATATGAACTCATAGTGTGTACAGTAGGAGGTGATATGACCTCATAGTGTGTACAGTAGGAGGTGATAATGACCTCGTAGTGTGTACAGTAGGAGGTGATCATGACCTCGTAGTGTGTACTGTAGGCCAGAGGAAGGAGAAGGAGGTGTTGGTCAATGGGTCAGTCAGGTGGTTGTTTGAAGGGCTGAGTGGGATCAGTTCCATGAGAGGAGTGAGTAGGTGATGAGTGTGGTGGATCAGTAGAATGACTGGGTGAGAGCAGCGTTAGTGGGAGCAGCTACTGAGGCTAGACCTGAGAGTTCAGGGAGCAAGAGGAGGAAGGAGGTTCCATGGTGGACGGAGGAGTGAGGAGGAGCAGTGAAGAGTAGGAGTCAGACTCCTCAGTGCTGCTCCATATTCAGGGTATTAAAAGGACTCATCATTTCCAACATGATCCAGTATAAAGAGGCTCAGGCTGTGGTGAGGAGATACACGTCCAGTTAACAGGGTGTGTCCACGCCGGTTCTGTGATACCGTGAACAATGACACCTATGGGAGAAGTCTGGGGGATGATTTAGAGGATGAGCAGAGTCAGAATGCAGTGGGATCATCCGGCATAAACGATTAGAGGTCAGTTACAGATGAGGAGAAGGCTGAGATGTAATCTGTTCAGGGTCATAGTTCAGTCAACCTGTCAGAGGAGGAGCAGAGTTGGGGAGAAGACCTAGAGGAGAGCAGCTTGGAGTACTGGACAGGAGGGAGGAGGTGAATGATTCACTGAATGATCCGTTTACCATGACGGAGGGGGTCATAGGTCAGGCTGGGAGAGATGAGGTGTGTTATGTCATGTTGGTCCGTCTCAGTGATGAGGTTCTGGACAAGGTACTGGACCTGTTCAACAGAGTGAGAGGAGGGGAAACTACCAGGCATCTGGGAGGAGGTGGTAGTGGTACCAACCAGGAAGACGGGGCAGAACCCAACCAGACCAACTAGTCAAGGGCGTAGGAGTGACTCTGATATGGGGGGGACACATTTGACTACAGTGCGAATGTTAATATATTCACCAAAATGTCTATTTAATATGTTAGTTCTACATGTTTTTCCACTTCTAGAATCCACTTCTAGTTCGATTCTCTTTGTCCATGACTACGTTAAATATAGACATGCTCTGGTTAAAAGATACTGGGGATGATAATTGTTTCAACAACAATGGCTTGCAATACTCATTATGTCTGGATGAGTGTATCAAGTAGATAGTTACCCCAAATAATGTCGTCTTTCTGAACCGAGACCTTCCAGGTGTTGAAAGGACTCAAGCATTCAGTATGGAAATTCCAGTTTGACTTTAAGAAAGTAGTGATTTCTGAACATGCCATAGTCCTAACTAGCACTGGTAAATGATACTGTCATTTCAGATAGATGATAATGTAACCAGAGTGCATCTTGTTAAATAAATAATACTACAGTGATGTTGGTAACATCTCAGTCAGGCGTGTTAGTCCAGCTTTAAGTATTCCAATCTGCTCCTATAGACCACCTTGAATTAATACTTCTCACCATCTTACCTGTTGGTTTGAGGCCTCTCTCTCTCCCATGCTCTGGCTACCTTTCTGACCAGTGTTATTGGTATGACAGCCTCCCTTCTGCATAAAGTAAACACATACAGTACAATCCTAAATTCAGCTGCTGTCCTTTTATCTGAGATCCTATTCAATGACTGATTTACATGAATACTGATCAACAGTCTGTCTTGGCGTGGCACTTATCAATGATTTACCTGTTGGTTTGAGCCGGTTTGTTCATGTCTGTCACTTCCCTGCCATGATAATACATAGCATAAACCAAATTCTTTAAATATTTAACAGACTTAAGTTATATCTACATGATTATAAACATCTAAACTGAAGAAAAAAAATTGCCAGCTGTTGTGTGGAAATTGTTACCAAGAAACTAAGATACTCTCGATTCTTGACTGGTGGTGGCACGACCATTACTTAGCTAGCTACTTGTAGACCTCATGGTGATTGAGATTGCGCAAATAATTTTAGCAGGCGTTCTTCCTTTCAAATCATTCACTCCTTTTCACACAGCCATAGGACCTACTCTGTTATCTAGCAAGCAAGCTAATAGTACTGTAACGTTTGTTGGATTAAACATGAAAATTAAGACAGCTAGCTAACTACGCCTTAAATATGTTTTTAGCCAGAAGAAAGCTTATATTTTATCACGTTTGTTCATTCTATAGCTATGAAAATATACGGACGTTTATACAGGTTGTAGTTACTGTGAAAACAAAACTTACAGCTACAGTAATCCACTTTGCTACAACAACTTAGACAGAAAATATTATTATCCTCCTGGACAAAATTATTACCAACTCACATTCCCTTTCTTTCTTTTCTTCCCCATGAGAAAGAAATCTCTTAAATTGAGCTGCTGCTGTCTTTTCATCTTTACCTCTGACCAGTCGCCGGTCAACAGCTACAGACTCCCGCTTCCCAAGCACTCTGAGCCTGAGTCGTTGAGAGGCGGGCCGGAGGCAAGACGCTGTGTTGCGCTTTCAAAATAAAAGCAAGCGAGTTACAGATTTCAAAATAAAATATTGTTCTCCTCCGCGGTATAATGTTTGGGTGGGACAATTGCGACTGTCTCCAATATTGGAGGGGACACGTCCCCCCCGGTTCCTACGCTCTTGCAACTAGTTATAGACCAATAAAAATGACACAACATGTATGGAAGATTATGGAGTGAATGATGCCTGAGAGACTAACTTATTTAATGGTAAATAGGGTCTGGAACCACTTTATCTGGAAGTGGAGGGGGACTATGGACCCAGTGATCTGATTAGAATTGAGGTTAGGAAGACAGATGAACAAGGAGACATTGTCTTTGATGTAGAGAAGACGTGATATGTTGGATATAGAGGTTAATAATCACACCTGAGGGGTTCGGAGGTAGAGGTACAACTGGAAGGTCTGTTCAGGGTGGAGACATCTGGGTCGTGTTGCTACATGGTGGAGAGCAGAACCCTGCATGGGAGCGTGGTTAGCCTGGTGCTGTTCTTCATCATCATCTATGATGTTTACTGTCAGGTACAACCAGATATCGGCAGGTCGTTATTTTGCAGATGATGCAGCCTGAAGGAAGAGAGGAAGAAACATACAACATGTAGTCAAGTCAGGAAGGTACCGGAAGCTGTTGAAGACATGGAGCAGTGGGCAGTGATGTGGAGGTTCAGGTTCTCTGTAGAGGAAACTCTGTCAGTGTTTTTCACCAGGTGGAGGTGAGATATGATGGATGTTGTATAGGAGAGACTTAGAGAGGGTGGAGGTGAGATATGACTGATGATGTATAGGAGAGACTTAGAAAGGGTGGAGGTGAGATATGATGGATGTTGTATAGGAGAGACTTAGAGAGGGTGGAGGTGAGATATGACTGATGATGTATAGGAGAGACCTATAGAGGGTGGAGGTGAGATATGACTGATGATGTATAGGAGAGACTTAGAGAGGGTGGAGGTGAGATATGACTGATGATGTATAGGAGAGACTTAGAGAGGGTGGAGGTGAGATATGACTGATGTTGTATAGGAGAGACTTAGAGAGGGTGGAGGTGAGATATGACTGATGATGTATAGGAGAGACTTAGAGAGGGTGGAGGTGAGATATGACTGATGATGTATAGGAGAGACTTAGAGAGGGTGGAGGTGAGATATGACTGATGATGTATAGGAGAGACTTAGAGAGGGTGGAGGTGAGATATGACTGATGATGTATAGGAGAGACTTAGAGAGGGTGGAGGTGAGATATGACTGATGATGTTGTATAGGAGAGACTTAGAGAGGGTGGAGGTGAGATATGACTGATGATGTATAGGAGAGACTTAGAGAGGGTGGAGGTGAGATATGACTGATGATGTATAGGAGAGACTTAGAGAGGGTGGAGGTGAGATATGACTGATGATGTATAGGAGAGACTTAGAGAGGGTGGAGGTGAGATATGACTGATGATGTATAGGAGAGACTTAGAGAGGGTGGAGGTGAGATATGACTGATGATGTATAGGAGAGACCTACAGAGGGTGGAGGTGTCCAGGTTCCTCTGAGAGTATTTAGATAGTAAAACACATTGAAGGAGTGATGGAAAAGTGGAAGAATGTCCTGAATGTGATGCACTGACTGAAAGGGCTTTGATAATATCACTGATGATTATGGCAGTATGGCATTTGGTACAGCTGACTGGAGTTTGGAAAGAATACTCAGATTACGTCATGAGGCGTTTTGGACCTCTGGTGTCAGATGTACTGGTGGAGGTGGGATTTGGCTGCAAAGGATTTATATAGAAAATCTGTGCAATGTATTTTATCAATGTAAGTCGTTACTTCATGCCTTGTTCACCAAACTTTTGAGCCTCGACTTTTAGTGTTAAAATGCAGACAGAGGAATAAATAATGATACTTAATCAATCCAACATTATAAACATTCTACAGCGATGACGTTTCAGCAGTTGTCAGTGTGGATAAACAGGAACCAAACACAGATGTAGTCAGATAACCAGGGTCTATATTGAGACAATGGTCAGACTAGAGAGAATAAAGAAGCACAGAAACAATTTAAACAGTACAGACCGAAACAGGCACATAAACACAGCCGCCGCAAACGTGACTCACGTAATGGGAACAGACCATACTGGACAAAGACACTGGGTGATGGGGAACAAATATACACAGGGAGATGAGGTGATGGAAACAGGTGTGAGTAATAAGACAGGAGAGTCTGGGATGTGTTCATGTCCACATGGGAAACAGGACGATGGCTAATAGACTGGTGACACAGAGACACGAAGCTGGGATGCCCCCCCACAAGGGGAGGGAGGGTCTCGGGTGGAGTTGTGACAGTGCCCCCCCCTTGAGACGCTGCTCGTGCAGCATCGCGTCGACGGCCTAGAAGACGGCCCCGAGGACGAGGACCACTCCACAAGGTACTGGAGCCTTCCCCCGACACCTCAAATCCTGGATGGACCAGACCGAAAACGGTGGGACCCTGTGACGTCCAAATGGGACTTCAGAACGTCCGTGGCCGCGCCTCATGAAGGGCCCAGCCCCCACCAGCCTGAGAAGGGAGACATGAGACGAGGGGTTCATGATGCTGTACGTTGCAGGATAAAAGGAACCCCGGTCCCCCTCCCCAGGACTTTAAACGGCCCCACAATCCACACCCTGAGATTCCGGCAGGGCAGGTGAAGGGGCAGGTCCCGGGTAGACAGCCAGACCCTGTCGCCGTGCACGAACACCGGAGCCTCACTGAGACGACGGTCGGCCTGACCTTTGTGCCGCTGCCCGCCGCGCTGCAGACTCCAGTGGGCCACGTCCCAGACATCCCCACCGCGCCGGAACCAGTCCTCCACCACAGGAACTCCGGCTGCCGTGCCACGGTGCCATGATGGCTGAAAACCAAGGACTCCCTGGAAAGGGGACAGGTTAGTGGAGGAGGGGCGGAGCGTATTCTGGGCGGACACCCCATGGCAGGAACTTGGCCACTCCCCCAGACTATCAACACCGTATGACCACAGGAACCTGCCCACACTTCTGGTTCTGGGTTTTGGGGTCGGCTGTTCTGGTTGCTCATGGAGCCCTTTTCCGTACGACTCTGTGGGCTTCGGCGATGCACTGGTGGACTCACCCCCCCTCCCCCCTTCTGTGTCTGGTGACTGGAGCCGCGCCTTTGGGGGGTTCTGTCACATCCTGGCATGGCCCGGTTGCTGTGCCAGTGAGATCCAACACCCTCTCTCCCTCATTTGGATCACAGACACCTGTTCTGTTGTTTATCAGCCTCACCTGTTTCCATAATCACTGATCCTATTTCAGTTCTTCCTTTCCCAGTGTATCTGGTGGGTCTGTGTTTGGTGTTTGCTTTATGTTATGGTTGTTCTGTCTAGTTGTGATGTTCAGTGTTTCTTTTGTTATAGTTCAAGTTGTTTTATTAAATGTCCTCTGTTGTCCCTGAGCTTGTGTCCTGTCTCATCAACCCTGACAGCAGTAGACTGTTGGTCCCACAATAAGACCAGTAGATTAGAACAGAATTATCACTGTTTCAATTCTGTCAGTTCATTGTTGATGTTTGTTAATGAATGTTTACAAACTTGAGGTACCAGATGACACTGGTTATTGACAGTGTGTTGTATTACTTGTTTGTAAACATAAGGACATTATTTATCAACTTTTTTATTTTACTGGATTGATGTTGCCTGTATCTGATCAGCCTTAACAGAGGGAGGGAGAGATTGAACTAAACAATATTACCACCTCCATAACCAGAGACACTAATATATGACTTGTTATTAAAACACACACATGCTGTTGATATATACTGGCCCAGGTGGGCTACTGACTGATGACATCCACTTGCCCGTCAGGTGTTTTTACTGGTCCAGGACCAGCGGGCATCGTTAACGTCAGACCCTGTGTGTGGCATCGATAACATCTGTAATAGACTATGGCAGGGTAGCGTTTGGTTCAGCTGTCTGGACATCGTTGGATAATGAGATGTTCTCCAGGAACAAGGACTCTGAATATGTAGCAGGGCGTTTGGACCTCTCTGGTGTCAGATGTACTGGTGGAGGTGGGAGGGAGACCACTGTAGATTAGGAGACTGAACCTGGTAATGAATTATTGGGTCAACCTACAAGGACATGGGGTGTCCCAGTCTATGAAACAGGTGCCACAGGCATGATGGGAACATGAGGAATTAACATGGTCTTTAGGTGGGGGGTGATACTCAGGTCAGGGAGGTGGGAATGTAAGGAAGGGAGTTCAGACCCACTGTTCCCGGCTAGAGTGGAACTTACTGATAATCCGTCTTCAGGGCCCTTGATCAGACTGGTCAGGAATATAAATGCAGATGCCCATTTAGGTATTGTAGGACTTTTAACAACCGCATACCTATAGTAACTAAGACAGACCAGCCTTTCACCTTGTTCCTCAGGGATGAATGTGTTAGTGTTTTGTTTAAAAGTCAAATGTTTTGTTGACTGTTATCTTTTTAAAATGTTTTATAAATGTGATCATATTAGAAATGTGATGAAATATACAAATATTTCATATATATCCAGAATGCATTTCATTAAGGATAAAAATGTTGAGTAACAAAAGTATTTGGTTGTATGTTGTAACCCTGATAAATTACAACTTTTGGAATGAGGGACAGTAAAAACATTTTTGGGGCCAGTGGCAAAACATGTTATAGTTGAGCCCTGTAACTTATTTAATGGTGATGCTGGTATCAACCATATCAGAGTGGTTTCAGGAACGGGGACTATGAACCCGGTGATCTGATTAGAATAGGAAGACTCAGGTGAACAAGGAGACGGCTGTGGCTGTCTTCGGATGTAGAGAAGGCATATGACATGATGTGCAATGAGGGGTTGATGCTCAATCTAGGAGGAGGAGGGTACAACTGGATTAAAGACTTCCTGGTTTGAAAGTCTATTCAGATGAGGGTAGGGGCCGTGTCATGTAGCTAAAATGGAGAACAAAACCCTGCAAGGGCGCTCCCCTTGATTTAGATTAGTACTGTTCTCAATCATCAATGATGTTTTGTTTACTGTCAGGTTCAAACAGATATTGGCAGGTCGCTGTTTGCAGATGATAGGGCCTTGTGGGAGAGTGGGAGGATCACACAACACATAGTAAGGAAGGTATCGGATGATGTGGATGAGGTGAAGCTGTGGGCAATAAGTAGGAGATTCAGTGTCTCTGTAGAACGAAGTGTTCTTTACCAGGAAGAATGTGGGAGACGAGGTACGTCTGAGGTTGTATGGGAGAAATGTGGAGATGCTGGTGGCGTTCAGGTTCCTCTGAGTCTGTTTTGATACTTGATTGAAGGGCCACAACATTAATAGTGGTGGAAAAGTGGAAGACCACTTCGTCATGTGGGGGCAGCAAGTTGATGCCGAAACACTTAAATGAAAAGTCGTCAGACTGAATCTGGAGAACTGGAGGAACATTTCTCCTTGATGATGATCTCTCTCCCTGTCTCTCTCAGGTGTGCACACATGGATGGAGATGTATGGCTGTGAGTGGGATGAGACCACTGGAGTCACTGATGGGTTTAGACAGTATGGATATGATGGAGAGGATTTTGTTACATTTGACACGAAGACATCGACATGGATCGCTCCAACGCCAGAGGCAGTCATCACCAAACACAAGTGGGACAATAACAAAGCTTTGATTGAGTCCTGGAAAAATTACTACACCCAGATCTGTATTGAGTGGTTGAAGAAGTATGTGGACTATGGGAAGAACAGCCTGATGAGGACAGGTACAGAGACACTGAACATGATGGAGCTTCACTGACAAAGCAATGATTATGTCCTATTTCATTATTACAGATCATTAGAATTTTGGATAAAATAAATGCAGATATTTTTCTTTAATATATCTCTGTCCATTTTCATTCCATCTTCATTTCTCTCTTGATCTTCACTTTTCTTCTTTACCCCTCTTTTCCTCCCTCTATTCTTTCTCCCTCTCTCACCTCTTCCCCTCTCCCTCTATTTCTGCCTACCCTTTCTCTCTTCCTCTCCAGTCCCTCCATCAGTGTCTCTGCTCCAGAAGACCCCCTCCTCTCCAGTGACCTGCCACGCTACAGGTTTCTACCCCAGTGGAGTCATGGTGACCTGGAAGAAAGATGGACAAGAACACCATGAAGATGTGGAGATGGGAGAGACTCTCCAGAATGATGATGGAACGTTCCAGAAAAAGGTCCATCTGACAGTGAAGCCTGAGGAGTGGAAGAACAACAAGTATCAGTGTGTGGTTCAGGTCTCAGGAATAAATGAGGACTTCATCAAGGTTCTGACTGAGGAGGAGATCAAGACCAACATGGGTAAGAAATAGAATGATAGAATTATTTACTGATTAGACCCAAAGAATCCTCGTACTGAACGGGACAGTAGTTCTAGTACACTATGCTCATATCTTCTAAGTTTGAATACTATATTCTCATTGGCCTCCTGAACTCTTGCTTTGAAATGAGTGGAGAGGCATGTTGAAGTTCATTAGTAAGAAATTAAAACATTCGCCACCATTTGTAACTCCAAGTTTACACAGTGAATATGAATTCTGTCTCATCTTGTCCTATCCTAATCCCCACTACAATTATATAAACCTAACAATTTTCCATATTTCATATCCTAATGAAGATAATTCCTGTCTTGGACTAATTTTAAATCAGAAATAACTTCCTTTGTTAGCTACTCGTCTACGTCTAAAAGACCTCCTTTTCTCCCTGAACTTTGATGTGTGTGTGAGTTTCTGTGGTGATAGATGACTAAAGTACTTGTGTTACTGTTCAGTGAAGGTAAAAAACGTTTAAAAAATGTCCTCCTAAGAGGGTCTACAATACCTGTACTGCCTGTTCTTGTAGGCTGTTGAACCCATCTTGACCGAACAATTTTCCTTCCATTGCTGCAAGAATCACCCAAAAACCCTTAAGCTCTGCGGAAATCCTTTTTCCATTTTAACCTCTAACTCCAAGTAACTGTCTGAATGCTCTGTTGTGATGATTACAGACCCAACCTCCATTGGCCCCATCATTGGAGTGGTGGTAGCTGGCCTCCTGGTCATCATTGCTGCTGTTATTGGGGTTGTCATTTGGAAGAAGAAGAGCAAGAAAGGTGAGTGAGGAGAGAGAATCCTGTTTCTATTGTCATATGTACAGTGGACTTTACTATTACACAGGGCTGTAATGGTACACATTTGTAACCATACTGTACAAAGCCTCTTTATGTTTCAATGTGAACATGAATGCTTTTTTTATTGCTAGCGATGCTGTGTTTAATGACAGTAGTTTAAATTGTATTGAGCTTGAAAAAACATATAAGGCTATTCTGTTTAAATTGCGTACGTCTCAATCACAGTTGTTATTGGCCCTTTTCAAGCTGTTTTGGGAGGGGTACTAAGAGGATCTCTAGTTTTGTTCAACAGTGAGTGGTGGTATTGAAAACCCTCCAGCTTTGCTTAAACTTCAGGTTTAGCAACATTTTGGCATTCCAGCAGACTGTGATGGACAGAGGGCTGTTGATAAAACATGAGCTGTATGTCGCCACTCTTTGACGAAAGTAGCCTAGGCAGCAGTTAACACCTAAAACATGTTGAAGCATCTACCCCAACATCACCCCAGTATCAATATCTTCGGAGCAACACAGAAATGCAAAAACACAATTTAACACCATTTACTAATCTCCCCAATGCATTTAAGCAAGAGCGATAGGAGTGTTTATAGCCGTGGAAATCTTCCCATAATCAGGGTTTCACCACTACCCACACTATATGAACAAGACAAAGCACAAGTTTACAATGAATTGGCCAAATAGCAACACACAGGGGATCCTTTTATTTTTTGAGGGTATTGACAATTGTTTTAATTTAATAAAAGATAGTGTTGGTATTCTATTGTGCTCTCGTGAGTCATTATTGCTTGTATTACTGTGTTAGTGTTACATGTTTTGCTAAATAAACTAAGAACACATATTCTGTAATTAATGAAAATGCATTTTTGCGCTGTACTGAAAACATACTGAACCGTGACCCTCAAAACCACAATACCAACCCAGGGTTTGCATTCCATTTCACCCCTACTTATAATCATATTATAATCAGAGATGTATTCATTTTCTGTTAGAAGTACAGGATTACTAGTGTTTATCAATGGGTTTTTTATTGTCTGCTTTTGTAATTATATTAGAGGTACATGCTGTTTGGTTCACATGTTTTATGTTATGTTTCCGGAGTAGGAATGCAGTCTTCAGAAAACTCTTTTGTATTGTATCATACCAATTATCAGATTCAGTAAAATCATGTTCTTCTGTGTTTCAGGCTTCGTTCCAGCTAACAGTAAGAGCCTTCATGTTGTTTCCTATTCTAAAGTTTTCACTGAAACAGAAATCAAATACTTTATCATTGAAAGGTTAACTATAACATTATTATGCCTTTTTGGATGTATTTGGCTTGACTGTACCTGTTTTAAAGTGTAGTTTTTCCTTGTTTGCTTGTAGCTTCTGATGATGGTTCCAACTCCTCCAACAACACTGCTCCAAAAGCATGAGGTCTCTATCTGTTACCAATATCAAACAGGTGAATATCTCATGGATGTCTATCTGTCTTTGAAATGTAAACTTTCTCCCCATCACTTTCATGTAATAATGCTACAATAGTTTGAGTTAATAGAGAAGGATGTAAAGATCAAATCTCAAAGATTTAGGTGATTCTATTTAGTGCATGGTTAATTTTTCATACTGAATTAAGAAAACACTTCTGTCTTCACAGAGGAGAATCACAGACAAGGGAGACCAGAGTGAAAGTTGAAGTAATGTTCATCCAGACAAAAACATTGATCTAAAACAGGACTACCTTGTTGGCTATTTCTTTAACTAATCTACAATAACAAAAATCATGTTTTACAGTAACTGGGTATTGGGTTTTTGTATATAATCTAGTTGAAGAGGACAAAACAAATGTTGTTAATGTGTGTTTGCATCTTTTGGATCATTGGTATTGTTTTGGTGTATTTCTGTTTTTCTTATTTCCAATATAGTCATTGTAAATAGTATAATGTGAATTGTCAATCAAGATATAATGATTTCTTCAAACAGCAATTATAAGTTAGTTACAGTATACAGTGCCTTTCAAAAGTATTCACCCCCAGACCATATTAATACTGAAGGAAGAATAAATACAGGGAAATACTGCTTTCAATCCGCTTCAAAACTAAAACTTAAGAGTAAATTGACCTTTTAGCAGGAAATGTATCCCTAGCATGAAGCCAAAGCAACTTTGGAGTGGCTCAAGAACAAAAATTGTGAATGTCCTAGAATGGCCCAGTTAATGTCCTGTTCTCAATCCCATTTTAAGTCTGTGGCGCTATTTGAAAATTGCAGTCCCCAAGCATCATCCATAAAATATCAAACTGAACATAATTTCAATATAACATTTCTTATTCATTCATAACATTTGATAATTTGTCAGGTGTTTGAATACTTTTGCAAGGGACTGTATGTATATAATAATGGTCAAAGCCATGTGGCTTTAGCCCTAATCCTAAAGCTATGCTGTAACACACCATGGAATATGTAGTATCACTTTTCAGATAATAATTGAAAATATTAATAACTCAGGAGCTTTCTTTCCGCTATCAAGATATACCAATAGACATTTCTAAACCTGAGAAATGTTAATATCCAAATAAACTAGTGAAAAAAATCATCCCTCCTTTTTAGACCTCAACAATGGATCCCTGGGTTTTTTATATAATCTCTTTGGTGTCTAGAAATGCTCTGTGACAATGTTTATTATCTTTTTTTACTTTATAATGGTTTAAAATGTTTTCCTCTGTTCTTTACAGTTTTCTTATATAGATCGATAGATAGGTGGTAGATTAGCCAAAATACCAGAATAGTTGTCATCATGTCAAGAAGATGGAAAGAGTAGAAACAGGCTGACACAAAGGCTATGTTGAAGGAAATAATTTTTTTGTAGGCTGATTTATGAGATAACCTAGCTATACTGTCCAAAATAGATTTTTCAAAAATAAATTATTAATTTAGTAAATGTTTCACTGCTTCTTATTGTTTTCATTTGATTAGATTCAACTTTATTGTCATTGAACAAGAACAAGTACAGTTCAATGAAATGCAGTTTGTGTCTAACCAGAAGTGCAAATATAAGAGGGCAGAAAATGTACAAGTATCAAGTATGTATGTTATGAGTGGAATGTATAGATGTGAAATGAATGCAGTAGTATAGGGTATGTTACAAGTGGGATATATAATTGTGCAGGTACAAATGACAATTCTCAATGGCATTCTGAATGTGCAATCTAGGCAAATTTAAGGAATAGGGTAGCATGTGCAACTGAAATGCAGAGATAGCAGCATTGAGGTTCGCGAGGTAGAAATGTATATGTAACAACTGAAAAAAATACAATTCTAAATGTGCAATTAAGGCAAATTGAATGTGCAAGGCAGCATGGGCAACTAAAATACTGGGATAGCAGCAATGAGGCAGACATGTACCAGTAACAACTGAAACTTCCTTATCAGACTAGCAAGGACGTGACAGAGGCTAGTAGTACAAAGGTCCGTAAGAGGCGGGTTGGTGTGGTTCGTGATGGATCACAGTTCAGCAGGGTTACAGTGGATGGAAAGAAACTGTTCCTGAGCCTGCTGCTGCAGGACCGAAGAGACCTGTACCGCCTGATGGAAGGAGGGCAAATAGTTTGTGGGTTGGATGTGAAGAGTAAGGCTATCATAAAACAATTAATTCAATTGAGATTGATTAACATTAATTTTAAAAAATTACCAGTGGTGTGAAGGTAGGCCTATACAATTGTAATATTTGAATACATTTGAAGACTGCAACATTTTGCAGCTAAAAATCTATGTAACCCAGTAAAATACAGTAAAAGTTGATATATTTTGTTTATATAAGACATCAGTATGAAATGCAAAAGTACATATCATTTAAAACCAAAGTGCAAAATGTTAATCATTATAAATATAACAGGTACCTTTGTCCGTCTTCCTGCCTGTGGTACATTGGACAAACATACACACACACGTGACATATACATGTATTTAAAGTACGTAACTGCATTTTATTGGTATTGTTTAAATGACTTCCTCCCTAAGGACGAATCCTTAAGAGATAAGATTATTACCCTCTGTGAGGAAATGTTATTGTAGTCTAATATATACTGAGGTGCCATTGTCCCACCTGTAATGCCTGCTCCCCCTGCCTCCACGGTGCCCCGCCTGCCTCCACTGGGCATCCACCTGCCTCTACGGTACCCCGTCCGCTCTGGCGTTCCAGCTCTCCGGTGTTCCAGGGTGCAATAGCAACCCACTACTCTCCTGATCCTCTGAACACACCTGCTCCCAATCACCCATTTAGTTCAGAATTTAGGTCCCTATTGTTTGCCCTTCAATCTGTCTGTCTGTCTAACCACTGTGCTGCCGCGAATATTCATTATCTTAAACTCCAAGCTGTGTTTTTGTTGTTTTATTTCTTTCCTCTTTTTTTGATCACAACGCTCGCACCTCACACCACCATGTAGATGACCACATGTGGACATGAGAGGAAAATAATTTAATAAGCTGTATGTCATATTGTGAACATTTCATTTTTTCATAGCAGTTACTAAGGCCAAGGCCAGATTATGGACTAGGCAAATGGGGCCTGGGCCAGGGGGCCTCTGACCATTAGGGGCCTTGGCCTACAAGGCATGCAGAGGCCCAATAATGGTCAGAGTCCCCTGGGACAATCTACTGTGATTACAAAATGTAGATAGATAAACCGACAGCACTTGAATGTGAGGACCCTTCAGCCTATCAAGTGCCCCCTGACTACCAGGGCTTCACCTCAAACCCATATCAGGGCCCTTCCACAACCCATACCAGACTAGGGCCTCCAAAAGGCACTCGTAGAATGTAGATTTGTCCTTGACTAAGGCAGTCAATGTTTTTATATTTTATGGTTGTATAAAAGTAGTCCCAACTGAGTATTCATACTTTCCCGCAACTTTAACTGAAATTATTATGTTAAAACAATAAAAAAAACGCTTATAAATTATAAGTTTGTTTTTTTACCTACTACATTGAATTGCAACAACAAATACATCGATCTCAATCCTGCATCTGTCATAATACCTGGTGACACACTTGTTTTGTAATGGGAAATCCCCATAGGAATATTTTAGAGATTACATTTGTAGTTCTATCAAAACCTGCTGCATTAAATCCTGCATGATAACAGATTAATTCACTGTTGGTTAGTTTGAATAGTGGATACTGTTGATAAATAAAACACTATTTGATAGAATAGTGATACTGTACGGGATGTCAGTATTGGACCCACTGAGACCTATAGAATATTCCCTCTTTAAATACTGTAACACTAGCTAAGAAAATGTACATTTGGGAGAAAACGGTGGCTTAAAAATTGTACTTGTACTTAATACTAAGGTGGATGTTTATGGTACAATGCCAAATGGAAGATACCTGGGAAAATACTGCTGACTGGTTTGGTGCGGGTATACTGCCTGGCCAAAAAAAAGGTCACTGTTTGGATTTAAATAAGTAAATACTTAACAGCCTGTGATTGAATAATTACTGCAGTTATTAATATGTTTCAGCTGGCAACCATTCATATAACCCTAACTGAGTAACTTCTCATTTCTTAAAAAACATGTCGTAACACATATCCTATGATTGTGAATAGAATGTTACTGTGTTTCAGAAGGGTGAAAAAGGCCTGCATCAAGCAAAGAAAACAACTAAGGAGAGTGCTGAAATGACTGGAATTGGGTTAAAAACTCTCTAACGCAATATTAAAACCTGGAAGGATAATGATGAACCCTCAACTTAGAGGAATACATGTGGTCGGAAAAAAATCTTGAAAAACCATGGTCGGAGATGAACCATGGTCAAATTGTAAAACAACGTAGGTAGTACTCATGTTTAATAGACAAATAGAATTTCCACAAGCACAATGTGACAAGAACTCACAGGATTGGGACTAAAATTTGTGGCCACAAGGAAACCACTTGTTAGTGAGGCTAATCAAGAAAAAAGGATTTGATTTGTTAGGGAGCATAAAGATTGTACCCTGGAGCCATGGAAAAAGGTCACGTGGCCTGATGAGTCCAGACAAACTCTATTCCACAGCACTGGGCCCATTAGGGGAAGAAGGCGAAGAGCATTAAGCAATGAAGAAATCAACCCATGCATAGTGCCCACTTCACAAGACTCAGGAGGCAGTGTTTTGATCTGGGGTTGCTTCACTTGGTTATGTCTACGCTCAGCAATGTTATGTGGCAATAAAATGAAGTCAGCTGAGTATCTGAATGTACTGAATGACCAGGTTATCCCATTAATGGATTTTTTCTTACCTGATGGCACAGGCATATTCCAGGACAACAATGCCAGTATTCGTCTGACTCAAATTGTGCGAGAATGGTTCAGGGAGCATGAAGAATAATTTCCACACATTCATTGACCACCACAAAGTCCTGACTTTAGCCCCATTGAAAGTCTTTGGGATGGGCTGGAGAAGACTTCATGGAGTGGTTTGACTCTTCTGCCATCAGTACTCTGTACAGAAAAACTTTTTGGGATGTTGCATAAGGTTGTCTAAACGCCACGGCGAATGTGCACCATAATCACAGCTGAAGGTGGTCCAACGAAATATAAATGTACATCTTTTTTCAGCCAACCAGTGTATTTGCTTCATAGCCTCAAGTCCCTAGGATGCAGATACTGCTAAATAAATGAATTTTACAAAAGTATTCATCCTTTTGGACTGATCTACATTTTGTGACCTAATGAAATCAAAATGTATTTAATTATGAGCCTTTGCCACTGATCAACACCAAAAAGTGTATAATATTAAAGGGAAAAAACAAGATCTTCAAATTGTTCTAAATTAATCACAAATATAAAACAGAAAATAATTGATTGTATAAGTATTCCCCCCTTTACTCAATATTTTGTAGACAAAGTCATTTTTGCCCATTCTATTTGCAAAATATCAAGCTACATCAGATTGTGTGGGGACCTTTGATAAACAGCTCACAATCATAAATTCTGAATTGGATTGAGTTCTGGGCTTTGACCCTTTTTGTTTTTAAGCCACTTCAGTGTGGCCTTGACCGTATGTTTAAGGTCATTGCCCTGCTTATCAAACAAAAAGTAAAGTAATCAAATGAAACAAGTAAAAGTTTGAGTATCTCAATAAACCATGAACAGGGGATTGAACATTATAATTCACAAAAAACCCCAGGCCAGTTTTAGTCAGCTGATATTCACTTGATATTCACTGTGACATTTAAACTCTGGTTAAATGGATCTCCCTACACGTACAATACCAAACTTATTGGTACCAAATTATTTAATTCTCTATTAGGCAAATGCCCACCCTCTACCTTTTAGTTCACACCTGCTTCACTCAGTTAGATTTCACACTCTGTAAGTCACTGTATAAAAGCTACAGCTAAATTAATAAAATGTCAAATGTGATCATGTTTGATACTTTATGCCTACTGTAAATGCCACTATAATAAAGAACTGCAATTCAAATTGTAATATTTCAATAGCTGCATCAAAATATTTTGAGATAATGACTCTAAATATTTTGGAGTTATAGACTGTTAAGGCTATGAGATAGAGACCAGGTTTTTCAGGTAGAAAATTGCCTTTATAAGGAGCAGTGTTGGGATCAGTAGAAACAGCATATTGTGTCTGTATGTGGAGGCTGATCTGGGATCAGAACATGCCCTTCTTGTAGTTGTGGATCAGTTCTGACTGATCCACAACTAGTCCTCCTTACACACCTTTATCCAGCCATCCTTCTGCATGTGATACACTGGACACAGACACACACAGTCAACTCAAGAACTATTGTCTGCCTTCAGGAAATTGAGGAAAAGTGAATCCAAAAAATAAACAACACAAAAATCTGCCATATTTTGGTCTTGAACATAACTTTAAGAAAATATAATTTCTCACACAAAAACAACTTATTTTTCTGGAAAATACAGGATACAAAAGTATTGGGACCCGTATAAAATATTTTGCTGGACCGCATAAGCAAAAAACGACCAAGTAGAGTCGTAATTGATTTGATCATGGTAGACAAAAACTTTGTTGGCTAGAACCTTCAGTAGCTAAGTTATAGTAGGCCTAAAATAAAACTGTTGACGGTTATATTGCGACTATTTCTGGTGGGATTTTCGAAGTACGCATCCATGCATGCTTTTTGTGGTGATAGTCTATAGATCACAACCCCTTGTGCATTAAAAGAGTAGGGGTTTCTACGATTCTCTGTATTCACTTGACGAAATAGTCAGTTAACTTCACCTACATTGATAGTTATTTTATCAATGTAATTCACGAATGAAAGAGAAATGAACGTTGTGCCATGAAATGAAAAATCTTTAGCAGTGTAAACTTCATCTCCATCATCTGGTAAGGATGCCCCCAGGACGTCTCCCTAGGGAGGTGTTCCAGGCACATCCAGCTGGGAGGAGACCTCGGGGTAGGCCCAGGACTAGGTGGAGAGATTATATTTCGACACTGGCCTGGGAACGCCTCGGGATCCCCCAGTCAGAGCTGGCAAATGTGGCTCGGGAAAGGGAAGTTTGGGGTCCCCTGCTGGAGCTGCTGCCCCTGCAACCCGATACCGGATAAGCGGATGAAGATGAGATGAGAACTTCATCTTCAGTCTCACTAGCAATTGTTCAATTATTTTTAGGCCTATTACTGGCTAATAAAAGCAATACAGTTCATACATACTATTTGTGAGTGAAGTAAAGTTCATGAGAAACATTTAGACAGTTTAACACATTATTGATTGATTAGTGGTATCAAGCTAAATATTCAAACTTGGCATGATGTTAATGCGTGACAAAATGATCTCATGTCGAGACCATTTTCTGATGAAGTAGTATGTCCCCCGTGGTTCAAATAGCGTAGTGGTTAGCTACTCAACTGTTTTTGTATGGATGACCATCTACAGTAATCTTTTAACAAAAGTACACTTTTGTACAAAAAGTACAGTTCCGTTAATAAACTTTCTGTTGTCCACGTTGTTTCAGCAAAAATATAAGGGCTGGGATAAAAGTGGCATTTGGAGACCATAAGGATATGGACTGTCTATCAGCAAGCCCTGTGGTCTTGTGGCCTTATCCCTGATCTTCAATGTTTGGACCATGGTTTGATTCTCCTCTCAGACGTTCCAATATCTGTCTCTCAGAAATATTTATCCACTCTGTAATTTTCAGCCATCGCACAACAATATCCACCCTGTGAAACCACGAATCTCATATACTTAAAAGAGTAGTTGTATGACATGACCCTTTGTATACTGTTATTGTTTTCTAAAGAAACAAGCCAGCCATGGAGTGATTAGAGTCATTGTTTTTTATTATAGTTACTGTACTGTATAGCTATTAGCTAGCCATCTACAATAGTCTTTGTAGAATAATACATTTTAGTTTCATTAATAAAAGTTCTGTTGTACACGTTATTTCAGCAAAAATGTAATAGCTGGGATAAAATTTGCATTTGTAGAATATATGGAGGAGTACAGACCACCAGCAATCCCTGTGGTCTTGTGGGATAATCCCTGCTATTCAATGTCTTGACCCTGGTGCAATTCCCCTCTCAGGCATTGCAGTTTTAGTTTCTCAAAAATATTTATCCCCTCAAACCTTTTGGGCCATCGCACAACAGTATATATCCACTCACTAATACCATGAATACCATGAATCTCATATATTTAAAAAAGTTATTGTATTATGTGTGTGAGGTTCTGTTCCCTTTGGTGTTCTGTCTTTGCCTGTAGTCTGTTTTGTTTGGTTTTTGTTTTTCGTTTCTGAATGTGTTCTGTCCCTTCGGTCCTGATTGATTTAAAATGTTTGTAGTTTAGGTCTCGTTAGCTCCCTATAAAGTTTGCCCTCTTCTGTTAGCCCTTTGTCAGTCATTGTGTTTTTCTGCTAGGTTCATGTCAGGCTTGCCTGCTTGCTCGTTTCTTGTAGTTTTCTTGTTTTCGTTCCGTTATTAAAAGCCTATTTTAGTTCTGTTAATAAACGTTCTGGTGTCCATGTTATTTCAGCAAAAATGTAATGGCTGAGGTCAACATTGCATTCCCGCTGTTTAAATAGTGTAATGGTTAATGACACAATCTGCCACATAGGAAACCATGGATCAAAACCAGCCATGGACAACAACATTCATCTTTTCTAATCACAGGCTGGCTGAACTAGGCTTGCCTGGTTCCTTTTCTGGTTTAATAAAACCAAACAAAGTGGTGTCTGTTCTGAAATGCTTTTTAGGTGCTCCAGCTGTAACGTAAGAACATGGAGGCAGTAGACAAGCGCAGGGAGAAACGGAGAACATTTAAAACCTGAACCAAATAACAAAACAGAAAACAGGATAACCAACTGGGAACGACAGGAACAAAAGAAAACACAGGACGAACAATGTTATGTTTGGGGTAAACCAAAACAAAGACAAACAGGATTCAATGGGGAAGCAGGAATTTAAATGAGGTCCATGATGAGGGAAAATGGGTGCGGGCAATAATCAACGAAAACAGGTGTTGTTTATGAAGTGAGGGAGAGAGGGCGTTGGATTCATTGGCACGGCTAGCTGCCATGCCAGAACGAGACACCAGCAACTCTATTGATATACATTTTTGACACACAACCTCTGGCATTGCAAGCACCATGTTCCACCAACTGAGCTACACAAGCATGTTTGATGACCAAGGGGGACTGAAGGAAAAGCACCTGATACCCAAATTAAAATATGGTGGTGGATCATTGATGCTTTAGGGTTATTTTGCTACTAGTGATCCAGGGGCGCTTGTTCAAATTGATGGCATAATTGATTCCACTAATACCAAGATATTTTAGTCAAAAACCTGGTTGCCTCTGCCAGGAGATTGGGACTTAGCTGAAGATGGACTTTTCAACAAGACAATGACCTTAAGCACAAGGCTAAGTTGACCCTCCAGTGGTTACAGCAGAAAAAGATGAAGGTTCTGGAGCGTCCATCACAGTCTCCTGACCATAATATCATCTAGCCACTCTGAGGAGATCTCAAACGTGAGGTTCATGCAAGACCGCCAGACATTGCATGAACTGGAGGCATTTTGCCAAGATGAATGGGCAGCTATACCACCTGCAAGAATTTGGGGCCTCATGGACTACTATTACCAATGACTGCACGGTGTCATTGATGCTAAATGGGGCAATACCCAATATTAAGAACTAAAGGAATGCAGACTTTTGAACTGGCGTCAGTTAATTTTTTCTTTGTTGCCATGTTTTGTTTTATGATTGTGCCATTCTGTTATTATTACCAATATTACCAATTCTCCAAGGGTATGCAAACTTTTGAGCACAACTGTACATCCCAATCAACACAACTGGTTGCAGGAACACAAAATCAATCATGTTTTACAATGGCCATCTCAGTCTCCAGACTTGAATCCAATTGAAAACCTGTGGTATGAAGTCCAGAGAGGAGTCCACAAGTGCAAACCATAGACTATCAAGGATATAGAAATGTGCTGCATAGAAGTGGGGTCCAAGATCCCTCCAAAAGTGTCCGCCAACCTTGTCAAACTTCACACAAAGAGGCTCAGTGCTGTTTTCTACTCCAGGGTTAGCTTCCCAAAATATTGACTGTACGGGTGCATGTTTTTCTTAAAAATATATTACTTAAAGAAATGTTGACATAAATTTTTCAGCTCCCCTTCACTTTTGAGGCAAAAATATGACTTACTGTTTGTGTTGTTTATTTTTTGCAATCGCTTTTATTTAATTGGTATACATTACATGCATTTAAAATACTTTACAGCATTTTAATTCTATTGTATACTTCTTATCCATTTGCTGAAGCATTTGACTTATGAATGGAATAACTTTTTAAATAGATTTTACACTTTACTGGAATTGATATCACAAAAAACTATATTTCACACATCAAACTCCTTCCTGTATCTATGCTTTGCATGGTTTCGACACATCAATTAGAGTCAAATGAAAATCATTATAGAGTGTATATGGGTTCTAGACATGGTTACTCACGGTTGACCACTCCTCCAGAGTAGGCGTCTCTGTGCGTGGCGTGGGTGATGCCGCGGCGGCCCAGCTCATATGCCTCCTCTACCGTCATGTCCTCACGGTAACCGCTGTCAATCACTCCGTAAGCATAGCTGTTACCACAGCCGGTAGAGAACATTTGACCAGAGAGACGTGTGCCATTGTCATCCACATAATACAAACCAGGGCCCTGGATAGAAACAGACACAATACATTGATACTCATCCATCAACAGACATGAAAGACTGAGCCACCTTCCCTAGTGATGAGGCATAAACAAAGACTCTTTCCACTCTTCACTCCACCCACACACACCTTGTTGTCCCATCCAATGATCATACTTAGAGGCAGCAGAAACAAAGATCCTCTTCTTGTTCCTTAGTTTGTAAAGTTTGAGACACAATGGGCAGTCACTGTATAAGACAAGGTAGTCAGAGTGCTGGACCACTGATATATGTGCACATACATGTTACTCCTCCATACATAGGTATTAGTAGGGGTAGGAAGCAGAACAGGAACCCTAAGAAAGGGGCAGGGCTGGATTAGTCTTGATCAGGATTATAGCTAAAACGCTAAGCCACTACCTTATACTGATATGGTAGTGTGCTGCCTAAATTATGTCAAACTCATTTGTTTGGAGTGTATTGAAATGTGTGTGTATGTACATTACCTCACTTTTACCCTCCCTAGTCGTTCCTTTGCCCTGAAGCCTGGTTGACAGGCATTCAATGACATGTGATATTAACACCATGTAACTGGATAGCAGGACTCCATCCCACAGAGACAAGCACCAACAGACCTGCACTCCTTAGCCAGCAGTCTCTCCCAGTACTGGCAGTCAGCAGCACTACCAGACATGGTCCCCAGCAGGTAAGGATTGATCTCTATCACCTTGTTAGCCTCCTTTGACGCTACAAAGAAAATTCAGACACATGGCGAAATTGTGAGTGTGATTATCGTTTAAATTGTATTTTTTTGTGATTGTGTTTGCATGTGTGGAATGACAAATGTAAGACCCAAAGGGGGAAACACACTGAACGGTAAATAACATTAAAATGGATGTTTGGACATTTTAATTTGTTACTCACAACATTACCAGAGGTAGTAGTAAAGTTTGCGTATGCTTTTAATATTTTATCACTGAGTATTACTAGTTTATTACTTACTTACAGTATTGTCAGATGAATATAACTGTATGACAGAAAGGAAATTCAAACAGCTAATTCAATCAGAACAACATGTGGGTTATGTGCTTCAGTTACCAATGTAGCTTCCAGCTGAGGCTCTAGAGTCCACAGCCACAATGACACCATGACAAAATTTGAAGGCCAGTGTAATGGTACCATGGTTCAGATCTATAGAAACACCACCTTGACCCTCATGGCTGCATGACTTGAGGTACCCTGAGGGCTAGAGAGAGAGAACAGAGGAGAACAACTTGAAGAAATCCGTGCCTGTCTCTCTCTGGCTCCGTATATTTGCATAATGTACTTTCGTTTGAAGAGAGAACTTTGGACCACTGAGCAACAGTCCAGTTCATTTTCTCCTTCACCCAGGTAAGATGTTTCTGACATTTTCTCCGGTTCAGGAGTGACTTGACACTAGGAATGCAACACTTGTAGCCCATTTCCTGGACACATCTGTGTGTGGTGGTTCTTGATGCACTGACTCCAGCCTCAGTCCACTCCTTGTGAAGCTCCCCTAAATTCATGAATCAACTTTGCTTGACAATCCGCTCAAGGCTGCAGTTATCCCTGATGCTTGTGTGCCTTTTCCTACCACACTTTTTTCTTCCGGTCAACTTTCCATGAATATGGTTTTCAATGGGGGACAGGTCTGGACTGCAGGCAGGCAGTCCAGACCTGTTGTAATACGTGCAGAATGTGGTTTGGCATTGTCTTGCTGAAATAAGCAAGGCCTTCCTTGAAAAAGGTGTTGTCTGGATGGCAGCATATGTTGCTCCAAAAACTGTTTATATTGTTCAAGATTAAAGGTGCCTTCACAGATGTGCAAGTTTCCCATGACATGTGCACTAAAGCACCCCCATACCATCACGGATGCAGACTTTTGAACTGTGTGCTGATAACAAGCCTGAGCCCATGCAATGATTTCCACTAAAGAATCGTGTCTGTTTTTAATGCAGTATCGCCTGAGGGCTCAAAGATCACGGCCATCCAATATTGGTTTTCGGCCTTGTCCCTTGTGTACAGAGATTTCTCCAGATTCTCAGCATCTTTTAATGATATCATGTACCGTAGATTATGAGATTCCCAAACTCTTAGCAATTTTATATTGAGAAACATTATTCTTAAATTGTTGCACTATTTGCCTGCTCAGTCTTTCACAGAGTGGTGAACCCCTCCCCATCTTTACTTCTGAAAGAATCATTCTCTCTGGGATTCTTTTTTTATACTCAATCATGTTACTGACCTGTTGCCAATTTACCTAATTGACCTAATTGTGAGATGTTCTATCACGTTTTTTTTGCATGACACAACTTCTCCTGTCTTGTTGCCCCTGTCCCAGCTTTTTTGAAACATGTTGCTGACATCAAATTCAAGGTTGGCATATATTTTTCTCAGTATCAACATTTGATATGTTGTCTTTGTACTATTTTCTATTGAATATAGGTTTTAAATGATTTGCACATCATTGCCTTCTGTTTTTCTTTACATTTTACACAGCATCCCAACTTTTATGGAAGCAGAATTGTACATCGTTTGGTCTTGGAGGTACTGATTGTTACAATGACTAAACTGAAAGAATTGCACTACGTTAAGTTTTAATAGCTTAAACAATGTTAACAATGTACTAATTATTTCCCCAAAAACCTAGTGGCTGAATCAATGATCATGTGGTTACAAACCAAATGAAAGCAAAATCAGTTGTTCTGAATGCAAGATTTAATGGGTTGCAAGTGTGAGTACTAAGAGTTTTGAAAACCCACAACATACTGTTGATAATAGTACCAAAGTGAGTAATAAAACAATATGCATACTGAAACATGTATCAAACTCCTGTTGTATGACATTCCAAAAAATAATCCCAGAAAACATGCCTATTTAAACTTAACCAGTGGCCAAGTTAGTTTTTTTGTTTCTTTGGTACTATTATCAATAGCTTGCAGTGATTTTTCTAAACTCTTACATACAAAATGTATTCTAGGTTGTGTCTGACCCAACCATGGAGTATTTCCTAGCCATAAATTCTTGTAGTTCCTCGCCCTTTGTAGTTTCTGGGTGGTTATCTGTAAAAAGCACTTTGTGACAACTGCTTATTTAAAAATGAAATAAAATGTGATTTAGCTATACAAGAGTGTGAGGAAAGACCTTTGTGAACACATAACGCTTTGAATGGCTCGTGAATGGGCAACAGCAGTAGAAGATCATGTTGGGTTCTATTCCTGTCAGCTAAGACCAGAAAAATGAGGTTGCATTTGCCACTTGATTACACTAAAACAAAAGTTTATTGATGACGATGCCTGATATTAATGAAAAACCATGAATCTTATTTATTTTCATAATTATTTGACTTATTTGAATTAATGCATGTTATTGATGTGACTGTAAATGTGGTTAAAAGTGTCCAGGTTCACTTGTTCTCATTGTTAAAGCGGTGGTACAGGTCACCAACATCCTCTTGAGAAACTTTGACCCAACCAGTCTCTTTCATGTGATACACTGCAAAGAACAAAAATAAAGTCAAAACACACACACGTCCACCATCTTATCAACAAGTGAATACACTCAGACTTACTGTTAACTGTTCCCCCGGAGTAAGCATCTCTGTGTGTAGCATGAAAGATGGCCCTCTGAGCCAAATCATAGGCCTCTGGAACAGACAGGTCATATCTGTAGCCACTGTCCATCACACCATATGCATAGCTGTTACCAGACCCAGTGGAGAACATGTTTCCACACAGTCTCATGCCATTATCGTCAACATAATACAGCCCAGGACCCTGTAATCATGGATGGATATTAGTAGCAGACTAGTATTTAAATTAATCGATGTTGCTGAAGTCACCCATTTAAAGTGCAAACTTCGTAATTAAAACAAATACAAATACAAATGCCATTCAATTGATGATAATAGCTAAGTATGAACTATATCATTGACATGTCAGTCATACAGCAGACACTTTTCTTTGGAGCAGTTGCAGTTAAGTGCCATGCTCAATGGCAAAACAACAGATAGTTATACTGGGTCAGCACAAGGATTGACTACTTGTTTATTGTTAATCGACTACTTGTTAATGAAATTCTCACAGATAATCTATTCCAGCAGAGAAGTACACAAACCAAGCAACCTAACGGGCCCAACTTTTACTTGCCTTTTTATCACAGCCACATATCATTGTGCCCATGGAGAGACCCATCCCTCTGTAGTTGACCACCATGTTGGCAAGAAGCTTAGAGCCAGCAGACACTGAGAAAAATTGAAAAGATAGGTGGCTACCAAACAAAAAGACATGAGACCTGCATATCTTTCCAAATAATTTGAGATTGTGGAACGTGGGGAAATAAACTTTCCATTGCACCACATTTGATTTGTGACAGTTTCCTCTCACCTGCATTCCTTTTTTGCCGAGACTCTCTCCCAGTAGACACAGTCCAGCTTCAGGATGAAATGTCAGAGGGGGCATTTTTATAAATGAGGGGGCATATCTAATTTTTCAAAATATCTAATTTTGCATTCCGTTTTCACACTTCCCAAACTCTAGCTTACATTTTGTCATAGCAGACGTTCTTATCCAGAGTTCCACCCTATTGTTGTGAAGAGTAGGGTTTTGCCTTTCTGGGGACTATGTTTTGCGTTCTCTGACGCGCAATTCATAACAATATGAATGGGATATAATTTGTATTTTATTTTTTGCTATCATGTTAATTTACCATCACTGTGACATACCTTACCTGCAATTGCTACTGTTAAAGACATCAAATAGAAAAGCCATCTAAATGCATGATTCATCATTTAGGTTAACCTCCATTTACCTGAATGACACATCATATGTATCTCTCTCCTTGAGTGTGCATGTCTGGGCAATGCATGGTTGTATGTGTGTGGGGTTTTATCCACTCCTCTAGATTCCTCTCTGTCCTCCACAGTAGATCTGTCTCCTCAGACTTCCACAATGTCTCTGATCTGAGGGGTTTTATGCAGTTTGGATATGATGGAGAAGACTTCATAGCATTGGACCTAAAGACAAGGGCATGGATCGCTCCAAAACAACAGGCAGTCATCACAAAATTCAAGTGGAATGGATCTCCTTTTTTTACAGCGAAACTGGATATGATGGAGCTCCACTGACAAAGCAATGATGGTGTCATATTACAGTATTATCATATAATTGTTTATGCATTCTATTAAGATGGAATGAAAATTTGATATAATTTTCTACTCGTTTCCATATCTTTTTCAGTACCTCTCTCTTTCCCACCTTTTCTCCAGTTCCTCTATCAGTGTCTCTGCTCCAGAAGACCCCCTCCTCTCCAGTGACCTGCCACGCTACTGGTTTCTACCCAAATGGAGTCATGGTGATCTGGAAGAAAAACTGACAAGATCACCATGTAGATGTGGAGGTTGGAGATACTCTCCAGAATGATGATGGAACGTTCCAGAAAAGTGTCCACCTGACAGTGAAGTCTGAGGAGTGGAAGAACAACAAGTATCAGTGTGTGGTTTAGGTCTCAGGGACCAAGGAGGACTTCATCAAGGTTCTGACATAGAATCAGATCGGGTCCAACTGGGGAAAGACCAACAAGGGTAAGAAAGATTTACTGATTCAACATTAATTAGACCCAAATAACCTGAATACTGATGTGATAATACGCCTTCCTCAGGAACACTACCTTGTTGATTGAATACTATTTTCACATTGACAGTGGCCTCCTGAACTCTTAATTTGAAATGTATATAGAGGCTAGTTAAAGTTCATTAGTATGAAACTGAAATATTAACCACTGGGTGTGACAACAAGTCGAGTGAATATGAATTGCTGTCAAGTTTCATCCTGTCCTTTCCCCCACAAACATTCTATGACCCAAACATTTTAAATTAGATTAGATTCAACTTTATTGTCATTGAACAAGTACAAGTACAGTACAACGAAATGCGGTTTGTGTCTAACCAGAAGTGCAAATATAAGAGGGCAGAAAATGTACAAGAATTAAGTATGTATATGTACAAGATGTGCAGTTAATCAAAAGCATTTCATATGGCAATTCTAAATGTGCAGTGGAAGCAAATATAGGAGTGGCGATTCTCAATGGCATTCTGAATTTGCAAGCAAGGCAAATTGAAGGAGTAGGGTAGCATGTGTTACTGAAATGCAGGAATGGCGGCAATGAGGTTCCCGATGTAGAAATATATGTAACAATTGAAAATGCAAGTACAGTGGCAGTTCTAAATGTGCAATGAAGGCAAGTTTAATGTGCAAGTTGGCATGTGTAAATGAAATACAGAAATAGCAGCAATGACACGTACCTGCATACAACTGAAAACGTCCTTATCAGACTTTGTAAGGCAGTGACAAAGGGGGGTATTGATAATGATGGGTAACAGCGTTTAGCAGGGTTACAGATGGCCGAAAGAAACTGTTCCTGAGCCTGCTGGTGCAGGAACAAAGAGACCTGTACCGCCTGCCTGATGGGTGGAGGACAAACAGTTTGTGGCCTGGATGTGAAGCCTTCCGGTCTGCTACAGAGCAACCACCAAACCACACTGTGGTGCAGTTAGTCAGAATGCTCTCGACTGTGCAGTGGTAAAAGTTCACAATGATCTTAGAAGACAGATGGGCCTTCTTCAGCCTTCTCTAAAAGAGGAGCTGCCACGCCTTTTTACCAGGTGTTGAGGGTCCAGGAGAGGTCCTCAGAGATGTGGAATCCAGCTCCACCTCAGTGCCGTTGATGAGAACTGGGGAGTGACTGCAGCCTTTAGACTTCCCCCCCCCCCCAATTATCATACCAATTATCAGACTCAGTAACATCATGTTATTCTCTGTGTTTCAGGCTTCGTTCCAGCTAACAGTAAGAGCCTTCATGTTGTTTCTTATTCAAATGTTTTCACTTAAACAGAAATCAAATACATTACTGTGGAAATATTAACTATTTATTATAACTTTTTTGATGTATTTGGCTTGACTGTACCTGTTTTAAAGTGTAGTTTTGCCATGTTTGCTTAAAGCTTCTGATGATGGTTCCAACTCCTACAACAACTCTGCTCCAAAAGCATGAGGTCTCTATCTGTTACCAATATCAAACAGGTGAATATCTCATGGATGTCTATCTGTCTTTGAAATGTAAACTTTCTCCAACATCACTTAATTTCATGTAATAATGCTACAATAGTAAATAGAGAAGAAGTTAATAGAGAAGAATCTAGAGATCAAATCTCAAGTATTTGGGTGATTCCTTTCAGTCTATATTTCATTTTTCATACTGAAATAAGAGAACACTCTTCTGTCTTCACAGAGGAGAATCACAGACAAGAGAGAAAAGACCACAGTGAAAGTTGAAGTGACAAAAATAACATTGATCTTAAACAGGACAACCTTGTGATAATTTCTTTAACTAAAATCTATAATGACACAAAGTATGTTTATACAGTAACTGGGTATTGGGTTGTTTGTATATAATCTGAGAGGACAAAGCAAATTTAATTAATGTGTGTCTGCATCTTTTGGATCATTGGTATTGTTTGTTTGTGTATTTCTGTTTTTCTTATTTCCAATATAGTCATTGTAAATAGTATAATGTGAATTGTCAATTAAAATGTAATGATGTCTTCAAATTGCAATTAGAAGTTATTTACAGTGCCTTGCAAAAGTATGCAAGCCCCTGACCAATTCTCAAATGTTATTGAATTACAAATGGTTAATTGCAATTTAATATGAAATCACTGACACTCAAAATGACTTGGTTTTATGTTTGGAAATAATTGTAAGAAAGGTTTGAAGTATTCGACCTCTTTGCTGTGGAAGTTCCCAGGTTAGACAGATGAAACAAATAGCTCTAACATGGAACCAATTACCTGACTATTGGCTTCCACCTGTGAACCATTAAAGTGAATCTGAAGTATAATTAAGACCAAAGAGCATTGTACAGAAGGTAAAGATGAAGTACAAAATACTTTCCAAGTGTTTGGATGAATAATGGAAGGGGAGTGAAGTAATGATGAACCGGTCCACGATATCGTATTGGAGGATGGCTAGAAAAAAGCAGAGACTCAATAAGTATCAGCTGAAAGCATTAGAGTAGCCCAACTCTTCAAAGTGCTACTGTATGTATAGTGCCAACCTATGGAGGCCTATGCCTCAACACACACCATCCCCACAGGAAGTATGTTGGTGGCGGCATCATGCTGTGGGAAGTACTATACATCTTATTAAAATTGAAGGAAGAATGGATGGAGCAAAATACAGTGAAATACTGCCTAGAATCTGTTTCAAAACTAAAACTTAAGAGTATATGTACCTTTCAGCATGAAATTGATCCCTAAGATAAATCCAAAGCAACACTGGAGTGGCTCAAGAACAAAAGGTTTTAATGTCCTAGAATTGCCCAGTTAAAGTCCTGTTCTCAATCCCATTTTGAGTCTAATAAACACATTGCAGTCCAAAAAACATTATCTGAACAACCAGATTAGCTTAATCTGCCAAGAAGAATGGACTAAAATCACTGTGACATGGCAAAAGTGGTACATACCAAAAGACAAATTGCTTTGAAATATGGCTCTACCAAATGTTAATTTGTTGGGTTTGAGTACTTATACAAGCAACACATTTTCAGTTCTTTTTTTTCCTTTTCTAAATATTTTCTAACATGAACCATTGTTTTTTTTTAATACATACTCCATGGTGTTTATTTTCTGATTTTTTCTTTACAATGTTTTAAAAATGTTTTGCTCTGTTTACAGTTTTATAATATAAACAAATAGGAGGTAATGTAGCCTGAATACCGGTATGGTTGTGTTGTCATCGTGTCAAGAAGATGGAAAGAGATTAGAAACAGACAGACACACATATTTTTGGCTTCTGGAATGATTTTTTTTCTGGGCTGATATGGCTTCTGGGATATTTTTGTAGGCTGATTTAAGATAAATCTTGACGGGTGGAGTAATGTCCAAAATTCATTTTTTCAGAAATAAATGATTAGCTTAGTAAATGTCTAAGTGCTTATTGTTGTTATTAAGGTTTGGTATATTATGAACTCTACCATATATCTCTCAAATCCAATGCACATCTGGTAAACATTATTTAAAATTCTAAAGGTTACCTATATTTACAGGATTGTTCAATAGACAGACATGTAAAAGAGAGCACCAGGACCCCAGTGTTTTCATCTATGTGGCACCTGTATCTCACTGGGCCATGGCTATAATAGACCTGCTCTTTCCAGGGGCTAAGCCCAGACCACAGGTATTTCTCAGATGAGATCTATGTAACAGTGGCACCATGGGAGCATGGGTTAACACTAGTGACAGTCTCAAAGATGCAGGAGTTGAATTTGCTCTTCTCATGGATTCAGTGTCATTCCTAGCTATTGAAATACTGCTCACGTGAAAATAACACAAGAGCTGAAATTAACACTATCACAGGCACAAAAACAAATTTGTAATAGTAGTACATAACCCCTCCCAGGTTGACTGAACAGTGCTATCAAACCAATTCACAAAACCTGTCTGGTAACAGATGATATTAACATTGGTTAACTTTAATGGTCTTCTGTCGATCTTGAAGACTATTTTTTAGAGCTGTCCAGGATGTTGTAATCTTTCCATAAGTTCCTATTTGGACTGGTTGGATATGTAAGTTCGGCACCAAGGTTCATATCCACAGTGATGTATTTACCAAGTGGATAATTTATTAATGGGCTAATATAAGTTTAATGGCAAATGAATTCCAATCATTCTTACAGACCATGCGAAAGTCAAAATGTTGGCGTTCTTCCTGCCTGTGGTACATTGGATAAAAATACACACCAAGTTACATATGCATGTATGTAAGGTACATAACTGCATTTTATTAGTATTTTTAAAAGACTTGTTCCCTGAGGATGTCTTAAGAGACAAGATTATTACCTTCTGTGGTGAAAAGTTGTTTGAGTCTATCGGCTCAGATGCCATTGTCCCACCATGTAGATGACTTTGCATGTGGACATGAGAGCAAAATATTTAAATTAGCTGTATGTCTTTTTGTTAGGTAACATATTGTGGACATCATACATTTTTTTCATAGCATATGAAAGGCAATCAGTGTGTTTATATTATATGGTAGTATGAAAGTTGTCCCAACTGGGTATTCATACTTTCCCTCAACTTTAACTGAAATTATTAATTGTGAAAAAAAATATATGTATATAAATTGAATGTATTAATATGCTTTAATCTCTTACATTAAACTGAAATAATATATCCAAATACATCGATCTCAATCCTGCATCTATCATAATTACTGGTGACACACTGGTTATGTAATGGGAAATCCCACAGGAGTATTTTAGAGCTGACATTTGTAGTGCTATCAAAACCTGTTGCACTATAACCTGCCTGGTAACAGAGTACTTCACTGTTGGTTAGTTAGAATGCTGGATACTGTTGATACTGTTCAATAAAATACAATTTTATTGAATAGTGGTGCTGTATGGTATGTCAGTATTGGACCCACTGAGACCTATAGAATATTTTCTCTTTAATTACAGAACTTCTACACTAGCTAAGAAAATGGAAGTAAAGGGAAACTTTAATTGTGAACAAATTCATCTCAATAATTGATGTGCCTTATTTTAAAATGCTGGGGTACTAATTCATCACATACCACAAACCTAATGTTTGTAAAATTGTAGAATTGTACCATGATCTTTAATACTGAGGTGGAGGTTTATGGTACAATGCCAAATGGAAGATACCTGGTAAAACACTGCTGACTGGTTTGGTGCAGGTATTTGCTTCATAGCATCAAGTAATTGGGAAGCAGATACTGTATAAACTAACAGAATTTTACAATTCTCAAAAGTATTCACCAACTTTTCTACATTTTATTAGGTGACAACATAAAATAATAATGCATTCAATAATGAGCTTTTGCCAATGGTCAACACAAAAAGTCTATAATGTCAAAGTGGAAAATGATGTCTCAAACCAATGTAATTAACCCAGCAGCAGGACTGGTATCTGCTCCTTTGCACAAGGAGAAACAGGAGGAGCACTGCCAGAGCATTTGCTAGAGAACACCAGAATTGGCAGGTCCGCCATTAGTGCCCCGTTCTCTTCACAGATGAGAGCAGGTTCACACTGAGCACACGTGACAGACGTGAAGGAGTCTGTAGACATCGTGGTGAACATTATGCTGCCTGCAACATAATCCAGCATGATCGATTTGGTTATGGGTCAGTGATGGTCTGGGGAGGCATATGCTTGGAGGGTCGCACAGACCTCCATGTGCTAGCCAACGGTAACCTGACTGCTGTTAGGTACCAGGATGAAATCCTCAGACCCATTGTCAGACCTTATACTGGTGCAGTGGGCCCTGGGTTCCTCATGGTGCAGGACAATGCCCGGTCTCGTGGCCAGAGTGTGTATGCATTTACTGTATGACGAAAGCATTGATGCCATTGACTGGCCCTCACGTTCCCCAGACCTGAATCCAATTGAGAATCTCTGGGACGTTATGTATCGGAGCATCTGACACAAGTAGCGCCACAGACTGTCCAGGACATAACTTATGCCCTTGATCCAGGTCTGGGAGGACCTCCTCCAGGACACCATCCACCTTCTCATCAGGAACATGCCCAGATGTTTGTCTGGAGTCCATATAGGCACGTGGGGGCCATACACATTACTGAATCACATTATGAGTTGCCGAGATGAAATTCACGCAAGTTGAACAGCCTGTGATTTCTATTGTTTATTTAGATTTTCAGTGTGTGTTTGAATCCAGCCCTCAATCGGTTGGTGATTTTGGTTTCCGTTGACCGTTGTTTCATCATTTTGTTCTCAACGAATTACACAATGTTCAGTAAAGATTTTTATATTTCGTTCATCGAGACCCAATGTGTGATTTAAGCGTTAGCTTAATTTTTTTGAGCAGTGAATATTCTCAAAAGGATTGAGGTCTGTGTTTTGACTTTTTTGTTTTTAAGCTACTTCAGGGTGGGTTTGACTGTTATGTTTGAGGTCATTGTTCTGCATACCGTATCAAATAAAAAGTAAAAATGTAAAATAAAACACATAGAAGTTAAAGCATCTCAATAAATCATGTATGGGGGATTGACCATTATTATGATTTACAAAAACCTCCCAGGCCACTTAGTCTGCTGAAGTTCAGTTGATGTTCACACATCCCTGTGACATGTACACTCTGTTTAAATGGGCCTCCCTGTATATACAATACCAAACATATTGGTACCAAATTATTTAAGCCTGTATTTGGTAAATGCCCACGCCTCCTTTCAGTTCACTCCTTAACACCTTCTTCCCCCAAGTAGATTTTTCACTCTGGTCACCCCTAAAGCCTAAACTTTCATCATGGTCAACACACATCTCAACACAAGTGTCAAGAATCTTAAGTTTGACACTTTCATTTCTCCTCACTTAATATGTACTTCTAAAATAAAGTAACAAGAGCAGAACATTTCTGTAAGTCACTGGATAAAAGCGTCAGCTAAATTAAATAAATGTCAAATGTAATTGTCTATTGGTACATTATGCCTTTTACTGGAAATGACACTATAATATACAGTAGGGAGAACAAGTATTTGATACACTGCCGATTTTGCAGGTTTTCCTACTTACAAAGCATGTAGAGGTCTGTAATTTTTATCATAGGTACTCTTCATCTGTGAGTGACGGAATCTAAAAAATCAAAAATCCCAAAAATCTCATTGTATGATTTTTAAATAAGGAATTAGCATTTTATTGCATGACATAAGTATTTGATCACCTACCAACCAGTAAGAATTCCAGCTCTCACAGACCTGTTAGTTTTTCTTTAAGAAGCCCTCCTGTTCTCCATTCATTACCTGTATTAACTGCACCTGTTTGATCTTGTTACCTGTATAAAAGACACCTGTCCACACACTCAATCAAACAGACTCCAACCTCTCCACAATGGCCAAGACCAGAGAGCTGTGTAAGGACATCAGGGATAAAATTGTAGAACTGCAGGCTGGGATGGGCTACAGGACAATAGACAAGCAGCTTGGTGAGAAGGCCACAACTGTTGGCGCAATTATTAGGAAATGGAAGAAGTTCAAGATGACGGTCAATCTCTCTTGGTCTGGGGCTCCATGCAAGATCTCACCTCATGGGGCATCAATGATCATGAAGAAGGTGAGGGATGAGCCCAGAACTACACGGCAGGACCAGGTCAATGACCTGAAGAGAGCTGGGACCACAGTCTCAAAGAAAACCATTAGTAACACACTACGCTGTCATGGATTTAAATCCTGCAGCGCACGCAAGGTCCCCTTGCTCAAGCCAGCGCATGTCCAGGCCCGTCTGAAGTTTGCCAATTACCATCTGGATGATCCAGAAGAGGAATAGGAGAAGGTCATGTGGTCTGATGAGACAAAAATAGAGCTTTTTGTCTAAACTCCACTCGCCGTGTTTGGAGGAAGAAGAAGGATGAGTAGAACCCCAAGAACACCATCCTAACTGTGAAGCATGAAGGTGGAAACATCATTCTTTGGGGATGCTTTTCTGAAAAGGGGACAGGACGACTGCACCATATTTATGGAGGATGGATGGGGCCATGTATCGCGAGATCTTGGCCAACAACCTCATTCCCTCAGTAAGAACATTGAAGATGGGTCGTGGCTGGGTCTTCCAGCATGACAACGACCCGAAACACACAGCCAGGGCAACTAAGGAGTGGCTCCGTAAGAAGCATCTCAAGGTCCTGGAGTGGCCTAGCCAGTCTCCAGAACTGAACCCAATAGAAAATCTTTGGAGGGAGCTGAAAGTCTGTCTTGCCCAGCAACAGCCTCAAAACCTGAAGGATCTGGAGAAGGTCTGTATGGAGGAGTGGGCCAAAATCCCTGCTGCAGTGTGTGCAAACCTGGTCAAGAACTATAGGAAACGTATGATCTCTGTAATTGCAAACAAAGGTTTCTGTACCAAAGTTCTGCTTTTCTGATGTATCAAATACTTATGTCATGCAATTCAATGCAAATTAATTACTTAAAAATCATACAGTGTGATTTTCTGGATTTTTTTATTCCGTCACTCACAGTTGAAGAGTACCTATGATAAAAATTACAGACTTCTAAATGCTTTGTAAGTAGGAGAACCTGCAAAATCGGCAGTGTATCAAATACTTGTTCTCCCCACTGTATAACTGGTACATTTTCATGATTCAAATTGGAATATTACAACAGCTACAGCAACTTGTTGTGAGATAATGACTCATAATATGGAGTTATAGACTTTTGAGGATACAAAATAGAGGTCAGGTTTTTCAGGTTGAAAATGATCTTTATTAAGAGCCGTGTTGGGATCAGTGGAGATACATTCTGTCTGTGTGTGGAGGCTGATCTGGGATCAGAACATGCCCTTCCTGTATCGGTGGATCAGCTCTGACACGTCCTCCTTACACACCTTTATCCAGCCGTCCTCCTGCATGTGATACACTGGATAAACACACACAAACACACAGACAGATACACACATAGTCAACTCAAAGTATTAGCAGCCTTCATGAAATGAAGTGAATGCAATAAATAAACAACACAAAAAAGAGTCATATTTTGGTCTTGAACATTAGGAGGGGCTGTACACCGATCAGCCATAACATTATGATCACCTGACTAATATTGTGTGGGTCTCCCTTTTGCCACAAAAACAGCCCTGACACGTCGAGGCATGGATTCCACTAGACCTATGAAGGTGTGCTGTGGTACAGTGGGGCAAAAAAGTATTTAGTCAGCCACCAATTGTGCAAGTTCTCCCACATAAAAGATGAGAGAGGCCTGTTATTTTCATCATAGGTACACTTCAACTATGAGAGACAAAATGAGGGGGAAAAAATCCCGAAAATCACATTGTAGGATTTTTTATGAATTTATTGGTAAATTCCTCTGTAAAATAAGTATTTGGTCACCTACAAACAAACAAGATTTCTGGCTCTCACAGACCTGTAACAACTTCTTTAAGAGGCTCCTCTGTCCTCCACTTGTTACCTGTATTAACAGCACCTGTTTGAACTTGTTATCAGTATAAAAGACACCTGTCCACAACCTCAGTCACACTCCAAACTCCACTATGGCCAAGACCAAAGAGCTGTCAAAAAACACCAGAAACAAAATTGTAGACCTGCACCAGGCTGGGAAGACTGAATATGCAATAGGTAAGCAGCTTGGTGTGAAGAAATCAACTGTGGGAGCAATTATAAGAAAATGGAAGACATACAAGACCACTGATAATCTCCCTCGATCCGGGGCTCCACGCAAGATCTCACCCCGTGGGGTCAAAATGATCACAAGAATGGTGAGCAAAATTCCCAGAACCACACGGGGGGACCTAGTGAATGACCTGCAGAGAGCTGGGACCCAAGTAACAAAGGCTACCATCAGTAACACACTACGCCGCCAGGGACTCAAATCCTGCAGTGCCAGACGTGTCCCCCTGCTTAAGCCAGTACATGTCCAGTACAAGCCAGTACATGTACATGTCTGTCTGAGGTTTGCTAGAGAGCATTTGGATGGTCCAGAAGAGGATTGGGAGAATGTCATATGGTCAGATGAAACCAAAATATAACTTTTTGAAGAATTTCAAGGTCCTGGAGTGGCCTAGCCAGTCACCAGAGCTCAACCCCATAGAAAATCTTTGGAGGGAGTTGAAAGTATGTGTTGCCCAGCGACAGCCCCAAAACATCACTGCTCTAGAGGAGATCTGCATGGAGGAATGGGCCAAAATACCAGCAACAGTGTGTGAAAAGACAGAAAACGTTTGACCTCTGTCATTGCCAACAAAGGGTATATAACAAAGTATTGGGATGAACTTTTGTTATTGACCAAATACTTATTTTCCACCATAATTTACCAATAAATTCATAAAAAATCCTACAATGTGATTTTCTGGATTTCTCATTTTGTCTCTCATAGTTGAAGTGTACCTATGATGATAATTACAGGCCTCTCTCATCTTTTTAAGTGGGAGAACTTGCACCATTGGTGGCTGACTAAAATACTTTTTTGCCCCACTGTATCTAGCACCAAGACATTAGCAGCAGATTATTTAAGTTGTGTAAGTTGCAAGGTGGGGCCTCCATATATCGGATTTGTTTGTCCAGCACATCCCACAGATGATCGATTGGACTGAGATCTGGGGAATTTGGAGGCCAAGTCAACACCATGAACTTGTTGTGTTCTTCAAACCATTCCTGAACCAGTTCTGCTTTGTGGCAGGATGCATTATCCTGCTGAAAGAGGCCAATGCCATCAGAGAATACCGTTGCCATGAAAGGGAGCACATGGTCTGCAACAATGCTCAGGTAGGTGGAACGAGTCAAAGTAACATCCACATGAATGGCAGGACCCAAGGTTTCCCAGCAGAACATTGCCCAAAGCATCACACTGCCTCCCCCGGCTTGGCTTCTTCCCATAGTTCATCCTGGTGCCATGTGTTCTCCAGGTGGCGCACACACACCTGGCCATCCATGTGATCTAAAAGAAAATGTGACTCATCATACCAGGCCACCTTCCATTGCTCCATGGTCCAGGTCTTAATGCTCACATACCCATTGTAGGGCACTTTGGTAAGTGGACAGGAGTCAGCATGGGCACCCTGACTGGTCTGCAGGTAGGCAGCCCCATACGCAATAAAATGCCATGCACTGTGTGTTCTAACACCTTTCTATCAGTACCAGCATTAACTTTTTCAGCAATTTGAGCTACAGTAGCTCGTCTTTTGGATCGGACCACACGGGCAACCCTTCACTCCCTACGTGCATCAGTGAGCCTTGGCCACCAATGACCCTGTCGCCGGTTCACCGCTTCTCCTTCCTTGAGCCACTTTTTGTAGGTACTGACCACTATAGACCAGGAACACCCCTGTTTTGCTGTTTTGGAGAAGCTCTGACCCAGTCGTCAATCCATCACTCGTGGCCTCATATACAACTATAACAAAAGACTGCATGCTGTCATTGATCCTAAAGGGGCAATACACAGTATTAAGATCTAAGGGTATGCAGACTGTGGAATCTGAGCATTAACAATTACAATGTGAATGTACGTTTCACTGGAAGTGAATGTGCCTAGATAATGAGAACAACAGAAACCTCTCTATTTAGATTATCTCTCTGTAGGTTGTGCTCTGATAACCACAGGAATGTTAACATAGACCATTTGACATGGGGATTACTGTCTTGGAAACCTGATCTTTGCTAGGTAGACACACCCTTAAATGTATATATCAGCTTGTAACCAATATTACAGTGAGAAGAGAAGAGATTGTAAGAGCATGAGCTAATAGACTATCAAATGCTGCAATAAATAATTGAATTACGCTCTCCCTTGACAACTGGGTATTCGATAATTATTTCAACCACTATATGAAACGGCTGATTTCTGACAGTTTGGTGCCGTGACCGGATGGACAAGTTTTAACGATTCTACTGAACTTCGGCTGGAGAGCTTAGTGGCTCGATTTGAAATTGCGAGGAAAAAGTAGTTGTTCCCGGTTACTGGTTGTGTCACGGTCGTGGGATGGAAAGGACACAGGCGCAGAGTAGAGGTAGGGAAGGTAATCCATGTTTAATCAAAAAAAAGAAAGAAGGACCCCAACAAACAAAAGGCAGCAACCAGTGACGTGGGTCTTCCTTACACAGGATACACAAAACCAAAATGAACCACGCCTTGGGGCCTACAAACTAAACTTAAATAGGGTCCCCAATTGGAGGCAATAACTAACACCTGCCTCCAATTGGGGAAACCAAAAAAAGGAGTAGAGGTGGCTAAAGGCCACCTCCTGTCCTGTCCTGGCTATGCCCCGAGCCCAGCGCAGAGATGGCTAGGGGCACAGCCAGGACGTGACAGGTTGCTGAGAACAACTGAACATTGAGTCGTAAAACTATGCCATATAAAGAACTGTCAAGATTGCAAAAGCGTTTGGTAGTTAAAAAGAAGACCTGGTTACTCCCCGACTGGGCCGCAAATAAAATCATGTAAAATATCTCTAGGGGTGGATACATTGGAGAGAAGACCTGGTTTGTCCCTGACTAGGCCACAAACAAAATCATGCAAGAATCTCCAGGGGTGGAAAAAATTGGAGAAGCACTGAACTGTCTTTCGTTGACAATGCTATATTGCTTTAGGCAATTATACAGTGACTTACAAGTACAAGTAAAGTACAAGTAAAATATAATGCCGTCCAGTTGTATAAATACGATGGGAAGAGGAGTGCAGCCTCTGGCTTGACGCGTTCATATTTAAATAGCATGGTGCGAATAGAACACCATCAAGAATGAAAAGGATCATTCACAATGATGCCTGGAGTCGAAATGGACAGAGAGAAAAAGAACGTTTTCCGGCTGAACAAGATGGATTCCGAGGAAGTTGTATATGGACAGATGGAGAGTGTGGTACATATGAAGAGAGAAGACAGAGGAAAGTTAAGATGGCCGAGAAAGGACAACAGTCGAAAGGCGGGAAAGGAGACAATGGAAATGGACGAAGATTCATTCTGTTTGACCACCTGGCTGACCGACAGTAGTCTCAAGATGGAGTCTCTATTATGGGATCCTGGAATCATGGATGATACTAGGAACTGACGTGAGCTTTCATAATCATTAATTCAGAGTTATTAAATGTTTATTTTCTAAAATGTATTGTACCTAATCATTAAATGAACCTGGAACTTGTCAAGGAAACCTGATCACCTTCCTTGGTAACAGCCAAGCTTATTAAATTGAATATTACATGTAGTTTGAAAAGCACTTTGATGGTATATACAGTGCCTTGCGAAAGTATTCGGCCCCCTTGAACTTTTTGACCTTTTGCCACATTTCAGACCTCAAACATTAAGATATAAAACAAATTTTTTGTGAAGAATCAACAACAAGCTGGACACAATTATTAAGTGGTACGAAATTCATTGGATATTTCAAACCTTTTTAACAAATAGAAAAATGAAAAATTGGGCGTGCAAAATGATTCAGTCCCTTTACTATCAGTGCAGCAAACTCTCTCCAGAAGTTCAGTGAGGATCTCTGAATGATCCAATGTTGACCTAAATGACTAATGACGATAAATAGAATCCACCTGTGTGTAATCAAGTCTCCGTATAAATGCACTTGCTCTGTGATAGTCTCAGAGGTCCGTTTAAAGCGCAGAGAGCATCATGAAGAACAGGGAACACACCAGGCAGGTCCGAGATACTGTTGTCAAGAAGTTTAAAGCCGGATTTGGATACAAAAATATTTCCCAAGCCTTAAACATCCCAGGGGGTACTGTGCAAGCGATAATATTGAAACGGAAGCAGTATCAGACCTCTGCAAATCTACGAAGACCCGGCCGTCCCTCTAAACTTTCAGCTCATACAAGGAGAAGACTGATCAGAGATGCAGCCAAGAGGCCCATGATCACTCTGGATGAACTGCAGAGATCTACAGTTGAGGTGGGAGACTCTGTCCATAGGACAACAATCAGTCGTATACTGCACAAATCTGGCCTTTATGGAAGAGTGGCAAGAAGATATCCATAAAAAGTGTTGTTTAAAGTTTGCCACAAGCCACCTGGGAGATACACCAAACATGTGGAAGAAGGTGCTCTGGTCAGATGAAACCAAAATCGAACTTTTTGGCAACAATGCAAAACGTTATGTTTGGCGTAAAAGCAACACAGCTCATCACCCTGAACACACCATCCCCACTGTCAAACATGGTGGTGGCAGCATCATGGTTTGGGCCTGCTTTTCTTCAGCAGGGACAGGGAAGATGGTTAAAATTGATGGGAAGATGGATGGAGCCAAATACAGGACCATTCTGGAAGAAAACCTGATGGAGTCTGCAAAAGACCTGAGACTGGGACGGAGATTTGTCTTCCAACAAGACAATGATCCAAAACATAAAGCAAAATCTACAATGGAATGGTTCACAAATAAACATATCCAGGGGTTAGAATGGCCAAGTCAAAGTCCAGACCTGAATCCAATCGAGAATCTGTGGAAAGAACTGAACTCCTGTTCACAAACGCTCTCCATCCAACCTCACTGAGCTTGAGCTGTTTTGCAAGGAGGAATGGGCAAAGATTTCAGTCTCTCGATGTGCAAAACTGATAGAGACATACCCCAAGCGACTTACAGCTGTAATCGCAGCAAAAGGTGGCGCTACAAAGTATTAACTTAAGGGGGCTGAATAATTTTGCACACCCAATTTTTCAGTTTTTTATTTGTTAAAAAGTTTTGAAATATCCAATAAATTTTGTTCCAATTTTGTTCCACAAAAAATTACAGTTTGAAGTTATGTTTTATTATGTTTGAAGCCTGAAATGTGGCAAAAGGTCGAAAAGTTCAAGGGGGCCGAATACTTTCGCAAGGCACTGTAGCATGTTTTCTGTCATGCTTGAACATGTTTTAATAGGTATTCAAGAAATAACCTGTTTTGTTGTGCTTTGTCATGTTCACTATGTAATTTTGAATCAAACGTATTTATTGCATTGATGATAATGTTTAAAACCGTAAGGCCTCACGATAATGTGGGTAGGCCTTAACCAAGGGTACATCTGAACCCTAGTGATTAATTGGAAATTGGTACAATGATTTTCTAATTTGGTAAAATAGTCTCATGGTTGTCTTACAAAAGGTTAAAGTATTGTGTTTCTTTCTCCTTATATATTGTATAAGTGGCAGAATGAAGAATCCACATGGTGATAGTCTTTAATGTTAAGTAGACATGCTGTGTCCCATCAGGACTGAATTTGAATCCAATATTGTCAAAGCCTATAAAAGAGGGTAAAACAGCTAAAGCGAGTTTACTCCCCACAATAAAATTAGATGACCTATTTTTTAAATGCTAAATTGAGTTTGGTTACATAATATAGTTTCTCTTATTTGTATTTACAAACGATAACTGGGATAATACTTGTGTTTTTAAAACCAACGCCTGATACTTGTTAATGGAGTTTTAATTTTAAAATGGTAAATTTACTCATGGACAAATAGGGTATTGATGCAACAGTGTTTAAGGCCTACATTGAGTTTCCTTTGGATTGCTTATTGTACCTTAATTTTAGTGATGTCATAAATCTGTTTTCTGTCTACATTGCCATTCTTAAGAGTTTTCTTAATGTACACCCTAATGTTTAGTTGTTGTGTAGATAATGATAAGCACATTTGTACAAACTGCAAAAATATTAGATGGGTTGGACACAATCTAAATCTTCAGTTAACGAAAGATGTCGGCTAAACTGAAAGGATAGTCTATGGACCATGTCAGATTTTTGTGTGGGAATTTAAATCTCATATACTTTAAACAACACATTTGGCCTTTTAATGGCTCACCATTAATGGGTGGAGCTCAGAGCTTCAGGAAGGGGGGCAGACCCACTGGGATGGACCCTACCAACCTTTCCCATTAAATCAAAATAGCCTGTTACTAAGGGTTAGATTTGAGTGTTCAGTCTGGTATCATCTATGGTAATTTCACCAACACAAGCATATTCAGTTTTGGGATAATCAAACAATAAGTGAAAGCTAAATATATTTTCCTCTCAATAGCTTTAATGTTGAAATGTATGATTTTGAAACCAACTGAAGTGAGGGTAGAGACTTAAAGTCATCCACAATTGTTGATGATAGAACAAAGAAAATGCATAAAAGTTGTGATTTAAGGCATGGCTGACCACCACTATTTGGACTAAAAATTAATTTAAGTTTGTGAATTCCCAAAAATGTAGGAGGTTAATCAAGACACTGTTTGTGTTTTTGATGAGGTAGTTGGGCCGTTGCCTGTAAAAATGCTAAATTTGTGTGCTGTAGCTTTGCTAATACAATCGCCCTGGTGGTTGCAACAGGTAAACCACTCCACATGGGCTGGAGTTTTTCACTCCTATAATTTAGTTGCGCAGTTTATCCCCTAGGGGCCAAACAATTTAGTTAGACATGTGCCAAGAAACTACAGGATATTATAAATGCATGATAGCCAATTTCGCAGACCTGTGTGATGGTACTGTGGTAAAGTCAAATTTGAGAGCTGTTTAGCTATGTTAGACAAATGTGTTAATAGGTTATATGGTTTATAATTCCTTCGCACAAATGACCGTGTTGCACATTGATGTCTTTGATGGTGTTAGTGAATGTTCATATTTTTTAACATGTTCACTTGGTTTTGATGAATATACAGGATGCAATTCCTTATCGTATGGATTCCAGATCCATCCCTACTACCAATTCTATATTTTTCATGTCCTTCCTGAAAAGATGGCCAGTTGCAGGTTCAGGATGGCGCCTCCTGTGGCCGTATTTGTCATTGTTCTGCATTCACTCCTGGTGTCATTTTCCAATGACTTACTGAAGTGAAGGCAGGGGGGATGTATGATATGATAATTGATTATGATTGGAAAGAGTTGAGCTTAGGGCTCAAGGCAAATCAAATTGGTATTCATAAGGAGTTATGTAAAACATTTAGTTTTTCCTGTTTGCATAGTTATAACGGAGCATTAGCATTTGTTATGTTTTACATTTTCCATTTACAGGATGTTTTTAATTTAATATTTGGAAATTGTTTTGTTTGATGTAATGTCTAACATTTTAATGTTTGAATAGCATACATCTAACCATGTCTGATTTGGCTAAGCAAAGTCAAGTCTGACAATCTTATTCCACTACTAGCTGCTATCGGGCATTAATATAGCACAAGGAATCAAACATCAACCAAGCCAGTTCTGGATGGAAAATAAACTTTGACAACGACTTTTTGGAAACTTCTGAACAGGGTGTATGCTTCACTCTAAAGATGGAACTTCTGAGATCCACAAGTTTTCAGGACTGATCTATTGTCTTCATTGTTGGGAGTTGATGGAACCATAGCCAGTGGATGAAAGTCCGATAGACTGTTGAACCACACTAATCGTTGTTTTTCAGTTACACTTTCAACAGATCAGGACATCACAACCCCTTTTCTGATGATAAATCACATCACTGACTGGACACAGACAACTGAATGTGTGAGTACCAGCAACATGTTCAAGAAGGATTTCTACAACCACACTGGTGGAATCTGTTCCAAATCTTCCTGACCACTCACATGGCAGAACGATGCCAGGGTCAGATCACTTGGCTTCACAACTCCATTTCTAGATGAATCATCGACAGCGAGATGAGAGGAGAATCCATCCTTAAGGACTCCACATTCTACAGGTCAGAGTACCACGGGCCAGTTGACTGAAAAGGTCACATGGTTCCATCACAGAGGAAGACACTGTTGTGGTGCTAGTCTTGAATTAGTGAAATGTTGGAAACTCACTGTTCCATTACACACCTACACAGACTTGTTAGGACAACCAGGCAATTTTCTGGGTCCACATCACACTGACTGCAATAACTGATTTTGGAACTTTCATCACTGAGACAAAGAAAGACAAAGAAAACTGAAGACAAAAACTGAAGGACACTTGATTGGAAACAAACTTCTTTCCTTACAATCTAAGATTTTCCTAAATGAACTGATATGGTGATTTTGTATGTATGAAGGTTTGTTTCTCGCATGATAGGTGGGAAACTCTGTACAATGACCGTCCCAATATTGGACTTTGGTGTATTTTGTGATGATGCTTAATGATCTACATTATGACGGCTATCATGGTATGTTTGGACGGTGAATTGTTCCCTATTATAGGAGGTCTCTGTCAAAGGTAGATGTTTTCCCTATTTTAAAGGTAGAATCTGTCACAGGTACAACAGGATATGCATAAGTCTTTTGTATGATATTGTCGCATGGATCGTGATACGGACAAGGGGGGTCTTGATTGTTCAATGGACTTTGGGGGAAATGTTTTAATCATGATGTCATGTTGAGTCTGATTTTCTGCTGAATACCGTTAACACTGATAATAACCTGTTGATGTCAATATGTTTCTTGACCTTTATAATCTGAGGTGGGGACGAGATTGAGGACTGTCATACACTGAGTTATGTGTCGGAGTGTGGTGTGTCAATTGTCTTGTTTACATTAATTTTCATTTGAGGAACAATAAGACCTGATTGGTCAGATACTATTTTTGTTGTTTCGTCTTGGTCATTTGTAACATAAGTGTATGGGCCTTTTCATTAGGAATTGAATTGTACTTGTAATGTTTTATCAAACATGTAATGTTTTTCTTTAAATGTTTGATAGGGGAGGTTGATTGCGCTCTGATAACCCCAGGAATTTTTACATTGACCATTTGGCATGGGGGTTACTGTCTTGGAAACCTGATCTTTGCTAGGTAGACACACCCTTCAATGTATATATCTGCTTGTAACCAACATTACAGTGAGAAGAGAAGAGATTGTAAGAGCATGAGCTAATAGACTATCAAATGCTGCAATAAATAATTGAATTACTCTCTCCCTTGACAACCGGGTATTCGATAATTATTTCAACCACTATATGAAACGGCTGATTTCTAACAAGACTTTTGAACAGGGGTCAGTTAATTTTTTTTCTTTTTACCATGTTTTGTTTTAGGATTGTACACAGTCACTCACGGTTGACCACTCCTCCAGAATAGGCGTCTCTGTGCGTGGCGTGGGTGATGCCGCGGCGGCCCAGCTCGTACGCCTCCTCTACCGTCATGTCCTCACGGTAACCGCTGTCAATCACTCCGTATGCATAGCTGTTACCACAGCCGGTAGAGAACATTTGACCAGAGAGACGCGTGCCGTTGTCATCCACGTAATACAAACCAGGGCCCTGGACAAAACACACACAATACATTGATACTAAACATTGGAGGTTCCTTCTATAGACAAAGCACGAACATGGTACTCAAGAGTTTTTGGTACCCGTCAAGATGAAAATGTAGGTTGTAATACAAAGCTTTCAAATAAATATGCAGAGACAACCACCCACTCTCTCTCCACTCCCCCCACACCACCCACACACCTTGTTGTCCCATCCAATGATCATGCTGCCCATTGACAGCCCCATGCCCCTGTAGCCCAGCATCATGTTGGACAGCAGCTTAGAGGCAGCAGACACAGAGATCCTCTTCTTGTTCCTCAGTTTGTAAAGCCTGAAATACACAGGGACGGTCAGGGTGTCAGACAGGGCAGTCAGAGTGCTATATGTGTGTGTATACATTTAACACAGAGACACATAGATCAACCTAGATTAATATGGCGGGTCAGCTGACCAGGAACACCAAGCTAGGGAGAGGGTTGGTTTAGATGAGCACTATGTCTAAAACATTGATTAAAAGGTAAACCCAAAGTCGATGGTCAATACTAATATGATTCTGGGCTGTCTGCACTGTTCCACTCTTCTGAGTTTTTGTACAGAAAGTGATAGTACATTCTCGTTTTCCATCCCTCCTGAGCCCTCAAACCCCACAGACACACACAGTCAGTCAGACAGACACCATCAGACAGACAGATCTAAACAGACAGGCATTCAATGACATGTGATATTAACACCATGTAACTGGATAGCAGGACTCCATCCCACAGAGACAAGCACCAACAGACCTGCACTCCTTAGCCAGCAGTCTCTCCCAGTACTGGCAGTCAGCAGCACTACCAGACATGGTCCCCAGCAGGTAAGGATTGATCTCTATCACCTTGTTAGCCTCCTTCGACGCTACAGAGGAAAGTCAGAATGGGGAAATTGGTGATGAAATTGCATTATTTTGTGGATGTTTTAATTTGGTTCTAGTTTTCTGGGTAACGCATGGCGGTCCTGTGTCTTGTGGTGTCAAATGTGTCTGAGACCTGTTGCAACTAAATCTATGGCTGGACCACCTTAGGTTGACAAAGCTAACTCACTCTCCTTGTTCCAGTTGTAATAATACTAGTTTTAGTAGTAGCAGCAGTAGTAAAAGTAGTAGTACTAAAAAGCTCCTCAGTGTTTTGACCTACTCATTTATTAGCCATTCATTTGTACGATGTTACTGACACAAATTAGAGACGATAGCTACTCTTTAAGGTTATTTCTCAAAACCAGACTTGAAGTGGTTTTGGTATTTAAGGAAAGCAAATCCCTATTTAATGTGATGCTTACCAATGTAGCTTCCAGCTGAGGCTCTGGAATCCACAGCCACAATGACACCATGGCGGAATTTGAAGGCCAGTGTAGTGGTACCATGGTTCAGATCTATGGACACACCACCTTGACCCTCATGGCTGCACGACTTAAGGAACCCTGAGGGCTAGTGAGAGAAAAAGAGCAATTCAATTTCAAAAACAATTTAGCCAGCATCTCTTGTGAGCATAGAGTCAGGTGTGCAAGTGTGTGATCCACAAAGATAGAAAAACCTGAAATATCTGTTCCCACAATGTTCCCTGTCCGGTCCCAATTGGGGAAAATGCCTTTTCCGGCTAAGTGGTTAGGTTTAGGGAAAACGTATAACTGAGTAGTGTTAGAATATGGGTTAGTTTCAGGTTTAGCAGTTTGGTTTAGGGGTATGCGTTAAGTTTAGGTTATTGGGCTAGGTTCTTAAGGTTATGGTTTTGATTACAGTAAGGATTAGGTTAGGTTTAGGGCGAGGGAATTGGAAACATGTATTTTGATCTCAGGTCCTCACACAAATAGAATAACTGACGTGTGCGTGCGTGCGCGCGCGTTTGTGTGTGTGTGTGTGTGTGTGTGTGTGTGGATAAATGTGCTTGAGGTGAACGCTTTGACTGTATTTCACTCAACACAGGACATATCTTTTTATTTCTGAACCTCAAATGTAACAAAAAGAACCAAAATCTTAATTAAATCAAGACCACATTTAATTTTTCAAGAAGGAATAGCATACTCACATCCATTCCAGCGGGGACAGCAAATTCTTGATTGGTTGTTCCAAAATTAAAATGCCGTAAGCCTGTTCCAAGTGTCTTTCCACGAAGTTCCAAGTGGGATTTATAACCACTTACATCGAAAAGTGCCATAATGATTTAATCAAGTATAAAATCCTACTTCTAAAGTTGAAATCGAAAATATTGCTCGACTTGGCCCTCAAGCATCAAGGAAATATCCTTACAATGCATACGAAACCGAAAGTGCTTTGAGACAATTTCTTATTTGCGACTAATGAGTAACTTCAATGTTTTCATAATATGCGTAATAGCGGATTTTGAGTACTGCACACATATGAACATACAGATAAACTTGTTATTCCATTTTTCCAGATTTGATTAAACAGCATACAGCAAATTTACGGAAAACATATTTCGCCAATGGCAGATAATTCTTTGCACGTCGTCATCAGTAAATAAGAAGATTTACCTGTTGAAGGTTTCCAAGGACGTCACAGAGAGCTGGTTTATAACATATTTTACAGTTCACGTTATTTTTTGATCCGATTACATTTTTCAATATCTAAAACCACTAGAAAGTAGCAGGCATGTTAAATGGTAAACCGGTATTTCTGTATTTTGAGTATGTTTTAAATTGGCTTATATGGCAAAGTTTTGAAGTAAATGGCAAACTGTATTACGAAATATATTGCTAAATGTAATTTGATGATCTGGGGATGCTTCAGCAAGGCTGGAATTGGCCAGATTTGCCTTTATGAAGGATGCATGAATCAAGCTAAGTACACGTTATCCTGAAAGAACACCTGCTTCCTCCTGCTCTGACAATGTTCCCCAACTCTGAGGACTGTTTTTTCCAGCAGGAGAATGCTCCATGCCACACAGCCAGGTCAATCAAGGTGTGGATAGAGGACCACCAGATCAAGACCCTGTCATGGCCAGCCCAATATCCAGACCAGGACCCCATTTGAAACCTCTGGAATTTGATCAAGGCAAAGATGGATGGTCACAAGCCATCAAACAAAGCCGAACTACTTGAATTTCTGTGCCAGGAGTGGCATAAAGTCACCCAACAGCAATGTGACAGACTGGTGGAGAACATGCCAAGACACAAGAAAGCTGTGATTAAAAATCACGATTATTACATCAAATATTGATTTCTGAACTCTTCCTAAGTTAAAACATTAGTATTTTATTGTTGAAAAATGAATATGAATTAGTTATCTTTGCATTATTTGAGGTCATCTTTTGAGGTTCTGGTTATTTTGACCAGTTGTTGTTTTCTACAAATAAATACTCTAAATGAAAATATTCTTGGGGGGAATTTGGGAGTAACATTGTCAGTAGTTTATAGAATAAAACAAAAATGTTCATTTTACTCAAACACATACATATGAATAGTAAAACCAGAGAAACTGATATTTTTGCAGTGGTCTCTTAATTTTTTCCAGAGCTGTATTTCATGAAAATGTGTCTAAAGAACTACTATTATGTACAAGTAAGTTAAATAATTTAAATATAATTTAAACCCAGGTCTTGCAATAATATATTAATTATAATAATATATTTTCATATATAACATGAAAAGATGCTTTGAGAAAATGTAGGTGTTAATGCAAAATAATGTTTACACCTCAGGTGTTCATGAAAAATAAATGTGAGTTTTTATTCTAAAACATTCTTTCCAATATTTTGTTGCATATACAGACAGCTAATAAACTAGGCTAGAGTTAATTTATCTAACATGTTTTTTATGGCTTTGCATTCTTGAGTCATCTAGGAGTAGTGAAGTGCTGTTACCAGAAGCATCTTTAGGATCACAATACATTCGGGGCTTAGCCCACACCCCCGCCCCACCCGGGACATAAAGTACAGGGTTTTGAATGTACATGCAGAATATTTTGATGTACACCCTGGTGCCATACACCTCTACATTTTCATAACGTGCGATCGGAATTGTAGATGAATAGGGGCTATTATTATTTTTTGGGTCAACTTGAGATCCAGGGCAATTCATAAAAGAACCGGGGCTATAGCCCTGGATGCCCAGGCCTAACGATGCCACTGGCTGTTAGCATTAGGTGTGTTGTATGTCTGAATATTGTTATATGCCTCTGTGTGTCTGAATCTTTGCTGAGTGGTCCGGTTCAGGCAGTATCCATCCGCTGGACTGTCTCCTGAACTACCTCCATCTGCAGGGGAACTATTTTCTCTGTCAAAATAGGTGTTGTACCAGGATGATACTTGTATCTCATCTGCCTGAGGGAGAAGAAAGTGAGTGAAATTTCAGTTTAAAAAATGAATAATTGTTCTGGTAAACTAAATAGGTTTTGCAAATCTACTCAAGACTAATACCTCAAACACATTTACCTCTTGTCTTTAAACTCTGACTCCTGGTAGGGCCTGAGGTAGTCCACCCCCTGTTTGGTGATGACACAAATGTCTATGTTGTTGCCTGAGCCCAGGTCACTCATGATGCCAGAGTGGATGGCATCCCGGACCAACTCCTTTGCCTCTTCCAGCTATTAGAACACAGGTTTGGGGGTCAGTGGAAGGCTGGGAGGGAAGAATGTTGTACAGCTCTACATCCTAACCTGGAGGCCAGTCTATGTTCAGCTTTTACACCCCAGGATGTCCAGAGAACCATGACACAACCTCCTGACACCACCTCCTGATGTTCTAGTGGGCCTTTCATTGGTACATGACACACAGTACAACAAGTGTACTGTTACAGGGACTGGTAAGACAAAATACATCTTTCTTAAATAACCACAATGCTTTATTTGTGCGGACTGTGGACCTCAAGGACCTGAAACCTGTATACTATTAATGGCTAATCAGCAAAATGTATGACAAACCCTAGCCTGACTGAGGTAACGTCACTCACCTCCATATTAGGTTTAAATCTATCCTCCAGAATCCCCAGAGCAGCCAAGTCTCCAGAGCCTACACAAGAAACAAGCCAAACAGAAAGAGGCATCAAGAACCAGCTAATCATGGCCCTAACAATGACAATATGGGTGACTCGTTAGGTAAATCACAGCATGGGCAGTAATAGATTACATGTAACTGGAATTATACATGATAATTTCACAAAAATGAAGTAACTGTAATCAAGATAAACCATACAGCTTTTAATTAGGATTATAGTAAAGCCCTTAAACACATTTGGGATATTATTCAAATATCAACAGGAATATTTGGTCAAACTTTGTCAACATCGTTATAATTAAGCGCAACATCAAAACTTCTCACATGCTCTTGGATAGTTATATTTTCTTGCTGATTGCCCATTAACGGAGGTGGATAAATTATTTTGTATCCAACTGGTATAAAATCATTTAAGCAGGCCCACAGGTCAATCAGGCCAGTCTAGTTGCCTACTTACTGCTTTGTAGCAGCAGTGCAATGGTGGTAATGAGGAGTTTTGTCTAAAACAGAAGGATGTCTGTTGTGGCGTACATATGCACTGGAGTCAGCAGTCTAGACCACTGGATCACTGTAGACCACGTTAGAACCATTGATTTTCTGTAACTGTAATCAGTAACAGGTTTTTTGAGTAATCTGCCCAATGCTGCTTTATGATACGGGGGCAGCCTGTCACTCACCCATTGCGAGGTATGTCACTTTGTCTATGTCTCCATAGGGCCCCACTGTGTAGAGATGACTGCCAGTACAGTCCACCCCTCCTAGGATTAGATGGGCCCCAATCTGGCCCCGGTACCTTGGAGACAGACACAGAGACTGGGTGAGGATATTAGAAACATCAGACTACAGGAAATCAAATCAAGAGTTATTACAGTTAATGCATTTTGAAGACACCAAGTAAGTATCGAAAACATTAACAAGTTGAGATACTTTCATATTTTCTGCACTATATTCCAAGCTGTGGTATTCAATGGCATTAGTGGAGATGACACACACACACACAGCCACACACCTGAATAACATGTCCTGTAGTATGTTTGCTGCCATTACCACACGTGGGTTCCGGCCGCTGTCCATTGAGAAGATGGTGAGGTTGGAGGAGAGCAGGTCGGTGGTCTTCTCTGTGTCCGCAGCAGTTCCTGCCCCACAACAGCTGAGACAGGGAGTACGAAGGAGAGAGAGAGAGAGAGAGAGAGAGAGAAAGGAGAACAATGGTTTAACATCTGCTTTCAAACAATAACCATAATCAATGCCATACTACACATAAGACAGACATGGAATATACATTACATGAGGTGTAGGACTACTCACTAGATATTGGGGGCGATGTAGTGGATCTTGGCACACATCTTATCAGCCACCACTTCACTGGAGGTGGCCCGTGTGTCTGCTCCTAGAACAACACCATCCTGCACAAAAACAGACCCGAAGGACACTTCATTTAACTGTCAATGTACAAAAAATATATCAAGGGATTTTTTACAGATCGAATCCTCAACTGCATGTATTTTTAGACTTATGAATTGCTAATATACATACTATACAGTACCTGTTAATTCTTCAAGAATATCTTACGAAAGGCTCATGAATTAAGTTTGACTGGCATCACAAACCACAAGTAATTGTGTTACACCATAGTGTTTCTAAACACACTAAATGTAAATTAACACTGCAAAGCCTCAAATCGTGAAAATGGTCATCATGAACGTTCAGTCTTTGCATCCATAGCTCCGTCTAAACATCTGGGAGTGTTTTTCTAAATTTCTCCAGGCCCAATTCTAAAGTTCAGTGACCCAGTTTCTTTGTTATTGTATCAATGAAAAATTATAGCTATTATTATTATAGCAGTATTATATTACATGACTACATTAAGTCCAAAAGAAATGTCCCCACAGTATGGAATGCTTCACTTACAACACCTCTCACCTTGCACACTACTCCAGCTATGGTGGTCCCTGTCTTCATAGGTTTAGGTGCCTTAGTACGTCCTCCCTCAAGCAGACCCTCCAGAGCTACATTTCTTTTCAAAGGGATGATAAAACACACAACACCAATACACACACCAAAATTTTAAATCAACCCCTACATCTACTAGTAACCTGATCAAACTGTTAGTCAATTAACTCCTAGGAGTCTTTCTTTGTTAATAGAAACACAGAAAGAATTAAACACACTTTATAAATCATTTGGACGTGCTTTTTTTCCTAATATATATTTATCATTATGTTAAACGCGAGGGATTACTTTCACTTTTGATATATACTCGTTATGGCAAGAGATGAATAATTAAGAAGTTTACAATTCAGAAATCGATATTAGCCTATTATAAAAGCAAAATCTTACCTAAAAACATTCTCAAAATTAAATCCCGATGGAGGTGTTTCAAGAACATTTGGTAGCGCCATACCTGGAGGTTATTTTCTTTACTCACTTGGCACTTTCCTACAAGCACGAATTTCAAGTCGCATGGGGTCGCTATTTTTTCCTGATCTGATGTGACCTTTTGTGACAGAGGGAAGCAGTTCCATCCCTCCTCAATCGCTGTTCGATTAATAATGGAAAGACACTATATGGACTCTAAAATCAAAGGAGTTAGCACAGGCGTAAGTAATGTGTTTTCTTATTTCGGTACCTAATGATGTTATACAATTGTGCTTAGTTAAAGTTGCGATTGAATGTGCATTTTTCTACCATTTTACCAATATTTAATAACTTTCTGACGAATTAAATTCTAATTATTTCTTGTGGATTTAGTCATAATACATCAATACCCTCCACCTTAGTTGATATTTTGGGGAAACGTTTATACATTTGAATTAATGTACATGTTCTTGTTCGATGCGAGGGCTGGATTTACTTTCGTTTTTGAGTCCTTCGTCTATTCAACATCAGGATATAAATGATACTAAACTCGGACCTGGAATCAGTCTATTCAAATCCCATCCAACCCCTTTAGGAGGAAAAATCAAGGCTGACCTTAGATCAAATATGTAAAAACTGTAGTATACTACAATGGGAAAATATATTGTTATATTATCTATATGTGATAGGGAATGCTTTATTGTTATCCATCTGATGATAAATACATTTGGTTGTAATGCTCTGCAAATTATTTCCTACAGACCACCATCTTGGCAGTGACATTTAATGGAGGGGTCATCATTGGTTCAGACTCCAGGGCATCCATGGGAGGGTGAGGAGCCTATTTTCTTCAAGACATTACTTTTCACCTAGACATGACCTTTTACCTAGACATGTTTGATGATTGTTCTACTGTCAAAAGGCTGAGACATGCATCATATTGAATAAATCAGCCATAGCTGATAGCAAGATGTCCTGTATATTTAAAGATGTCATAAGGCTAATGTATTTCTGTCCACTTCACCTACAGAAACTATGTGTGCTCTAAGACCATCAACAAGCTGATCCAGGTTCATGACAGGATATTCTGCTGCATTGCTGGCTCCCTGGCAGATGCACAGGCTGTCACCAAGACTGCCAAGTTCCAGATCTCTTTACACAGGTATAAACCACCCTGTCCTTAGTCTGTCCCTGGCTTTTGTCTCTTCAGCCTGCCCCTGTCTTTGTCACTGAGTATGTCTCTCTTTGGGTCAGCAGCCAGCCTTGTGATTAAAGAGTCTGAGTAGTAACTAAAAGGTTGCTGTTGCTAGATGGAATCCCAGAGCCACCAAGGAGAAGAAGAAAATATGTAGTTCTGTCTTGGACAAGACAGTTAACCTTAATTTCTCCTTAAGTGGATGTCCAATTTCGGTTGGACGTTGTGTGCAATTCACAAATAACCCCTTCCCCAGACCACCTGACCAGTCCAGACCACATGACCAGCCCAGACCACATGACCAGCCCAGACCACTTGACCAGCCCAGACCACATGACCAGCCCAGACCACTTGACCAGCCCAGACCACTTGACCAGCCCAGACCACATGACCAGCCCAGACCACTTGACCAGCCCAGATCAATTGACTAGCCCAGACCACATGACCAGCCCAGACCATATGACCAGCCCAGACTACTTGACCAGCCCAGACTACATGACCAGCCCAGACTACATGACCTGCCCAGACCACATATCAACCTACATTTGACATGTGGGCTTACCAGTCATATGTAGCCAGTCTGCTGCCTCATAAACTACTATAGAAGACCACACTGAGGAACAATCTTGATTTTGATAATGAAAACATTGCCTTAACGTGCATCTGTCCTATTCGGTTAGTATCCAGATGGAGTCCCCTCCTCTGGTGAAGGCAGCAGCATCCGTGATGAAGGAGCTGTGCTACAACAACAAGGAGGAGCTACAGGCCGGCTTCATCACTGCAGGCTGGGACAAGAAGAAAGGCCCACAGGTGAAGCCGTGGAGAACAACATGAAGGCACACACAGGCACATACGTATAGACTAGCACATTAAAATGTGTGTAAATAGAACACACACACTCACTGTTGTCTGACCTGTAGGTTTACACCGTGGCCCTGGGCGGTATGTTACTCAGTCTGCCGTTCACCATCGGAGGTTCGGGGAGCACCTACATCTACGGCTACACCGACGCCAAATACAAACCTGACATGAGCAGAGAGGAGTGCCTGCAGTTTGCTACAAATGGTAAAAGTTGATGAACTTTACCAAATACAAGAGGGTTGAGCGGCGAAAAAATATCAGTACCCACAGAATAGCCTATCTTTAAAAAGGGAAATGTTTTGTATAAATGCAGGCTATTCTTTTGCAGGCTATTCTGCATGCTATAATGACATAGTAGGGGCTTAGCCTTCATTGATTATCAGGGTGACACTGTTTTCATAGATGATTGTAGATACAAATATTTTTACTGAATTAAAAACATGTTCCTGTGGAATACTACAGATGCTGGTCATATAATTAGAATATCATCAAAAAGTTGATTTATTTCAGTAATTCCATTCAAAAAGTGAAACTTGTATATTATATTCATTCATAACACACAGACTGATATATTTCAAATGTTTATTTCTTTTAATTGTGATGATTATAACTGACAACTAATGAAAATCCCAAATTCAGTATCCCAGAAAATTTGAATATTACTTAAGACCAATACAAAAAATTATTTTTAGAAATGTTGGCCAACTGAAAAGTATGAACATGAAAAGTATGAGCATGTACAGCACTCAATACTTAGTTGGGGCTCCTTTTGCTTGAATTACTGCAGCAATGTGGCGTGGCATGGAGTCGATCAGTCTGGGGCACTGCTCAGGTGTTATGAGAGCACAGGTTGCTCTGATGGTGGCCTTCAGCTCTTCTGCATTGTTGGGTCTGGCGTATCGCATCTTCCTCTTCACAATACCTCATAGATTTTCTATAGGGTTAAGGTCAGGCGAGTTTGCTGGCCAATTAAGAACCGGGATACCATGTTCCTTAAACCAGGTAATGGTAGCTTTGGCACTGTGTGCAGGTGCCAAGTCCTGTTGGAAAATGAAATCTGCATCTCCATAAAGTTGGTCAGCAGCAGGAAGCATGAAGTGCTCTAAAACTTCCTGGTAGACGGCTGAGTTGACCTTGGACCTCAGAAAACACAGTGGACCAACACCAGCAGATGACATGGCACCCCAAACCATCACTGACTGTGGAAACATTCATCAGAGAACATAACTTTGGACCACTCAGCAGCAGTCCAGTCCTTTTTGTCTTTAGCCCAGGCGAGACGCTTCTGACGCTGTGTCTTGTTCCAGAGTGGCTTGACACAAGGAATGTGACAGCTGAAACCCATGTCTTGCGTACGTCTGTGCGTGGAGGTTCTTGAAGCACTGAATCCAGCTGCAGTCCACTCTTTGTGAATCTCCCCCACATTTTTGAATGGGTTTTGTTTCACAATCCTCTCCAGGGTGCGGTTATCCCTATTGCTAGCTATCTTTTCCTTCCCTTCGCCTCTCTATTAATGTGGTTGGGCACAGAGCTCTGTGAACAGCCAGCCTCTTTAGCAATGACCTTTTGTGTCTTGCCCTCCTTGTGCAAGGTGTCAATGGTCATCTTTTGGACAGCTGTCAAGTCAGCAGTCTTCCCCATGATTGTGTAGCCTACAGAACTAGACTGAGAGACCATTTAAAGGCCTTTGCAGGTGTTTTGAGTTAATTAGCTGATTAGAGTGTGGCACCAGGTGTCTTCAATATTGAACCTTTTCACAATATTCAAATTTTCTGAGATACAGAATTTGGGGTTTTCATTAGTTGTCAGTTATAATAATCAAAATTAAAAGAAATAAACACTTGAAAGATATCAGTCTGTGTGGAATGAATGTATACATTATACAAGTTTCACTTTTTGAATGGAATTACTGAAATAAATCAACTTTTTGATGATATTCTAATTATATGACCAGCACCTGTAGGTGTGTGATTATAAAATTGTTTTTGCCATAACATTTTGGAAATGGAGGTTAGGTTTTATCAGAGATCTATGAGTTTTTCTATGGGATTGTTGACGCTGGAACACAAGAGAGCTGTTCCAAAAAGATGTAGAAAGATATGGTCTCATAGATGCAATCTGATATTTTTCTCTTTCTTTCCTCCCCTTTCTTTCTCCTCTTCACCCCCTCTAGCTCTTGCCTTAGCTATGGGCAGAGACAATGTCAGCGGGGGCGTGGCTCACCTGGTAGTGATCACAGAGGGAGGGGTGGAGCATGTGGTCATCCCTGGAGACAAACTGCCCAAGTTCCACGATGAGTAGAGGGACACTTCAATCAACCAATCATCTATGACATGACATCTGTAAAAATAATATGGAAGGGTCCAACTATTCCCTGTGTTCTTCGTATGTGCAGAACTCAGTGTTCATAGACCTAGCTGGGATCAGTTGTGAGACTGAAGTTAGAAATTAACACTTCAGGAGATCAGTATAAAAAACTTTCTCGCTGTGTTGACTGAAGATTTCTGTAGAAAGTCAATAAAATCAGTCTGACAGACATTTGGATGGAACATGCCCAATTTACTTTAAATCTCATTAGTAACAGACGATTAGTAAATGTAACAAGCATGTTATACCTAAAACTGTTTTGTAGTTATATGTTTGTATGCATTTGTGTCAGAGGAAGCCCATAAAAATATGAATGATGCCAGCAGTCCAAGCCACAGACTATTCTCTACACTAGAGTTAGCATGCTGTGGAGTTAAGTGCCTTAAATTTGTAACTGACAAGATCCCGTACAGCACCCAAGCAATAAGACTGTTAAACAAGACTGACGATTGATTACACTATGTAACACAATTTTTGTTCCTGAGTAGTAAGTGTTATTTCGTAATTGCTTATGCCTAAAAAGTTTTGTAAATGTTTTATAAACTATTCCCCAAAAACTTTGCTTTTGTGCTCAAGACAGTGATATTTTGAAATGTATCTATTTCCATTGAGATAGTGAATTTGTGTCTTTGTTCACATAAAGTCAGAAAACAACAACATATGAATCCAAATTAACATATCTGTATACTAAAGTAATACAAAAATGACTACAAAAGATTTTGAAGTGAGTAATTTTTCAAGATTTAAGATTATACTGTAAATCACTTTTACGAATCAGCCCCCAAATGTAGTCTCCCATCGTGTTCTCATCATATTGTCCTTGGTAGTGGCATTCAAAGTCCAGTATATGCTGACAGAAGCACTTGCCTTGCTCCTCCGAGTGCACATCCATGTGTACTCGGAGGAGCAAGCCTGAACCACTGTGACAAAGCTGTTTCAAGCCATTTTCTCCTTACTAGTGAATTTCTTGGGGAATTCACTGCACTAAAGGATCTTATTTATCTGTGGTTTTGCACTGGCTTTGACCTTTGCCTCAGGCAGCTTAGTGTCCTTGGTGTCCCTGCTGTCCCAAAGGCAAAGATAGCAGGGAAACTTGGTAAAACCGCCTTGGAAAGTCTCTTATGACCTCCCAGTCGTACTCAGTACTCAGTACTCAGTCCATACTTCCATGTTGTAATCCTGTATTTATACTACTTTTGAGGCATAAACAATTACAAAATACTTACTACCCAGACCAATATATATATATATATATATATATATATATATATATATATATATATATATATATATATATATATATAATTGTTGCACGTATTAAATGGTTATCCAGCTATCTGCATTTTCCAAAATGTTTTGCACTATTCCTGTATATGCATATACTTTGTATAACTATTCAGATTTTTCATTTGCAATCCTGTTTTCAAAAAAAGTTGGGACTTTGTGTAAAATGTAAAGAAAAACAGAATGCATAGATTTGCAAATCGTTAAACCATATATTTAATAGAAAATAGTACAAAGACAACATATCAAATGTTGAAACTGAGAAATGTTATTATTTTTTGAAAAATATATGCCCAGAATTTGATGCCAGTAACACATTTCAAAAATGCTGGGACAGGGGCAACAAAAGACTCGAAAGGTTTTGTAATGCTAAAGAAAAAAACTGGTGGATCATTTCACAAATTATGTTAGTTGGCAACAGGTCAGTAACATGATTGGGTATTAAAAAAACATCTCAGAGATGAGGAGTCTTTCAGAAAGAAAGATAGCAAGGGGTTCTCCACTCTGTGAAAGACTGCGCAGGCAAATAATGCAACAATTTATGAATAATGTTTCCCAACATAAAATTGCATAGGGTTTGGGGATCTCATCGACTACCGGAGATAATATCATTAAAATATTCAGAGAAGCCGGAGAAATCTCTGTACGCAAGGGACAAGGCCAAAAACCAGTATTGGATGGTCAGGATCTTTGGGCCCTTGGGCATAAAATCAGATTATGTTTTGTTGTGAAATTTGATCAGCCTCTACCTGGCTGGTCCAGTAACTTTCATTTTCACTTTTATCCGGAAAATGGTGAACTCCCAGAAATGAAGGCTGCTTTCTAAAACACATTTTAGAGTTAATTCATCCAAAATTGTTAACTAATAGCAGTAATTCACATGTATCATACATGAGGCGTCGTTTGGTGTTCAATTACAAGATTTATTTTCATTTGGTGTTTAATCACTAGGATTTTTATATAACGTGCGCGCTGCACAAGGACCAACGCTACGGCAACTTATCTTGCGTGAAACTAAGGACGTCAAGATGTTAGAAGAATCTACAGAGTCAGAGTGGCAATCTGAAGTAAAAACAGGGGTGAGTAGGCTATATGTATAGAGAATTTGTGGTAACCTACGAAAAAGTTCGCGTCGTATAATGGTTGGGTGTGCATTCTGGTTTTATTTTTGCCGGACCGCGTAAGCAGAGCCAGCCAAGAGAGCGAATGTCTCTAGTGGCTGAGTGACGGACTGACCCTTGTTACATAGCAAACCAGAGGTCCCGCGTTTGAGTCTTGTCACAGTCAAAATAAAGTATGTATTAGGATTTGTTCAGGATAGTTAGAAACCTCACTGGCTACAACCTTCTGTTCCCATATACAGTTAACCCAAAATAAAACTGTTTACGGTTATATGTCGACTATATTTCTTATGGATTTTCGATGTACGCATCCGTGCATGGTTTTTGGGGTAATATAGGCTAGATCACAACTCCTTTGCCAGTAAAAGAAAGGGGTTTCCACGATTCTCTTGTTTTTTCACTCGAAGTGAAAGTTATCGTCACTCCATACTAGCTCTGGAAAAAATTAAGAGACCACCACTCCTAATTTTTCTTAAATCAGCTGTATGGCAGCCATTCCATTCCAGTGTCTGTTAAATTCCAACACACACACCTCATTTTATTTAATGAGGTACTGTTTAGGTGATTACTTGAACCAAATCTAATTTAACGGGGAACATTATAAAAACCACTGCTGTGGTCATCACTATCCTCTTGCAATAGGACCAGCTGGATGGCAAAAACAGTGCAGGTAGTACCTCAAAGGGATATTTGAATTAAAAAAACTATTCAGCATGACAAAAGAGCTGAAAAGAAAAGCTTTGAGCTTTGACGAAAAGAAAGGTTAAATTCTGGCTTTACTGGCAGAGAGATACAGTGAGTGTCAGGTTGCTTCCATCCTGAAAATTTCAAAGACGGCGGTTCATTAGAACAAGGTCAAGCAACAGACATTGGGGACAACAAAGCTACAGACTGGCAGAGGGCGAAAACAACTGTCCACTGACCGAGATGACCGTCAACTCATTCAAATGTCACTCAACAACCGTAGGATGACATCAAGTGACCTACAAAAAGAATGGCAAGGGGGGGGGCGCTAGTGAGCAGCGCATGGAGTAGACGTGCTTTCAGGGGCTCCTCCTTGCCAATATTTAAAATCGTTATTTTGACAGTCTCGTACTTAATTTTATCAGCCTCAGGAATAACTTTACATACGAGGGGCTTAACCAGTTAAGTGTATGCAACGATATGCCGAAGAAGCCGGTCAAAAACGTCGAGTTATCTCGACCATCCTCAGCTTCTGCTAGCGCTGATGCTAACAGTGCCAGCGGTAGCTCGCCAGGTCATGACGACAGCGACACGGAGCATCTGCCTTTAATCTATGAGAAAGTTTCCGACAAGATCCTTGACCACATCAACGGCAGGTTTGATAAATTAAAGCAGACACTTAAGGAGGTACAAAGCTCGCAAAGGGAACTATTGGAGAAGGTAGAGTCGGTGGAAGAGCAAGTGCTGGACCATGAGAACCGCATGACCTGCTTGGAGAAGACGGTCGCTAGCCTGAAAGACCAGAACAACGCACTCAAACTAAAAGTGGACGACCTCGAAGGCCGGTCGCGTCGCAATAATATTAAGATTATCGGCATACCTGAGCAGGAAGAAGGGGGCAAACCAACAGAATTTGTCGAGGCATTGATTCCGAAGCTTTTCGGCGACGACGGGTTTCGGTCACCGGTGGTTATTGACCACAGTCGGAGCTAAATCTCGCGCCATCATTGCCAGGGTCCACTTTTATCGGGAGAAGGAGCGCATACTTCGCCTCCGGAGGGAACGACAACTGGAGTATAAAGGCAACAAGGTGCTTATTTTCCCGGACTACACGCCAGAGGTGATGCGGCAACGGCGTGAATACACCGAGGTCCTGAGGATGCTGCGGGAGCTGAGGGTGGAGCACAGCCTACTCTTCCCTGCGAGGCTCCGGATAAAGCACAAGGATCGGTTTAAGGTTTTCAGCACACCGAGTGAGGCAATTACTTTTGTGAACACTGACTTAAAGGCTATTGTGGTCCCTTAGTGTATACTTACACAGAGGGCTAATAGCATTATTTTGATGCTGCTTTTCTCATTTAGATAACTGTGTTCAACATTTTGAGAGACTGTCATTTTGATTTCTCTGACTTCGGTCAGGTATGCTAGGCAAGGGAGCCGGGCTAAGTTAGCTATCACAGCTTTAATAGCGAGTTACAGGTTTGAAAGCGGATTTTAGCCGTGCGTGTAGTGGTCCCGGGCATGAAGGGATGTCTGTGCTTCATTTGGGGAAATGCTTGTGGGCGGGTAGGGGACATGTTCAGGTTCATGGGTTTGTTTGAGTGTGTTACCTCAGATTAAAAGGTAGATTCTTTATGTGTCTTGTTTTATTGTGTTTTGTGCACTTTTGAGAGGATACCAGATTGCTTTTATTCCAGAGATGATGTCAGTATCCGATAGAATAACCCATAGCAGTATAAATGATAAGTTTACATTGGTCACATGGAATGTGAAGGGGTTGGGTCATGTAGTTAAAAGGGGTTGAGTCTTCTCGCATCTCAAGTCACTAAAGCCAGATGTAATTTTTCTTCAGGAAACGCACATTAGGGTAAATGAGCAGTGCAGATTGAGAGCGAATTGGATCTCCCAAGTCTATCAAGCACCTTTTACCCGCAAGTCTAGGGGGGTTGCTATTCTTTTCCGAAAAAATTTACCATTTCACCTTGATTATATGACAGCAGACCCATATGGCAGGTATTTGATGGTATCTGGGCATATTAACTCCCTCCCGATAACGATGCTTAACATCTACGGTCCGAATATTGACAATCCTGATTTCTTCCGTAAAGCATTTGATTTGATACCGGCTTCTGCCTCTAATGTTATTATTGGAGGCGACTTTAATTGTTATCTTGACACGGTCCTAGATCGACTTTCTACATAACCACCTCCTGCAATAACCTCAGTGGGAATTCTGAATGATTTAATTAAAACAAGGAACATGGTTGAAATATGGTGACTGCAGCATCCTACAGATAGGGGATTTTCTTTTTATTCTCATGTCCATAAGTCTTACACTAGAATCGATTACTTTCTGATAGCTTCTGAATTACTGCCTAGTGTTACTACTTCTACTTATCATAATATTTTAATATCTGATCACAGTCCAGTCTCTCTTAATTTCAAAAATATCCTGTCAAGTCCAAAATATAGCTGGTGCCTCAACCCTCTTCTTCTTGAGGACCAGTCTTTTATTGAGCACATGTATGCACGTATAGACGAGTTCCTTGCTACAAATGATAACGGAGAGGTCTCTGATTCTATTTTGTGGGAGACCTTTAAAGTAGTTATGAGGGGCCACGTTATTTCATTTGAATCAGCCAAGAAAAGAGAACTTAACAGCCGCCTCAGGGACATTGAAAAAATGCTTCCAGTACTGGAAGAGACCTATAGATCTTCCCTCTTAGCCGCTGATTACAACAAGATCTTGAAATTAAAATGTGAATACAATACCATTCTTAATAAGCGTGTTGGTAGTCTTCTATTGAAAATTCAACAGAAATATTTTGAACTTGGAGATAAACCGGAGAAACTGTTAGCTAGCCAACTTAGGGGCGAAAGGGCTAAACAGGCTATTCACAGGATAAAATCCAAATCAGGCAGACTCCTAACCAATCCGAGAGAGATAAATGTTTGCTTCAGGGACTTCTATAAGGAACTGTATTCTAGTAAAGTAAAGGCCACTGAATCAGATTTCTGTAACTTTTTTGCCAATTTAAACGTTCCCCAATTAGATAGTGCAGCAAGAGATGACATGGAGGCCCCAATTTCTAAAACTGACCTTTTGAATGCTATTCAAGCCTTCCCCTCTGGAAAAACATCCGGTCCTGATGGCTTTAGCTGTGAATTTTATAAATCATTTCATGACAAAATAGTTCCACTCATGCTGAGAATGGTGAACGATTCTATGAGAAATAAGACGCTTCCCAGTTCATTATATGAAGCAAATATTTGCTTGCTTTTGAAAGAGGGAAGGGAAGAGGTTGATCCGGCAAGTTACAGACCTGTTGCTCTCCTAAACTGTGACTTAAAAATACTAACTGAAGTTTTGGCGACAAAATTAGGTAGGCATATTTCCACAATTGTACACCCTAATCAGACTGGATTTATCCCGGGTCGGTTTTCTTTTAGTAATGTCCATTTGCTTTTAAATACAATATATTCAGTGCAGGGGAAGAATACACAGGCTGCTGTTTTATCCCTTGACGCCCAGAAGGCAATTCGATCAGATTGAATGGCCTTACATGCTAAAGACACTAAAACAATTTGGATTTGGCAAAAATTTCATTGAATGGGTAAATATAATTTATCTTAAACCAGTATCCTCTATTCTCACAAATTCAGATAGATCCCAATCTTTTGAATTGAAGAGGGGTGTAAGGCAGGGCGACCCTCTTTCTCCTCTTCTTTTTGATATTACCTTGGAACCACTTGCAATAGGCATAAGGAGTCACCCAGGCATTCATGGGGTAAAGCTTGGTAATGTTGAAAGCCTTGTTAATCTGTATGCTGATGATTTATTGATCTGTTTATCAGACCCAGTGGTCTCAGTTCCCAACCTTTTGAATTATATAAAATCATTTAGTAAATTGTCTGGGTATACAATTAACTGGGACAAATGTGAGTTCATGCCATTGACAAACATGTGTCCTACTTTCTTGAAATCTTTGCCATTTAAATTAGTTACTACCCACATTACGTATCTTGGCCTCAAGATTTCCAGAAACCCCAAACTTTTACTGAAATTGAATTCTTTGGATATGATGGATAAACTAAAAGCTAATATTAGGAACTGGAAGTTGCTCCCTCTGTCAATGATCGGCCGCATCAATGCTGTTAAAATGGTTGCACTTCCGAGATTCTTGTATCTTTTTCAAAACCTCCCTATTTATTTGCCACTATCTTTTTTTAAACAACGACATATGCTGTATACCCATCTTGTATGTAGGTTTTTTCTATTTTTTGTAAAAGTTTAAAAGAAGTTAAAATAAAATATAAAAAAAAAAAAAAAGAATGGCAAACAGCAGCTGGGTTGAAGTGAACGGCGAGGACGGTTTGAAACAAGCAACAACAATCATCTCTGTTTAATCGCGGGCCAGCTGAACTAGGCTTGTCTGGTTCCTTTTCTGGTTTGGTATTAATATCAAAACAAAATCTATTGTCTTCCCAAATAGTCAGTCTCCATTTTAACTTACCATCTTGTACTGTACTTTCAGACCACCATCATTGCGGTTGAGTTCAATGGAGGAGTGGTGTTGGGCTCTGACTCCAGAGTGTCAGCAGGGTAAGTCACTGTACCAAGTCTTTGGGACAGTTATTTAATGTGTTACTCATTTACATAAAACAATTGATGGCCCACCCTCAATCTTGGTTTCTTTCTCCATCTTTCCTATCTCTTCCCTCTATCAATTCTAGGGAGACAGTGGTCAACCGGGTGATGAACAAGCTCTCACTTCTCCATGACAAGATCTACTGCGCCCTGTCAGGCTCAGCAGCAGACGCTCAGACCATCGCTGAGATGGTCAACTACCAGCTGGATGTGCACAGGTATCTCACACTACATGGCTATTTACTGTGATTGAAACATAGCTTGTGTAATATGTAACACGTTAAGTTGAGGGAAATGTATTGAAAAGGTACAGGTGCTGGTCGTATAATTAGAATATCATCAAAAAGTTGATTTATTTCAGTAATTCCATTCAAAAAGTGAAACTTGTATAATGTATACATTAATTCCACATAGACTGATATATTTCAAGTGTTTATTTCTTTTAATTTTGATTTTAAACTGACAACTAATGAAAAACCCAAATTCTGTATCTCAGAAAATTAGAATATTACTTAAGACCAATCCAAAAAAGGATTTTTAGAAATGTTGGCCAACTGAAAAGTATGAACATGAAAAGTATGAGCATGTACAGCACCCAATACTTAGTTGGGGCTCCTTTTGCCTGAATTACTGCAGCAATGTGGCTTGGCATGGAATCGATCAGTCTGTGGCACTGCTCAGGTGTTATGAGAGTCCAGGTTGCTCTGATAGTGGCCTTCAGCATTGTTGGGTCTGGCGTATCGCATCTTCCTCTTCACAATACCCCATAGATTTTCTATAGGGTTAAGGTCAGGCGAGTTTGCTGGCCAATTAAGAACAGGGATACCATGTTCTTTAAACCAGGTACTGGTAGCTTTGGCACTGTGTGCAGGTGCCAAATCCTGTTGGAAAATGAAATCTGCATTTCCATGAAGTTGGTCAGCAGCAGGAAGCATGAGTGCTCTAAAACTTCCTGGTAGACGGCTGCGTTGACCTTGGACCTCAGAAAACACAGTGGACCAACACCAGCAGATGACATGGCACCCCAAACCATCACTGACTGTGGAAACTTTACACTGGACTACAAGCAACAGGGATTCTGTGCCTCTCCTCTCTTCCTCCAGACTCTGGGACCTTGATTTCCAAACTAAATGCAAAATGTACTTTCATCAGAGAACATAACTTTGGACCACTCAGCAGCAGTCCAGTCCTTTTTGTCTTTAGCCCAGGCGAGACACTTCTGACGCTGTGTCTTGTTCCAGAGTGGCTTGACACAAGGAATGTGACAGCTGAAACCCATGTCTTGCATACGTCTGTGCGTGGAGGTTCTTGAAGCACTGAATCCAGCTGCAGTCCACTCCTTGTGAATCTCCCCCATATTTTTGAATGGGTTTTGTTTCACAATCCTCTCCAGGGTGCGGTTATCCCTATTGCTAGCTTTCTTTTCCTTCCCTTCGCCTCTCTATTAATGTGCTTGGACACAGAGCTCTGTGAACAGCCAGCCTCTTTAGCAATGACCTTTTGTGTCTTGCCCTCCTTGTGCAAGGTGTCTATGGTCGTGTTTTGGACAGCTGTCAAGTCAGCAGTCTTCCCCATGAATGTGTAGCCTACAGAACTAGACTGAGAGACCATTTAAAGGCCTTTGCAGGTGTTTTGGGTTAATTAGCTGATTAGAGTGTGGCACCAGGTGTCTTCAATATTGAACCACAATATTCTAATTATCTGAGATACAGAATTTGGGGTTTTCATTAGTTGTCAGTTATAATCATCAAAATTAAAAGAAATAAACACTTGAAATATATCAGTCTGTGTGGAATGTATACATTATACAAGTTTCACTTTTTGAATGGAATTACTGAAATAAATCAACTTTTTGATGATATTCTAATTGTATGACCAGCACCTGTATATAGAACATGCACTTTTTGGATTTCCTTGAATCGATTATGGTAATGAGAATTCTAATATTATACGTCTTGTGACCTATTTAACTCAGTATTGAGATAGGAGAAGATCCCCAGGTTCGTTCAGCAGCCACTCTGGTGAAAAACATCTCCTACAAGTACAAGGAAGAGTTGTCAGCACATCTCATTGTTGCCGGATGGGACAGGAGAGGAGGGGGTCAGGTCAGTCATCAAATATTTAAATGACACATACACTGTTCATAAAAATTTAGGGAATCACACATCTGGTCTTGATGAACAAAATATATTAAATATCAAAATCTTTACTGTACATTGTATAACTTGTTGAGAACCAAATGATGTAACAACGGTCAATGGAAAGCAAAATCACCAACCAATTGAGGGCTGGATTCAAACTCACACCGAAAATCACAGTAAACAATTGAAATCACAGGCTGTTCCAACTTACGTTAATTTCATCACTGCAACTCATAATGTGACTCAGTAGTGGGTATGGCCCCTATGTGCCTGTATCCGCTCCGACAACATCTGGGCCTGCTCCTGATGAGACGGCGGATGGTGACCTGGGAGATCTCCTCCCAGACCTGGATCAGGGCATCAGTGAGCTCCTGGAAAGTCTGTGACGCTACTTGGTGGCGTCGGATGCACTGATACATAACGTCCCAGAGGTTCTAAATTGGATTCAGGTCTGGGGAACATGAGGGCCAGTCAATGGCATCAATGCCTTCGTCATCCAGGAACTGCCTATACACTCTGGTCACATGTGGCAGGGCATTGTCCTGCACCAGGAGGAACCCAGGGCCAACTGCACCAGTGTAAGGTCTGACGATAGATCTTAGGATTTCATCCCGGTACCTAACAGCAGTCAGGGTACGGTTGGCTAGCATGTGGAGGTCTGTGCGACCCTCCAAGGATATGCCTCCCCAGACCATCACTGACCCACCGCCAAACCGGTCATGCTGAATGATGTTGCAGGCAGCATAACATTCACGGTGCCTCCAGACTCATTCACATCTGTTACATGTGCTCAGTGTGAACCTGCTCTCATCTATGAGGAGAACGGGACACCAATGGCGGACCTGCCAAATCTGGTGTTCTATGGCGAATGCCAATCAAGCTGCATGGTGCTGGGCTGTGAGCACAGGGCCCTGATACTACCCTTATGGAGTTTGTTTCTGATAGTTTGGTAAGAAAAATGCACACCAGTAGCCCGCTGGAGGTCATTTTGTAGGGCTCTGGCAGTGCTCCTCCTGCTCCTCCTTGCACAAAGGAGCAAATACCGGTCCTGCTGCTGGGTTGATGCCCTTCTACGGCCCTGTCCAGCTCTCCTTGTGTAATGGCCAGTCTTATGGTATCTTCTCCATACTCTTGAGACTGTACTGGGACATACAGCAAACCTTCTTGTGACGACACATGGATGTGCCATCCTGGAGGAGCTGGACTACATGGGCAACCTGAATGGGCTGCAGGTACCGCCTCATGCTACCAGTAGTGACAAGGACATTAGCCAAATGCAAAACCAGAGAAGAATCAATCAGGAAGGATAAGGAGAGAGCAAATATCTGTGGCCACCACCTGTAAAACCATTCCCTTTTTGGGATTGTTTTGCTTTAGCCTCTACAGTGCACCTGTTGTCACTTTAATATGCACCAAAACAAATACATTGATTCACAATCGCTTATTCTTCCTAACTGGAAAGAAGGATATCCCTGAAGTTTGATTGACTTGGTGTTATACTGTGATGATTACATGTTCCATTATTTTTTTACATATTCTACACTGATTACATATTCAGTGTATAAACACAAGTCACATTTGTATTATTATCTTTAGTTGTGATTATATCTTTTTGTTGTCTTCGGGAAATAGATGTTTTATTTCATTTAATGGATGCTTAACTAAATGTACTTGATGTAATCACATGCATCAGACTCAAAGTTTTTATCTAGTCTGCATAATATTTTAGTCACCTCAGAGGTTGCTATAGGTTGATGTGCTTTACCGGTCCTCTCTGATTAACTCTTGCAGGTGTTTGTGACCCTCAACGGCCTGTTGTCCAGACAACCGTTTGCGGTCGGTGGCTCTGGAAGCTCTTATGTCTATGGGTTTGTTGACGCAGAGTACCAGAAGGGCATGAGTAAAGAGGACTGTCAGCAGTTTGTTGTCAACAGTAAGTGACCAACAGAGTAAAAACAAATGTGTGGATCTAAATAAAGAACATTAAATAGAAACTATAAAGATATGTCATTTGCTAATAATATGCTCTCTATCCTATTTCACCACTGTTCTTCTTCCTCAGCAATTTCTCTGGCCATGAGTCGAGATGGCTCCAGCGGAGGAGTGGCCTACCTTGTCACTATCGATGAAAAAGGAGCTGAAGAGAAATGCATTCTGGGCAACGAGTTGCCAACTTTTTATGATCAATGAAAATTGCATGGAACAAAATCCAATCTTAATACTGGCACATAAACATTTCAACAAGCTCTATATTTATAACAGAACACTTTTAAGTTGTTATGCAGAGTAGGCATAGCCTCATTACAAACAAATAGGCCTAATATTTACTCTTGTAATGTTAAGATTGGTATTTGAATCATGCTTACACCATGATAAATATTCTGATCTCCACATAACTACGCATATAACATTCAGAATGTTTAATTCCACTAAAGGCCTCATTAATGACACATTTTGACCAGCCAAGGACTTTTATGTTGGAAGTTGTATAGCCTATTTTGGTGATGTACATCTCAATAGATCACCTGTCAATTAAATATCCATTGGATATTTGCCTTCATGTAATTTTCCTCAACAATTTAAAGTAACGGAATTGTTACTATGAAAATGTCTACTGGTGGAGTAAACTGTTGCCCACAGTTTCTTGAAACAGGAAATGTCAATAATAATGTACAATAAAATGAATGAATTGTAATGAATACGACATGGGAAGGCAGAGTACTGGGTTCAAACGCAGGGCGCTGCAGATGTTTATCCAAAATGCAGTAGGAGCAAGAGGTCTTGTGGTCTTTATACAGGCAAATAGGTCTGCAACATGGGTTGTCGGTACAGGAAAGAAATCCAAAGTGTTAGGCGTGAGGTGTATCCCAAAAAAAACAGGCAGAGTTCAGATGGCCAGATCAACTACAGTAAAGAAGGGAATGGACATGAAAATCAATAAACGAGTAAACACACTAGGGTCAGTACATGATGGGCAGGAATTATAGATAGAAGATTACTCAAACATGCTTAATAGAATCCTACCACGAAACAAAACCTCACAAAGAACTAACAAAGACGGCCTGAACATAGTACTGTGCTAATGAGAGCACGTGGGAAGAAGCACAGGTGCAACCACTGAAACATAATGGGACACAGAGAGCGGGCTGCGTTCAGGAACGACACTAAAAGAAGACAATACATAATCATGATGAAAAAAACGGAACTGCACAGAGATAACAGTACAAATGGACTGGATGGGGCAACAAGTAGGGAAAAGGAGCCTTACATGAATACTATAAATAGTTGTTTTTATATCCTTTGATAACATTTTCATTGGGGTAAATAAAGTACGATCTTTTACAGTGTAATACACTTTAAAAGCCTTCTTTAAAACTACCTACACACTTGCAATTCCTGCAAAAACTGGATTATCCAATTAAGATATCAGTATAAAGCCAATCATATTACTTTAAGCCGATGCGTCATCAGTTACCAAGTGGACAGGAAGCCAGCAAGTAACATTTTACCATCTACGGTCATGTTTATTTTCTATGAATTAAAATACATTTAGGCTAGCCTATGACAGACTTAGTATCTATGAAACTGTCAAATCCTAGACAATTTCTACATACGTGTGTGTGTTACGTCTTTGGGTCAAATATGGTCACCTGGGATCTGTAACCTTAACCTCTTGAAGTGAGCGTTTTGGGAACAGACAATATGTGCGAAACCTGTCACGATTAACTGGTGGTGGAGTAGCATTGTCTTATAATGACAATCACCAAAAACAGAAAATGCTTAATAAATACCAAGGTGCATGATATTTGGGAGAAGAATGTCCTTTCTAATTGGAGGAGATGGGTAACAGAAACCGAAACAACTAAAAACGCTGCCTCAGATTGACAAACAACCACAGCAGTTAAGCCCAAACGGTCTCTAGATGTCCGGAGACTTCGTAGGACTAATGAAAATGATAATTAAAACGTGCTTGTTGGCTATTGCTCTGGGTCTTGACATAACCATATTTTCTGCACCGGGTTTTGGAGCATCTATTTCAAAAATTGGACAAATAACTTATACTTTCGGATATATTGTAAGCGTATGGATTGTAGCGGTGATTCGGTTTGTTTTCTTAGTCAGCGTATCCGTAACCACACTAGAATCGATAAAACCGATATTCAAGCGCTGGTTAGCGGCCCATTGTCTGCTGGTCCCAGTCTACGAGACTGGGCGACTGATACTCCATGGACGTTCACTGGAGAGCTCGTGTGGACCGTTGGGGGGTCCACGTTTGTGGCTAGTGTGTACCGTGGCAGCAGCTACAGCAGCATTTTTTTGGGAGACGACCTTCCCTGACAGCAATGGAGAAAGTAACGAGAAAGAGAAGAAACAAAAGGCACGAGTCCTATTCCTGAGAGTCGTCCGCTTTTGCAAACATGACAGCCTTATTTTGATTTGCGCGTTTATATTCCTATCACTAGCTGTCCTCTGTAAGTATAGTATTGTTGTTTTTGACGAAATTACAGAGTAGCATATACAATGATGATTAGTAATGATGGTAATGATAATTAGGATGATTACGATTGCAGTGATGATGGTGATGATGATAATGGTGCTGGTGTTCTCAGGTGAAATGTTTATTCCAATCTACACTGGAAAGGTAATTGACATATTGGGTACCAAGTACATGTGGAATGACTTTCGTACAGTTATCATCTTCATGGGGCTTTGCTCTTTGGGAAGGTAAGTATTGAACAGACCGCTAAAGTCTCCATTAATATCTCACCATCATTGTAGTTGGAGTGGTTTACTTTAGCAGCATTATTTAAGTACACCACTGCGACCTGAAAGTCAGAATTATTATTTTACCGTTTTTTGTTGCAGCTCTTTTAGTGCAGGCTGTCGCGGAGGCCTCTTCATGTGTGCTATCAACAGCTTCACCTGTCGAATAAAAGTACAGCTGTTTGGAGCCCTGGTGAAGCAGGAGATTGGCTTCTTTGAGACAATTAAGACAGGTCCAAACATGTTTATCAATATCCCTAACAGGAATCACCAGGATGCGATCTGTTGTCTTGTATAATGTGGAAATCTAGTTTTTTCATTACATTGTTGAAATAAACTTTATTTTGAAGTTGTTCAATTTACTTTCCTCTAATGCATGACAGAATATCTCCCCCAGTAAGTTTTTCTATGCTACTTGGTTATTGGATGAAAATGTGACAATAATACTGTAACCTTTGGACTCTGGTAGGTGATGTCACATCCAGGCTGTCCACAGACGCCCCTAAAATGGGCCGGGCAGTGGCCCTGAACGTTAACGTCTTACTGAGGACCGCAATTAAGACCGTGGGTATGCTGTCACTCATGATGAGCCTGTCCTGGAAACTCACCCTGCTGATGCTGATGGAGACGCCCATCACCGGCCTGCTGCAGAGCATCTATGACAACTATTACCAGGTATCATCAGAGAAACTGTGACCTGAACAAAACAAGCTGAAAATATCTACTATAGTCTCTGAAGGCCCTGAAATGGTCTAAAGCAGACAGCTTTGAAATGACCTCTTTGTGTTTTTTAGTTGGTGTAAATAAACTGAACATTAAATAGTGACTGCTAAGTACACTGAATTAGTTTTTTAAACCGGGTTCTGCTTAATTCTTCTGTCGATTTACGGGTTGCAGAGGCTCGATAAGGAGGTGCAGGACTCTCTTGCCAGAGCGAACGAGACAGCGGGGGAAACCGTTGCAGGAATCCGGACTGTACGAAGTTTCAAAACTGAGCAGATTGAGGCTGGTCGTTATGACAACAGGTTGATGGACACCCACAATATCAAGACCAGACGGGACACAGTCAGGGCAGTCTACCTGCTCCTGAGGAGAGTGAGTATGGAAACTCCTTGTTCCTCTATGACTGTTCACAGTTGACTATTTCTAATTTGAAGTCAAACCAAACCAGATTTATTGTGTGTCATGGGGAGTAACTGAAGAAAATGTAGCTGACATTTTGTTAATTGTTTATTTAATTGTTTGTGTTTTACAGCTAATAGCCCTGGTAACGCAAGTGGCCATGCTCTACTTTGGCAGGCTGTTCGTCCAACAAGGTCAGATGACCACCGGGAACCTGGTCTCCTTCATCCTCTACCAGTCTGACCTAGCAGACAATATCAGGGTAGGCAACTATGAACATGAGGTCATCCGTTTGAGCATGACAAGGCACAGAATCATTAAATATAGGGCATATAAATAATAAAAAGTTTGACATTCTACATTATATGGTGAGTTAATACTCCAATGTGTAGTTAGGACATTCTTATAGTTATTGCATACTAGATTAAATAGTGATTATACGCTTTATTGAAGTTATTACACACTCCATTATTATAGTTACATCCTCCGCTATTATGTTATGACACACTACATTATTATATACACTGCTCAGAAAAATTTTACGAACACTTAAATCACACATCGGGTCTCGATGAAGGAAAAATATTAAAGATCGAAACCTTTGCTGTACATTGTGTAATTCCTTGAGATCAAAATGATGTAACAATGGTTAATGGAATGCAAAATCATCAACCGATTGAGAGCTGGATTCAAAGTTAACATTTGAAATCACACGCTGTTCCAACTTGCGTGAATTTCATCACGGCAACTCATAATGTGACTCAGTAGTGTGTATGGCCCACACATGCCTGTATGTACTCCCAACAACGTCTGGGCCTGCTCCTGATGAGACGGAGGATGGTGTCCTGGAGGATCTCCTCCCAGACCTGGATCAGGGCATCAGTGAGTTCCTGGACAGTCTGTGGTGCTACTTGGCGGCGTCGGATGCACCGATACATAACGTCCCAGAGGTTCTCAATCAGATTCAGGTCTGGGGAACGTGAGGGCCAGTCAAGGGCATCAATGCCTTCATCATCCAGGAACTGCCTACACAAATCCACATGAGGCCGGGCATTGTCCTGCACCAGGTGGAATCCAGGGCCCACTGCACCAGCGTAAGGTCTGACGTTGGGTCTGAGGATTTCATCCCAGTACAGCAGCCAAGGTACCGTTGGCTAGCACATGGAGGTCTGTGCGACCCTCCAAGGATATGCCTCCCTGGACCATTGCTGACCCACTGTCAAACCGGTCAGGCTGGATGATGTTGCTGGCAGCTTAACGTTCACCACAACTCTTTCAAATCTGTTATAAGTGATCAGTGTGAACCTGCTCTCATCTGTGAAGAGTATGGGGTCCCCAATGGCAGACCTGCCAATTCTGGTGTTAGCTGGCGAATGCCAATCGATCTGCACCATACTGGGCTGTGAGGTCAGGTCCCACTAGAGGACGTCGGACCCTTATGCCACCGTCATTTAGAGTCTGTTTCGCACAAAGGAGCAGATACCGGTCCTCCTGCTGGGTTGATGCCATTCTACGGCCCTGTCCAGCACTCCTCATGTAATGGCCCATCTCCTGGTATCTCCTTCATGCTCTTGAGACTGTACTGGGAGACACAGCAAACCTTCTTGCGACGGCACGTATGGATGTGCCATCCTGGATGAGCTATCCTGGATTAGCTGGACTCCCTGTGCAACCTGAATGGGCTGCAGGTACCGCCTCATGCTACCAGTAGTGACAAGGACACTAGCAAAAAACTAGAGAAGAATCAGTCAGGAAGGATATTGAGAGAGCAATTGTCTGTGGCCACCACCTGCAAAACCATTCCCTTTTTGGGGTTGTCTTGCTGTTGCCTCTCCAGTGCCCCTGTTGTCACTTTCATTTGCACCAAAACATGGACAGATTGATATCCCTGAAGTTTGACTTGGTGTTATACTGTACTGTGACAATTACCTGTTTCCTTACATTTTTAGAGCAGTGTAGTTATTACAGACTATATACATTATACCCTGTAGGATAACATACTCCATTATATACTAATTACATACTACATTATATAGGTATTTCCTACTCCAGTTACTTTCCCCATGCTTTGATCCATAGCAATCGACTATTAAGACTCCTCACATACAGCCACCTCCCTGAATCCTGATTTATACTGTACTGAAACTGTACCCATTAACTGTGATTCCCTCTATATTATATACTCACCACTCAATTGTATTAACGTTATGTCAGGTTTGCATCCACATTTTGTCCATGCCATTACACCAAGTAAAATTATCAGTATGTACAACCCTGTTTCCAAAAAAGTTGGGACGCTGCTCAAAATGCAAATAAAAACAGAATGCAATGATGTGCAAATAATTTATCCCTATATTTAATTGAAAATAGTACAAAAGCAACATATCACATTTTCAAACTGAGAAATGTTATTGTTTTTGGAAAAATACATTTTGAATTTGATGCCAGCAACACATTTCAATAAAGTTGGGACACGGGCATGTTTACTACTGTGTTGCATCACCTCTTCTTTTAACAATACTCTGTAAGTGTTTGGAACTGAGGAGACCAACTGCTGTAGTTTTGAAAACAAAGTCATTTCTTGCTTGATATAGGATTCAGCTGCTCAACAGTTTGGGGTGTCCTTGGTCGTACCTTTCGTTTCATAATGCACCAAATGTTTTCAATGGGTGACAGGTCTGGACTGCAGGCAGTCAAGTTTTTGTCAAATGTACCGAATAACACAGCGTCATCCTGCACAATGTAATTCTTTTGACATGGCACCCAACATCTACGTAGTAAGAATAAAAAATATATAAAGCAAAATATATAGCTAAAAATAAAGCGATAATATACATAACAATGTATAACTAGCAGCAATTTAAAGAGTATTGTAAACTAGCAGCATATGGGTAGTAGTATTGAATAATATAGATATGGCAAGTGTGGCAATAATATACATAACAAAGAAAACAAGCAGCAATTTAGAGTAGGATTGGGAAAATGCACAATATGGTAGAAATATTGAATATAATGGATATATATGAGTGTAATATGCTTATGAATGGCACATGAAAGATAATATAGTAGTGTACATTGAAAGTACCTGAAAAGACATCAGAGCATCTGGGATGTTCATGTGTGATCAGTATGATTATGAATCAGAGTTGTTGGTTGAGGAGCCTTATGGCCTGATGGCTATGAGTGAAGCAGCTGCCGTACCAGGCAGTAATGCAGCCTGTGAGTATGCTTTCAATGGTGCTGGTAGGCGCACCCCCTGAGGACATGGCCTGGAATGCCATCTGGTCCTGGTGACTTCTGATGGTTCACTTTTTTTAAGAGCTCTCCTCACGTCGGCCTTGGTTAGGGACAGAGTACATTCGTCCTGGTCCTCAGCAAGCCTCACCGAAGGAATTGTGTTGGTTGCCTCAAACCGTGCATAGAAGGTATTGAGCTCTTCAGGGAGCAAGGTGATGGGACGAGCATCATTGCTATTTCTTCCTTTGTAGTTTGTGATGAATCGCAGTCCACGTGTCTGGGGTCAGAGCTGTGGTACTTAGACTCCAACTTATCCCTGTAGTCTCTTTTTCCATCTCTGATTGCCTTCCGTAGGACATATCTGAATCTCCTCAAAGCCTACGGGTCCCCAGAGCTATAGTCAGAGGACCATGCTCTGAGCTTAGCACGGGCATTAATATTCACCCAGGGCTTTTTGTTGGGGAATGTCCTGACATTGACCCTTTGGACAACATCATTGATGCACTTGGAGATATATGCTGAGACAGAGTCTGTGTATTCATCAATGTTCCCATCGGCTGCATCACAGAACATCTGACAATGGATCCCTAATTCCAGCATTGAACTGTCTGACAAACTGGTTTATACTTTTTTGGTGTTGTCTATAGGATGGGAGGAGCAGAATCGATGTATGATGTGCCTTACCAAAAGCGGAGCGGGGTATGTGTTTGTAGTCATTTCATATTTGTGAATAACAATGGTCGAGAGTCTGATCACCACGGGTAGGGAAGTTAATGTGCCGGTGGTATTTCAGCAAAACTTTCCTCATACTTGCCCTATTGAAATTGCCAACAACATTGAAAACTGCCTCAGGGTGAGTGTCCTCTAGACTATTTATTACTCTGTATAAGTCTTCCAGCGCGTATGTTTTATCCGCCTGTGGGGGTGTGTAGACTGCAGTGATTATAGCGGGTTGAATTCCCACGGGAGGTAGAAGGGACGTACCTTTACAGTCAGTAGCTGCAGGTCTGGTGAACAGTGCGTAGCAAGAATTGCAACATCCGAGCCCCAACGAGAGTTAACCATAATGCAGACCCCTCTGCCCTTACATTTCCTGACTCTGAAGATCTGTCCTTCTGGTAGATCACCAGCAGTGGTGATTGCTGGATTGGATATTGGGAGATCCAGCCAGGTTTCTAGAAGTTCTAGCACACATCGGTTCGCAATGTCTTGTTGGAAGTTAATCCATGCCTGTAGTTCGTCCATTTTATTGTCCAGGGATTGAACATTTGGGGAGTAAAAAACTTGGTTATGGTGGATTGCAGTATCTCTTCCGAGATCTACATAGGATACTGGCACACCTGCCTCTCTTTTTTTCTCCTCCGCCGGCATATTGGTAAACAAATCGGCGGCAGGACCAAGGAATCACAGCAGGCTCTTCGGTGAGTAGTGTAAAAGATATATTAAATAATGAAGTTTTAACTTGCATTTGTGGATGCAGCAACGCACTGTGTCCACAGACAATGGTTTTCATAAGTTTTCCAGAGCCCAAGCAGTGATTTCCACTACAGAATTGTGTCTGTTTTTAATACAGTGCTGCCTGAGGGCCCGAAGATCACGGCCATCCAATATTGGTTTTAGAAATCAACCATTTCGTAGAGTGGTTGAAATAATCATTATGTACCTGGTCGTCAAGGGAGAGTAATTTAATTATTTATTGCAGCATTTGATAGTCCATTGTTCATGTTACAGACTCAATACTCAAGCTCATCTCACTCAATCTCAAAGAACTTCCGGTTGTCCCCTACTTTACAGACATCACAGGACAGAATTGCTGTAAGAGCGTTGGCTAATTACTGTCGCGCTTTGACTGGACATGACTTCCTGTGTACGGATATTCATTTGTTATCTAAACATAACAAGCATACGTTCATACACTTCAACAGTAAAGAGATTTCTCTAGATTATCTGATGAGATCCCCAAACTCAAAATTAACAAAAATTTTGCTCTTTTTGCCTGAGCAGTCTTTCACAGAGTGGTGAACCCCTCTCCATCTTAACTTCTGAAAGACACATCCTCTCTGGGTTGCTCTTTTTAGCATTACACAACTTTTACATTTTTTGTTGACCCTGTCCCAGCTTTTATGAAACTTGTTGCCCAGCATCAAATTCAAAGTGTGCGTATATTTTTCAAGAAACAATAACATTTCTCAGTTTCACCATTTGATATGTTGTCTTTGTACTACAGTTTGGAAATAATTGGACATTGACACAAGTTTTATTTTGTCTGTTTACCAAAATATATTCAAGTTAGTTAAATAATGAATATGGGCTTAAAGTGCAGTCTATCGGCTTAATTTCAGAGTATACACATCCAAATTGGAGGAAGGGTTTAGAAATTACAGCTCTTTAATATGTAGCCCCCTCTTTTTCATGGGACCCAATTAATTGTGCAATTGACTCAAAAGCTGTTTCATGGATGTGAAACATGCAAAAAAAAAAAAACAGAGGGATAGCAGGAACATTGGTGAGACTGGTGAGATCTGCAACACAAAATGCCTGGACGTCCACGGAAGACAACAGTGGTGAATGATGGTAGGATCCTTTCCATAGTAAAGAAAAACCCCATCACAACATCCAGCCAGGTGAAGAACACTCTCTAGGAGGTAGGCATATCATTATCCAACCAAGTCAACCATAAAGAGAAGACTTCACAAGAGCAAATACAGTGGGTTCCCCACAAGTTGCAAACCATTCATAAACCTCAAGAATAGAAAGGCCAGATTAGACTTTGCCAAAAACATCAAAAAAAAAAGCCAGCCCAGTTCTGGAACAGCATTCTTTGGACAGGTGAAACTAAGATCATCCTGTAACAGAATGATAGGAAAGTCTGGAGAAGGCTTGGAACGGCTCATGATCCGAAGCATACCTTATCATCTGTAAAACACGGTGGAGGCTGTGTGATGGCATGGTCATGCATGGCTTCCAAAGGCACTGGGTCACTAGTGTTTATTGATGATGTGACAGAAGACAGAAGCATCTGGATGAATTCTGAAGTGTATAAACATATATTGTCTGCTCAGATTCAGCCAAATTCAGCCAAGTTGATTGGACGGCGCTTCACTTTACAGACGGACAGTGACCCAGAACATACTGCGTTAGCAACCCAGGAGTTTTTTAATGCCAAGAAGTGGAATATTCTGCAGTGGCAGAGTCAATCACCTAAAGTTCCTAAAGTGGCTGGTATGATTTATGTTAGGGAATACATTTAAAAAAAACATGGTAGTTATTGTTGAAAATGAAAGCATCTTAGCTGTATTGAGTCACGATATCTCAGTGGTGATTAATAAATCTGTCCTACAGACGTTGATTTACGTCTACGGTGACATGCTGAACTCAGTCGGTGCAGCTGGTAAGGTGTTTGAGTACCTGGACAGAGAGCCCCACGTCAGCACCAAAGGAACCCTCCAACCAGAGACTTTGACTGGACACATCTGCTTCCACAACCTCTCCTTCTCTTACCCCACCCGTCAGGAACACAAAATACTGCAGGTAAGTTCTTAATGTTCAAGAATTTAATCTATCGTCCTTTTATCACCAAAGAGGACATACAATAAGTTAGCTGAACATTTTCATTGCCCACCTACTACCCACGGGGAGCAGTTCAATTGGCCAGCACCTGCCAGCTTTGAAGGTTTAGTCATATAATTTGTCTGCCTTGCCTCATTGCACTTTAGTGAGTCCTAATAACAGCTTAGGTGCCTGTAAGCTTAATCGATGTAGAAGACTGGAAGGTGCTTTCCATCCAGTGCATAAGAATTCTGGTGTTAGGCAGCCCTCCGTAGTAGTTTTGTCATCACCACGTTATGCAGTTTCCCTGTGCTGTTGCTGAGGTATAGCTGCCTTGTGTCATTGGCTCCCTACTTGTGTCAGGACTTTTCTCTGGAGTTGAAGCCGGGGAAGCTGACTGCCCTGGTGGGGCCGTCCGGAGGGGGGAAGAGCACCTGTGTCAGTCTGCTGGAGAGGTTCTACCAGCCTCAGCAGGGAGAGATCCTATTGGACGGACAGCCACTGCAAAACTACCAGCACCACTACTTGCACAGGAAGGTAACGTAGAAGCTAGCACTACCGCTCCCAACATGCCTGGACAGCAAGGTCATGAAAAAATAACACAAATACTGCCACGTTAAATCTCTACAGAAAGCTTACTTTACCGTGCTTGTATGGTTACCATCATTATAGGATTTTTAGAAGAAATAGAAGCAGTTTTTTATTGGTTGATGGGCTGACTGTCTTTGCCCTACCAGGTGGCAATGGTGGGCCAGGAGCCTGTTCTGTTTTCTGGATCCATCAAGGACAACATCGCCTATGGCCTTAAAGACTGCTCTCTGGAAAGGGTACAGGAAGCTGCTTGGAGAGCCAACGCCCATGGCTTCATTAGTAAACTGGAAAAGGGCTATTACACAGGTATACCGGGCTATGCAAAACAATAGGAACTCGTCTGCCCTTTGGGATCACTAATCACCAATGGACAAGGGCCCTTAAGTCCGACATACATCCACTGATTGAATAAAGGGGAACTGATTATTGATATATCTGTCCATATGTCTGTCTGTTAGATGTGGGTGAGCGGGGTAACCAGCTGTCTGGCGGTGAGAAGCAGCGTATCGCCATCGCCAGAGCTCTGATCAGAGAGCCACAGGTCCTCATTCTGGACGAGGTCACGAGCGCACTGGACACTGAGAGTGAACACATGGTACTATACCCTTCCTCACATCCACTAGCTAGCTTTAGCATTCCATATTGTCAAAACCTTTAACTCTATCTGTTTCACGACAGTGTACTACTCTCAATAATGTTAGTGCAAGCTAGCGGTTTCACTCAGATGTTCCCCGTCTCAGGTCCAAGAGGCACTTGCTAGCTGCCCCTCCCAGACCGTGCTGGTGATTGCTCATAGGCTGAAGACCATCGAGAGGGCGGATCAGATCATTCTGATTGACCAGGGGACAGTCCTGGAGCAGGGCACTCACAAGGTCTTGATGGAGATGAAGGGGAGCTACTACAAACTAAGAGAGAGGATCTTCACTGAAGACGACGTCCCAAAGTGATCAAAGCTGTTCTTTGAACAGTAGTGATATTATGCTCACTCAAATTCTGAAACATTTAGTCACTGTAAATCACAACCACATCATTACAGTTGACATATATAAACCAAATGTATGTAAATATGGAATTATGTTCTATGTATTGTTTTCTCATCAGAGATACAACTTCTGTTAGTTACATTTTGGTATGTTGGATGAGTTGTTTTTGATTTTATTAGTATTTTACTATTTAAGTTCTGAATCTATTGATTAAGAGAAAAGGGCAGTGAGTGGGTCTGTTGACCTGTTGTCATTGTGTGACCTCAGTTGACATCAAAACCATTAATTGATGTTCTGATGCAAATGTGTATTTATAATGTTACCTATCCAGGAAAATAAAATATGTTTTAAATATTTAAATATCACACTAAATCACCTTTAATTTTATTTGGTGCATGTTTTAGAATTATAAATTATTTTGTCTAAGAGTAGCACCAGTTCCATTTTATAGCTATGTGCAGCCTAATCATTGCCATCAATTTCTATTTGACATTTGTGTTGTCTCATTCACATGAGTTCTTTAAGACATTTTATTGTAGCAAGAGGCAAATGTTTCAGTCTTGGAAAGTCCCTGAAGACTGTCGCTTGTTTTAATTGCCGATGTCTTTGTCCGTCTGCCTAGTTTCACCAAAACAAAATGTCAGTACTGAACACCCCCTACCGGAGAACATTGACTTTAGGCGTTAAGTTTACCGGCAACCATTTTAGCAGCGACTGAAGCCTTCAGCATCATCACGAAATGGTGGTCAAGTGTCACAGTCATGTTGTGCCTTCGCTTTTAGGAATCCAACCTTGAAAAAAAACTAACACTTTTTGCTAAACTGTCCTGCAGCCTGTTGTCTTTTGCCTTTTGTGAACTGCAGCACTGATGCAGATATTCATCATCACGTTATGTTGACCATTTACCTTTATTACAAATATTGAAAAGAAGTGTCTGGATTATAGTTATTATATTTCTTAGAGGGCTCCTGAAATATGGAAGACAGATTAAATAACTTATGCAGAATTGGTTAGACACAGTAAGTAGTCAGTTGTCTCCGTCCCTCTTCCAACACGTTAGTGACTTATCAATCCATTTTCCTGGTGGCAGGGAGAAAACAAACGGGTAATACCAGCGGCCATTTCAACTCAAACCCTCCTGGAATCACAAAATGGCAGACACTAACATGCCAAATGCCAAACCTGTTGGCTTGCAATCACACCACGTTGGAAATCCCCTTCTGTGTGTGCTTTCACTTTCACCTGTACACCAAGCCAACGCCAAGCCCTGGGTCCTGAGTCTTGATACACAGCTTAGCTGTTCAACAAGGATGCTGTGTCTTGTGATAAACAATAGACTAGATTGGGTTACAAGGACCTGCTGTGTGAAGTTATCTGAGAGCAGTGGGATATCCTACCATTCTGTGGCTATGGGTAGCCTAATTATTGGCATGGAGATCAAATGTTTGCCGATATGTTTGCAGTGCATTCAATTAGATTAGATTCAACTTTATTGTCATTGAACAGTACGAGTATAGCACAGGGACGACACTTCAGAGAAGACTAAGATCTGTCATTTGTAATACAAATAAAAAAATCTATTATAATGTAATTCAATGACATAGTAAGATGGCCAATAATTGGGGACGGTGGCTGATAATATTGGGTTGTATTTTCTTTGTGACAACACTAACCAACTACTGAAAATATGAATGTACCATTAATGACATGCTAGCTAACATTTGTATGTCACTAATAATCATCAGGAACACATTTGCAAAACTGCATGTTTCACAGATTCATGTTTGTTAGGGTTTGAAGTTAACGTATTGCAATGTATTCTGTTCAGAGGAAGGGAGATCCGGTTGTTAAATGTTTCTTTTTTTAATTATGATAAAAAAATGTATGACTTTATTCCGAGATGAATAGGCAAATGACTAAATCTGTTTTAGAAATTATTCAGAAAAATCTCGCTTAGAAACAGAATATACTGTATATGTTCATTTACAGTACTATAAATTATAGTTGACCAAAGTATTTCGGTTACATCGTACAGCTGTTTTTGTGACTTTTGATGGTGTTGGTTGGATGAAGACATAGTGGACTTTAATTTCTTTATTTAGATAGAATTTAAGTCATATTGGATCAGTGTCTAACACAAACTATGAAACAGGTATACGTTTAGCCAAGCTGGACCAAAAAAAAACTTATTTTGATAGATTTTAGACCTGTTGTTACTCTAAAAATACATGATGAAAAGATGTTTTGGGGAATATGCCCAGACACCCCAAAACGAGGCTTAGCCCGCCCATCGAATATTTTCTAGTGACGTCCCGGTACAGCACAACGAAATAAAGTTAGAATTTAACCAGAAGTGCCAATAGAAGAGGGCAGGACATTTACAAGAATTAAATATATTAGACTTTCTCCCTTTGCGTGTTATCTCATCCATTTGAGTTTCTTGAACACATTTTATTGTAGCAAGTGGCAAAGGTTTCTTATTTTACCACACAGAGCACAAAGTCTTGGGAAGTCCCTGAAGGCTGTCGGCTGCTTTTGCCAGTGTCTTTGGCCGTTTGCCTAGTTCCAATAAAAACAGATGTCAGTACTGGACCACCCCCTACTGGTGAGTGCTAACTCACATTGACTTCAGGTGTTAAGTTGACCCATAACCATTTTTTCACTGACTAAATTCCACAGTATTACCACCAAATGGCGGCCATCAAGTGTCATCCCAACATTGTGCCTTTGCTTTTGGGAATCTGGTCTTGAAAAAAACATACCCTCTGTGCTAAACTGTCCTGCACTCTGTTCTCATTTGCCTTTTGTGAACTGCAGGACTGATGCAGGTATTCATCATCACGTTATGTTGACCATTTACTTTTAATACAAATATTTAAAAGGCGTGTTTGGATTATTATAATATTTATTCTAGGTCTCCTGAAATTTGGAAGACTGGTAAAATAACTCATTCATACCATTAATTAATTTGATTATTTTTATCACAAACATCTCACTAGAAAACATTTACAATGTTCAGAAGTCACAAACAGTAAATAGGCTGTTGTCTCCATTTCTCTTCAAATACATTAGTGACTCATCAATCCAATTTCCTGGTGGCAGGGAGAAAACAAACGGGTAATACCAGCGGCCATTTCAACTCAAACCCTCCTGGAATCACAAAATGGCAGACACTAACATGCCAAACGCCAAACCTGTTGGCTTGCAATCACACCACGTTGGAAATCCCCTTCTGTGTGTGCTTTCACTTTCACCTGTACACCAAGCCAACGCCAAGCCCTGGGTCCTGAGTCTTGATACACAGCTTAGCTGTTCAATAAGGATGCTGTGTCTTGTTGTGATAAACAATAGACTGGATTGGGTTACAAGGACCTGCTTTGGGGAAGTTATCTGAGAACAGTGAAATAGCCTACCATTCTGTGGCTATGTGAAGCCTAATTATTGGCATGGAGACCAAATGTTTGCTGATATGTTTGCAGTGCATTCTCCCTTTGGGAGAAAGGCTAATCCATTTGAGTTCTTGAACACATTTTATTGTATCATGTGGCAAATGTTTCTTATTTTACCACACAGAGCACAAAGTCTTGGGAAGTCCCTGAAAGCCGTTGGTTTCTTTTGCCGGTGTGTTTGGCCGTTTGCCTAGATTCACTAAAAGATGTCAGTACCGCACCACCCCCTACCGGTGATCGCTAGCTCACATTGCCTTCAGGCGTTAGGATTACAGGCAACCATTTTATCCCCGGCTACAGCCTACAGTATTACCACCAAATGGCGGCCATCGAGTGTCATCCCAGCATTGTGCCTCTGCTTGTTCCATAACAATATAATTCAGGGTACCCCGCAGTCTGCTCTCATTGGCCCTGTGGGCACCTGTAGCACTGGTCCAGTTATTCATCATCAAGTAATGCAGGTCATCAACTCTGTGAATACAATTACTGACAAGAAGTGACCGGGTTATTGTTGTTATTATTATTAGAGAGCTACTGAAATTGTGAAGGCTGTAACGCTTGCAAAAACATTCCTTCATTTGATTATTTTGTGCTTATTGTCTCACTAGAAGACATTTGCACCGTCGGTTAGACACAGACCGTAGATAGGCTGTTGTCTCCGTCCCTCGTCCAACACGTTGGCGACAATCCACTTTCCTGGTGGGAGGGGGAAAACAAACGCTGAATACCAGCGGCCATTTTATGTCAAGACCTCCGAATCACAAAATGGCGGTCAATAACATGCCAAACGCCAAACCGGTTGGTTTGCAATCACACCATGTTGGAAATCCCCTTCTGTGTGTGCTTTCACTTTCACCTGTACACCAAGCCAACGCCAAGCCCTGGGTCCTGAGTCTGCTACTGGGGCTTATTCACCCAACTTGGACATTTCCACGTTATTGTGTTACAATATTATATTATTATATACTCAAAATTCATTCAATTAAGACTTATCTGACTTATTCAAAAAAAGATCATAATGTCGAAGTGAAAAGTAATATCGACAATTTGCTTAGTTGCTTAAGTATTCACCCCCCTTACTCTATTTGGTAGAGACAAATTTGGCAGATTCAGTTAGGCATGAATCTATTTGGATAAGTCTCTACCAGCTTTGCAACCTGGACACAATAATTTTGTACCCGTTGTTCATGGCAAAAATTCTCAAGCTTTGTCAAGTTGTATGGGGATTTCTGATGAGTAGCAGTCTTCAACTCTCTTCACATATTCTCAATTAGATTAAAGTCTGGGCTTTAATTAGGCCACTCCAGGACATATATCTTTTTGTTTTTAATCCAGTATTTGGGGTCATTGTCCTGCTGGAAGACAAAATCTTTTCCAAAGTCCCAGGTCTCTTGCAGACTTCTTGCAGGATAACTGTATATTTTGCTGAATCCATTTTGCCCTCTATCTTTACAAAAGAGAAGCGTCCCAGCAAGATATTGCCCACGCCATGCTTCACGTTAGGGATAGTGTGCATTATTAGGCTTTTGCCAAACATAGCCCTTAGCATTAGCCAAAAAGATTTATTTTGGTCTTGTCAGACCATACAATAATGTTTCACTTGGTTTCAGAGTCTCCCGCATGCATTGTTGTAAACTCTTACCAAGATTTTATGTGAATTGTTTTCTTTTTGCCACACTCACATAAAGGACACATGCAGCTGTGGAAAACTGTAAAGCCTTCAGAGTAACCATAGGCCTGACTAACGCCCTTTTCATCCAGATACTCAGTTTTTAAGGACAGCCAGTTGATCCATTCTCTCCATTGCTCTGGGGCAGTGATTCTCAAATGGGGGTACGCGTACCCCTAGGGATACGTTGCGGTACTGTAGGGGGTACATGAGATTTATAATTAAAAAAAAGATTAATTCATTTAAATTATTAATTAATTTAATTTAAAAGATATACAAAATCATCCATGATTACTAAAAATATCATCCGAAAATAGGTTTAATAAAATGTTTATGTAAACCACATTTTTATATAAAATTTTTGATTGTAAACTACCTAAATCAGAGCTGAAGAATTTGAATCACACCTAGCGGGAAGCCAGTTACTCTACTGGAAACAAACAGACATTTAAATGAAATCCTGGTTAAAACGTAGTAATACTACAGCGGAGAACAGGGAGGATGAAGAAAAAAAGAAAGTCAAAGTGGAGCCAACAAAATACCGTCAATATCAGGAGGGGTATGTTTTGATGGGATTCACGGCAACAAACGGCAACCTTTTCCCAGGCATTGAGTTTTTTCTGTGGGGAGAAACTAGCTAACAGCTCGATGAAACCGGCGCACCTCCTGAGACATCTCAGCACCAAACATCAGTGTCATATTGGAAAACCACCAGACTTTTTCAAGAGAAAACTTGCTGAGTTTAGATCATCGCAGGAAACAATGCGAAAAGTCTCCACAACATCAGCCAAAGCGCTACAGGCGTCATACGTGGTGTCACTGCTCGTGGCTAAAGCAAAAAAGCTGTTCACGATCGCTGAACCTGTTACTCCCAGCCGCTGTTGTATTAGCTGAGACAATGCTGGACAAAAATGCCGCGGATAAATTAAAAACGGTGCATTTGTCTAATGACACCGTTTCCCGCAGAATAGATAGAATGGAAGCGGATATTATTGATCAAGTTGTGGGAAAACTTTTTCACTCCAGCTTGATGAGTCGACTGATGTCAGTGGCAAGGCACAGCTCATTGCTTTTGTGAGGTATGTGGATATCAACGACATTTATGAAAATGTACTTTTCTGCAAGAGCTTAGAGGGGAAAACAACAGGAGAGGACCTTTTTAATGCACCAGTGAAGTCCATCATAGAAGAACACTTGGCCAACCTCATTCTCTGCAATGATTGTGATCAAAACAAAGCAGAGAAACAGACTGGGCCTGGAAAAAAGTCTGATCACTGCTGTGTCCTCCCTGCCACGAGGATGCCCAAGATCCACAGTGAAGCACAAGCACATGTTTCACACTGAATTATAAGTGCAACTAGAACTGGCCAATAAATCAATATTATATCGATATCGTGATATAAGACTAGATATCGACTTCGATTTTGGATATCGTAATATGCGATACAGTGTTGTCTTTTCCTGGTTTTAAAGGCTGCCTTACAGTAAAGTGATTTCATTTTCTGAACTTACCTGACTGTTGTAACTGTTCTATTATTTGCCTTTACCCATTTAGTCATTATATGTACATTACAGATGATTATTTATCAAAAATCTAATTTTGTAAATATTTTGTCTAAGTTTTTTTGAGCTAAAATGTTATACACATTATATATATATATATACACACTGTATATATATAATTTATATAGGTTTCTTTTATCAAACATGCTTGGGGCCAGTCAAGGGGTACTTAAACTGCATGATCGGTTATCGGCAATGATACATTTTTTATTATTGAAAATGTCTATTATTGAAAAAATTTATTATTGCAAATTTTTATTATTGCAAATTTCTATTATTGAAAATGTTACACGTTTAACTTGAAATCATGTGAAAGACCTTGATCAGACACAAGAGGACTCTAAAGACAGTTTGTTGCACCACAGCTTAGTCTGGTAAGTCATAGTATAAGGGGTGAATGCTTCATAATTTTAATTAATATTATTTAATATAATTTTTTCACTTTGAAATAATGGACTTCACTGTGTAAAACTCCAAATGTAATGTATTTTGAATGAATATCTTAACACAATAAAATGAGTCCAAGGGGGTGAATAATTTTACGGCCATTTTATGTTGTATTGATTAGTTATCTGAGAATCACCTATCAAAAAAGGAAGTACAAAATATTCTCAGCCTTGTCATCATCAATGTCGCCTAAAATAACTTAATGTTGATGAGTCACCATGCTGAGGACATGAGTTTAATTTGCTTAAACATGTTTTGGATTCAAATCTGCTCAGAAAAACAAATGAAATGCTCAGATAGGCACTGGACAAGGGTTAGTTCTTGTTCCTACCCTAAACTTAATCCCTGCCCAAAACCTAACCATTGTTAATTTTTTCTTTAACTGAGGCAACCTAAACAATGAAGGGGATATCAAAAGGACCAAGTTTGCTGGTTGTGGTAAACAAACCACAGACGTAAACTGTTATGAATGTTGAAACTAGATTAACTGGTTTGCAGAGGATGTGGCACACACCAAACAGGAAATATTGAAGCACAGAGGCTAGGAAGAAACCCTAGTAGGTTTGTAACCTAAAAAGAAACCTAGAGATGAGACAGATTTAGTGGGGTGGCCAGTCTTCTTCCGGCTGTGCTGAATGGAGATTAAACAAGTAAAGTTTGTTTAAGGCCATGTTGTTCATCAATATATTTACATTTAGATTACAAGCTTCAATAAATACAAGGGAGAACAGGTGGGCTGTGGGCAATTACAGAAGAAGTTGTCAGGACGAATTTATATCAGCAACCCAACCAAGTGGACAGGGCAGAGTTTACCTGAACAAGGCAGAGTTTACCCCTGGGACAAGGCAGAGTTTACCCCACAGAGTTTTCCTCCATGACACGAGCCCCAGAGAGTGCAAAGCCAGAAAAGACTCATCAGTGACCCACACACACTGAGTATGTCAAAAAATGACCCGATGATATCGTACTCTGAACAAAATGTTGTCTGTTCTTCTGTGTTCAAATAAATTCTCCATAGGAGCATGCCAGAGCTGCGGGGATTCCATTGTTATCTGGAAAAGCCTGACATGACATGAAACATCCTCTTTGGGATGACATGGGGCAACACAAGTATAACAGTGACAGACCCCATAATAGCACTGAAGAGGTGCATTAGACTAAAGTGTGCACACTTCCCCTTATATTTCCCCCTAAGACAAGCTCCCCCAACCCGACTCCCCCTATATTTCCCCCTAAGACATTTCCCCCTAAGACAAGCTCTCCCAACCCGACTCCACATGCAGGTGGATCACAGCCTTTGTGTCCAACAGGAGGCAACACATGAGGCTGGGGAAGCACCTGTCTGACCCCCTGACCATCAGCACTGGCTCCCCTCAAGGCAGCGTACTGTCCCCCCTACTCTTCTCCCTGTACACCAACAGCTGCACCTCCAGTCAACACTCTGTCAAGCTCCTCAGGTTTGCGGATGACACCACCCTCATTGGACTTATTTCTGATGAAGACGAGTCCGCCTAAAGGTGGGAAATTGACCATCAGGTGTCCTGGTGCAGTCAGAACAACCTGGAGCTCTACGTCCTAAAGACAGTGGAGATGAACATGCCCCTGGAACCAAACTGACTATAGTCCACTCCTGATATACACACACAACCCTCAACTGGACAAAATCTTGCAACTTACATATACCTTTTAGTTATTTTTTTGTAATTAATTTTTCTACTATTTATTTTTCTACTATTTTTATGCCCAGTCTACAGTTTTTATTTATTTTTATTTCCCAAATTCCTTGTTTGTTGTGAAACTTACTCTTTCTGATTCTGATAGCTCTAAAAGCACTAGGTGCACCTAAATGGTGTACTAGATTAAAGTGTGCACACTCCCCCTTACACCTCTAAAAGCACTGGATTAATGCAAGCCTGGCTGGGGGTCATTTCCCCCACAGATATACTACAGCCATTAGCGTAGGCCATCGCCTTCTAAAATCAACCATGGAGGGAATTCTTCCATTGGAATCAGCGTGACTTGTACCCCTACATCCCTCGGTTACGCACGGTGCTGACGGCCAGGCAGTGTGACGTGTCTAGCGGAGCTGGAGTGTTACATCCGGGTATGATTGAACAGAAGTGTTCCCTCAGCGCTGGTCACTGAAGGTTGCAGTGTTGCAGAGCAGTAGGTCTACTCCCCTGTCAGAGTTCATGTAGGATCACACAGGATGGCTGCCATGTTAAAGCCACAGTAAACCACATAGATCAAACCATTTCACAGATTTGCTGCCATCCATTTCAGGAACTGTGCTGATACAACTTTTCAGTTTACCATATCACCGTGATAGTATATAATATAGTGGACCTAGACCAAGAGTATTTTGATTGTCCTGACTGAGACACAGTGTTAGGCCAGTTTAGCTTTTATAATGCATTTGATACCAGTCTCTGACAGAATTTTGTGTAAATTATTTGGGGGGTGAGTTAGGTGAATTCCCTGTGTTGTTGTGAAGCCCCTAGATTTCCCTGAGGATGTAAAAAAATTTTTTGGTCCTTAATGATTCATCTAACCACATTATATTGTGTTTCCTGGGTTCTTACAGAGCATTTGTGTGTGTTGCCATGCTGCAAAGTCTCTTGACTGTGTGTGGAATCAAGGATGAGGGAGGTGCGCCCCACAGAGGCACAGTTCATCCTCTTACTGCTCTAGCACGTGATTTCAAAGAAATCTAAGTCGGATCAGGAATGTTGTGCAATACAAGAAGGGGAGGGAACTGGCAGGGCAACAACATTTTGAACATTTCCAAAGCATTGTCAGCAACCGCTTTAGGAATTTAAAGACTATGTTCAGCATCATGTGGTGTTTCATGTTTTGTTTGCACCCCAGGACGTCTGGCTACTGGTTTAAAAACAGATGATAATAAGTTATTAGATTTAATTAAGAGTGCCTCCTGCTAGATGTGATTTGCATCAAAAGATTCCACATACCTATCAATCCCTGTTGTTGCAAGTGTCATGCTGACCTTACACCCATAGACATAAACACATGAACCTGATCCTTCCTGGCTTCCTTAGTAACTGATTATGTAATAATAGAAGTCCAGTCATAATTGGTAACTTAAAAAGAGACAGCAGGCAAATATAGATGGTATCTTCTGCCATCTACTGGATGAAATTGGATTTTGGCAAACAACAATACGGATATAATTCAGCTACTTTTTTGGGTAAAAATGTCAAAACAATCATATAATGGCCATTTGTCATAATAATATTTTTAGAAAGGGCTACAATATGTTATGAGAAAGATAAGGGTTTTGTGGTGTATTGGAATCCTAGAAGAAGCCATCGATGGTCAGAAAAGAGAGAGGCAGTTACACACATCCCTCCTGACCGATTTGAATTGTGAATAAGAGGTTAAAGATGTGTTTTCTGTCATTACTTTACATTTCTATAGAAATATTTAAATACATTGAACATACAGTACTTGGTCATTGGTTCTAGTGATTGTAGTCGCATGTTGATTCTTGAACAGTATTATATCACAATCATTATTTATTAATTATTTTACACTGGCAACTATGTTCAAAGTAGTCCACACAGGATTACAGAGGTCCAATAGAACTGTCCAAACACAATACCACTCCCAGTAATGTTACAGAGGTACTCTACTCTTTTCTTACCCAAGATTGTAATATGTGTTTGTTAATCTACCATACTAGAATACACTTAACTGTAAAGGTTAATACATGTACCAGTCAAAATGTTGACACACCTATGTGTCCAAGTGGGAACTTCTTCAAGATCGTTGGAAAAGCATTCCATGTGATTACCTCATGAAGCTGGTTGAAAGAATGCTAAATGTGTACAAGCTGTTATCAAGGCAAAGCGTGGGTACTTTAAAAATTCTAAAATATACAAATATTTTGATTTCTTTATCACTTTCTTTGGTTACTACATGATTCCATAAGTACTATTTCATAGTTTGTCTTCCCTATTATTCTACAATGTGGAAAATAAAAGTAAAAGTAAAAATAAAGGAATACCCTTGAATGAGTAGGTGTGTCCAAACATTTGACTGGGACTGAATTTACAGTATTTTCCATAGGTTTTAGGCAGGTTTGAAAAAAGTAAAAATGCTTTCAAAACAAATGAAACTCAGCTAACAAGGTGAGGTTGTTGAAGTCATACATAATGGCTAGACTGAGCAGTGCAACCAGACACAAGGCAGTTGTACTGCATCAGCAGGGTCTCTCCCAGGCAGACATTTCAAGGCAGAGAGGGGGTTCCAGATGTACTGTCCAAGATCTTTTGAAGAAGGACAAAGAAACGGGCAACATTGAGGACTGTAGACTCAGTGGGCGGCCAAGGAAACTTACTGCAGCAGATGAAAGACACGTCATTCTTACTTGCCTTAGTACAGCAGTGTCATGAAAGATGTACATGAAAGATGTATAGCAAGCCATCAGCTCAGAATTGGCAGAAACAATGGGACTCTGGTACATCCATCTACCGTCCTGAGATGTCTGGTCAGAAGTGGCCTCCATGGAAGATTTGCAACTAAAAAGCCATACCTCTGACTTGGAAAACAGGCCAAGCGACTCAACTATGAAAACACAGGAACTGGGAAGCAGTAAAATGGCCGCTGGTGCTCTGGACTGATGGGTCAAAATCTTAAATATTTGGATGTAGAAGAAAGTTTGTTCACTGAAGGGCTGGAGAGCGGTACACAAATTAGTGTCTGCAGGCAACAGTTAAGCATGGTGGAGGTTACTTGCAAATATGGGGCTGCATTTCTGCAAATGGAGTTGGGGATTTGGTCAGAATTAATGGTCTCCTCAATGCTGTGAAGTGAAGGATATATCCTTATCCATCATGTAATACCATCTGGGAGGGATCTTATTGGCCCCACATTTATTCTGTTGCATGACAACTACTCCAGACATATAGAGAAAGTCTTCAACGTGAAGAAGAACAAGGAGTCCTGTAAGACAGAGAAACAACTGAGGCTGCCTAAATACACAGATGACCTGTGTTTAGTGGGCCAAAACCTCTTGGAGGGTTAACCATGGGTATTCTGTGCGTTTAGGCAGCTTCAGTTGCTTCTCTGTCTTCATGTAATCCTATACAGGCTCAATGATACATACATACAAACATCTTCTTCCGCTTCATCTGGGGCCGGGTCGCGGGGGCAGGAGTCTAAGCAGAGATGCCCAGACTTCCCTCTCCCCAGACACTTCCTCCAGCTCTTCCGGGGGGACACCGAGGCGTTCCCAGGCCAGCCCGGAGACATAGTCCCTCCAGTGTGTCCTAGATCTTCCCCGGGGTCTCCTCCCGGTGGGACGGGACCGGAACACCTTCCCAGGAAGGCGTTCCGGAGGCATCCGAAACAGATGCCCAAGCCACCTCAGCTGACCCCTCTCGATGTGGAGGAGCAGCGGCTCTACTCTGAGCTCCTCCAGGGTGACCGAGCATCTCTAAGGGATCGCCCAGCCACCCTGCGGAGAAAGCTCATTTCGGCCGTCTGTATCCGGGATCTTCTCCTTTCGGTCATGACCCAAAAATCATGACCATAGGTGAGAGTAGGAACGTAGATTGACCGGTAAATCGAGAGCTTCGCCTTGCGGCTCAGCTCTTTCTTCACCACGACAGACTTACTGCCGGCAATGCGGACCAAGCTCCTGCTTCGGTCGTACAGGGACCTGACAGACCTTAGCAAAAGACCCAGGACCACATATTCCCGAAGCACCCTCCACAGGATGCCGCGAGGGACACAGTCGAATGCCTTCTCCAAATCCACAAAACACATGTGGATTGGTTGGGCAAACTCCCATGAACCCTCCAACGGGGTGTAGAGGGTATAGAGCTGGTCCAGTGTTCCACGGCCCGGACGAAAACCACACTGTTCCTCCTGAATCCGAGGTTCTACTATCGGCCATATTCTCCTCTCCAGAACCCTGGCATAGACATTCCCGGGGAGGCTGAGAAGTGTGATCCCCCTGTAGTTGGAACACACCCTCCGGTCCCCCTTCTTAAAAAGAGGGACCAACACCCCGGTCTGCCATCCCAGAGGCACTGTCCCCGACCGCCACGCGATGTTGCACAGGCGTGTCAACCATAACAGCCCCACAACATCCAGAGACTTGAGGTATTCAAGGCGGATCTCATCCACCCCAGGTGCCTTGCCACCGAGGAGTTTCTTGACTACAACTGTGACTTCAGCCCGGGTGATGGACAAGTCCACCTCTGAGCCCTCATCCTCTGCTTCCTCAATGGAAGACGTGACGGCGGGATTGAGGAGATCCTTGAAGTACTCCTTCCACCGCCCGACAACATCCCCAGTTGAGGTCAACAGCTGCCCACCTCTACTGTAAACAGCGTTGGTAGAGCACTGTTTCCCTCTCCTGAGGCGCCGGACGGTTTGCCAGAATCTCTTCGAGGCCAGTCCTTCTCCATGACCTCACCGAACACATCCCAGGCCCGAGTTTTTGCCTCCACAACCACCCGGGCTGCAGTCTGCTTGGCCTGTCGGTACCCGTCAGCTGCCTCAGGAGTCCCACAAGCCAACCAGGCCTGATAGGACTCCTTCTTCAGCTTGACAGCATCCCTTACTTCCGGTGTCCACCACCGGGTTCGGGGATTGCCGCCTCGACAGGCACTGGAGACCTTACGGCCACAGCTCCGAGCGGCCGCTTTGACAATGGCGGTGGAGAACATGGTCCACTCGGACTCAATATCTCCAGCCTCCCTCGGGATCCAGTCGAAGCTCTGCCGGAGGTGGGAGTTAAAGATCTCTCTGACAGGAGACTCGGCCAGACGTTCCCAGCAGACCCTTACAGTACGCTTGGGCCTGCAGAGTCTGTCCTGCTTCCTCCCCCGCCATCGAATCCAACTCACCACCAGGTGGTGATCAGTTGACAGCTCCGCCCCTCCCTTCACCTTGAACATGGTGTTCGTTATGGACAAACTGTGACTAGCACAGAAGTCCAATAACTGAACACCACTTGGGTTCAGATCAGGGGGGCCGTTCCTCCCAATCACGCCGCTCCAGGTGTCACTGTCGTTGCGTTGAAGTCCCCCAGTAGAACGATAGAGTCCCCAGTCGGAAGCACTTTCCAGCACCCCTCCCAGAGACTCCAAGAAAGACGGGTACTCTGCACTGCCGTTCGGCCCGTAGGCACAAACAACAGTGAGAGACCTATCCCCGACCCGTAGGCGCAGGGAAACGACCCTCTCGTTCACCGGGGTAAACTCCAACACATGGCGGCAGAGCTGGGGAGCTATAAGCAAACCCACACCAGCCCGCCGCCTCTCACCATGGGCAACTCCAGAGTGGTGAAGAGTCCATCCTCTCTCAAGGAGTGTGGTTCCAGAGCCCAAGCCGTGCGTAGAGGTGATCCCGACTATCTCTAGTCGGAACCTCTCAACCTCACACACAATCTCAGGCTCCTTCCCCGCCAGCGAGGTGACATTCCACATCCCTAGAGCTAGTTTCTGTATCCAGGGATCGGGTTGTCGAGGCCCCCGCCTTCAACTGCTGCCCGATCCTCTCCGCACCGGCCCATTATGGTCCCTCATGTAGGTGGTGAGCCCACGGGAAGGCGACCCCAAGTCGCTTGTTCGGGCTGAGCCCGGCGCTTGCATACGAGCCCCAACCCCGGGCCTGGCTCCAGGGTGGGGCCCCGGCTGCGCCATACCGGGCGACGTCACGGTGCTCCAAATGTAACTCATCATTAAAGGGTTTTGAACCGCTCTTAGTCTGACCCATCGCCTAGGACAGAGGTGTCAAACCGGTTCCACGGAGGGCCGAGTGTCTGCAGGTTTTTGCTCTCTCCTTGTACTTGATTGGTTAATTAGGTCACTGATTGGTTAGTTTCTACCCTCACCTGGTTGTGTAGGTATGAACTAGGAACCAATTTATAGGAAAAACCAAAAACCTGCAGACACTCGGCCCTTTGTGGAACCGGTTTGACACCTGTGGCCTAGGACCTGTTTGCCTTGGGAGACCCAACCAGGGGCATATAGCCCCAAACAACATAGCTCCTAGGGTCACTCGGGTACTCAAACCCCTCCACCACGTTAAGGTGGCAGTTCATGGAAGGGAGGCTCAATGATGTTCCTTTGAAAACTGTGCAAGTGTACCTAGAAGAATTGATACTGTTTTAAAGGGAATGGGGGGTCAAATGTTAACTTGAATTAGATTTTTCTTCTGTTCACTTTGCATTTTGTTAATTGATAAATATAAACTATTAACATGTCTATTTTTAAAGCATTCTTACTTCGTAGTATTTTTTCACACCTGTCTAAACTCCAAAGTAAGGGCTCACTTAAAAATGAGTTTGAATAGGAAATGTAGCAAAATGAATAGGATATAGTTATTGACAGAGTTAGACATAATGATCTTTAATTGAAATAGTAATTGTGTCCTCGAAACGTTGCTTTCATCAAATAATCCTCCATTTGCAGCAATTACAGCCTTGCAGGCCTTTGGCTTTCTAGTTGTCAATTTGTTGCGGTAATCAAAGAGATTTCACCCCATGCTTCCTGAAGCACCTCCCACAAGTTGTATTGGTTTGATGGGCACTTCTTACGTACCATACGGACAAGCTGCTCCCAGAACAGCTCAATAGGGTTGAGATCCAGTGCCTGTGCTGGCCACTCCATTATAGATAGAATACCAGCTGACTGCTTCTTCTCTAAATGCACAGAACAAAAATATAAATGCAACATTTATCATGAGCTGAACTCAAAGATCTAAGACTTACTCTATGTACACAAAAGGTCTATTTCTCTCAGATATTGTTCACAAATCTGTCTAAATCTGTGTTAGTGAGCACTTGTCCTTTGTCCAGGTAATCCATCAACCTCACAGGTGTGGCATATCAAGATGCTGATTAGACAGAGCATCCCAAACACGCTCAATGGGTGACATGTCCGGTGAGTATGCTGGCCATGCAAGAACTGGGAGGTTTTCAGCTTTTGAAGTTTGGAGCTGTGCTTTGGGTCGTTGTCCTGTTGTAGGAAGAAATTGGCACCAATCAAGCGCCGTCCACAGGGTATGGCATGGCATTGCAAAATGGAGTGATAGCCTTCTTTCTTTAAGATCCCACTTCATCACCACCAAAGCACCTCAGACCATCACATTGCCTCCACCATTCTTGACAGAAGTCATCAAGCACTCCTGTATCTTATCAGTTGGTCTGCATCTGACAAATGTTCTTCTTTGTGATCTGAACACATCAAACTTAGATTTGTCCGTCCATAACAAATGTTTCCAATCTTCCTCTGTCCAGTGTCTGTGTTCTTTTACCCATCTTAATCTTTTCTTTTTAAGGACCAGTCTGAGATATGGCTTTATCTTTGCCACTCTGCCTAGAAGGCCGGAATCCCGGAGTCGCCTCTTCACTGTTCACTTTGGGACTGGTGTTTTGTGTGCACTAGTTAATGAAGCTGCCAGTTGAGGTCCTGTGAGGCGTCTGTTTCTCAAACTAGACACTCTATTGAATTTGTCCTCTTGCTCATCTGTGCACCAGGGCCTCCCATTCCTCTTTCTACTCCGGTTAGAGACAGTTTCCGCTGTTCTGTGGAGGGAGTAGTACACAGCGTTGTACGAGATCTTCAGTTTCTTGGCAATTTTGCGCATGGAATAACCTTAATTTCTCAGAACAAGAATAGACAGACTAGTTTCAGAAGAAAGTTATTTGTTTCTGGCCCTTCTGAGCATGTAATGAAACCCACAATTGCTGATGCTCTAGATACTCAACTGGTCTAAAGAAGGCCAGTTTTATTGTTTCTTTATTCAGCTGTGCTGAAAAACAAAGGCAAAATGAAGGTAAGAGGAATTATGTTTCTACATTAACAATGGCTGGGGCAACGATGTGACAGTCATACTACAGTACTGTTCTCCTGACCTGGAATCAGTTATATCAACAATGTGACAGTCATGCTACAGTACTGTTCTCCTGACCTGGAATCAGTTATCAACGATGTGACAGTCATTCTACAGTACTGTTCTCCTGACCTGGAATCAGTTATATCCACGATGTGACAGTCATGCTACAGTACTGTTCTCCTCACCTGGAATCAGTTATATCCACGATGTGAAAGTCATACTACAGTACTGTTCTCCTCACCTGGAATCATTTTTTTTATCAACTGCAATCCTTTCTACAGCCCAAGGGAGTGGTCACCATATATCCTGGTTGGTGTTACATTCCAACGCTAGTCAACATGCACGAGACACAATGGCAGCTAGATGAATAGAAACTCGGGACGAGCTGTCATACCCAATACTACTCCTTAGTTATTGTTCTTGGCGACTTCAACAAAGGCAACCTAACTCCTGAAAATATAAACAGTTTATTAAAATCCCTACCAGAGAGTCAAACATGTTGGACCAGAGAGTCAAACATGTTGGACCAGAGAGTCAAACATGTTGGACCACTGCTACACTACAATCAACAATGCCTATCACGCTGTGCCCCGCGCTGCTCTGGGACTCTCAGACCATGTCATGGTCCATCTAATACCCACATACAGGCAAAAACTAAAAATGTCTGCGCCCGTTTTGTGAAGGTCAAAGATGTGGAGCAGTGAAGCAACAGAGGCTCTGTGTGCGTGTCAGGAATGGGCTGGTTGGGACATTTTAGGTCTGCAACTAATAGTCTGGTGACATTATACAGCAGCTTCTGTAAGGACAACTGAGTCCCAACATGGACCAGGGTGAGCTACAACAATGACAAACCCACTCTCACAGCTGAACACAGACGGCTGCGATTGGAAAAGGAGGAGGCGTTCAGGAGCGGGGACAGAGACAAATTCAGAGAGGCTAAACACAGCATTGGTAAGGCAGTGCAGGAAGCAGAGTTCCTGTATGGAGAGAAATTAAAACCACCGTTCTCAGACCACTCTGCTCTTGATTTGGGCCTCCTACAGATTACAAAAGATGACCAATTTACAGAATACCAGATAACCAAGCGTAAATCCCCCCACTCCATTAATGACCTTCATCTTGCCAATGACCCGAATGAGTTCTACTGCAGATCTGAAAGACAAAAGGGCAGTCCTGACAACATACCTTCTCCCTTTGTGTCCAGCCATCAACACCAACCATACACCATCGGAACCCATACACAATCACCCACCCCAATCAATCCCACCTCTGCCACTACAAAGACATAACCCCTGCAAAGCAGCAGGACCTGACGGTGTCTCCCCATCCACCCTAAAAAACTGCTCAGATCAGCTTTCTGCTGTGTTTACTGACATCTCCAACACCTCACTGGAGACATGCTGCATTCCGGCCTGTTTCAAATCCTCCATCATCATCCCAGTCCCCAAATAGTCAAGGATCATATGACTCAAGACCCGTTGTCCTGACCTCTGTGGTTATGAAGTCATTTGAGTGCCTTCTGCTGTCCCACCTCAACACCATCACCTATCCACTACTAGACCCACTACAGTTTGCCTACAGAGCCAACAGGTCTGTGGACGACGTCAACATGGCTCTTCACTTCCTACGCCAGAATCCTATTTGTGGACTTCAGTTCCGCATTCAACACCATCATTCCCACTTTACTCCAAGACAAGCTCTCCCAACTGGGAGTGCCTTAGTCCACATGCAGGTGGATTACAGTCTTCCTGTCCAACAGAAAGCAGCACGTGAGGCTGGGGAAGCACTTGTCTGAACCCCAGACCATCAGAACTGGCTGCCCTCAAGGGTGCGTCACCAACAACTACCACTCCAGTTACCACTCTGTCATGCTCCTGAAGTGTAGGTGAGTCCGCTTACAGGTGGGAGATTGACCATCTGGTGTCCTGGTGCAGTCAGAACAACTTGGAGCTCAACTTTCTTAAAGACTGTGGAGATGACAGTAGACTTCAGGGGACAAATCCATAACCCCTCCCCATATACACACACAACCCTCAACTGGAAAATTCCATAACCCCTCTCCACATACACACACAACCCTCAACTGGACAAATTCATAACCCCTCCACACATATATAGTGGGGAGAGCAAGTATTTGATTCACTGCCGATTTTGCATCTTTTCCCACTTACAAAGCATGTAGAATTCTGTTATTTTTATCATAGGTACTCTTCAACTGTGATTAACGGAATCTAAAACAAAAATCCATTAAATCACATTGTATGATTTTTAAGTAATTACTTTGAATTTTATTGCATGACATAAATATTTGATACATCAGAAATGCAGAACTTAATATTTGGTACAGAAACCTTTGTTTGCAATTGCAGAGATCATACGTTTCCTGTAGTTCTTGACCAGGTTTGCACACACTGCAGCAGGGATTTTGGCCCACTCTTCCATACAGACCTTCTCCAGATCCTTCAGGTTTCGGGGCTGTTGTTGGGCAAGACGGACTTTCAGCTCCCTCCAAAGATTTTCTATTGGGTTCAGGTCTGGAGACTGGCTAGGCCACTCCAGGGCATTGAGATGCTTCTTCTGGAGCCACTCCTTAGTTGCTCCGGCTGTGTGTTTCAGGTCGTTGTCATGCTGGAAGACCCAGCCAAGACCCATCTTCAATGCTTTTACTGAGGGAAGGAGGTTTTTGGCCAAGATCTCGCGATACATGGCCCCATCCATCCTCCCCTCAATATGGTGCAGTCGTCCTGTCCCCTTTAATCTAGCATGGAGCCCCAGACTTGCATGGAGCCCCAGACCGAGGGAGATTGACTGTCATCTTGAACTTCTTCCATTTTCTAATAATTGTGAAAACAGTTGTTGCCTTCTCCTGTAGCACATCCCAGCCTTGTGCAGTTCTACAACTTTATCCCTGATGTCCTTACACAGCTCTCTGGTCGTGGCCATTGTGGAGAGGTTGGAGTCTGTATGATTGAGTGTGTGGACAGTTGTCTTTTATACAGGTAACGAGTTCAAACAGGTGCAGTTAATACAGTAAAGAAAAACTAACAGGTTAGTAAAGAAAAACTAACAGGTCTGTGAGAGCCGGAATTCTTACTGGTTGGTAGGTGATCAAATACTTATTTCATGCAATAAAATGCTAATTAATTATAAAAAAATCATACAATGTGATTTTCCAGATTTTTGTTTTAGATTCCGTCTCTCACAGTTGAATTGTACCCATGATAAAAATTACAGACCTCTACACGCTTTGTAAGTAGGAAAATCTGTAAAATCGCCAGTGTATCAAATACTAGTTCTCCCTACTGTACAGTATATAACCATCAGATTCAGTTCCAATATCCCTAGTACCAACTCATTGCTAAGCCTTCACTCCAACTAGCCATCTATGTCAGTGTGATGTGGTCTGGATAGCATGAGAAAAGCAAACGTGGAATAAAACAGTATACAGCTCTGGAAAGAACTTAGGAAACCACTGCACCTTTTTCTTTCCATTCCAAAAATGTTAAAAAGGAAGGTTTTAAGTGAGGAACAGAAAGGTTAAATGTGGATGATAGGTTCCAATTTGGTCCACACCTGAACAATCATCTTCTGTAGTCATGCCGTATGTTGAAGACAATTATACAGTCAATTCAAGAAGTATTGGAACCCTTCATGAATGCAAAAAACTAATGCAAAAATGAATGCTAAACAACATTTACAATGACTCGGAGTTTGGCCTCAAACATAAGAGGAGCTGTTTACTTTCATTTAAACAGTTTTGAAAGTGAAAGGTTTTTCCACTCTTGTTTGTTATGGGATTTCAGCTGGAGGCCAGGGTCTCCTTTATCGAATGTTCCGTTTCATAAAGAACCAAATACATTCAATTGGTGACAGGTCTGGACTGCAGGCAGGCCAGTTTAGCACCTGGACACTTTTACAACAGTGCCATTCTGTTGTAATGCGTGCAGAATGTGTTTGCCATTTTCTTGTTGAGATAAGCAAGGCTTTCCCTGCAACCCATGTTGCTCCAAAACCTATATATATTGTTCAGCATTAATGGTACCTTCACAGAATTGCAAGTCACCCATGCCATGTGCACTAATGCACCCCCATACCATCACAGATGCTGGCTTTTGAACTGTGCACTGATAAATAGCTGGATGGTCCTCTTGTTATCAGTGCAGCGTCCATGATTCCCAAAAACAATTTCACATTTTGATTTGTCAGACCAAAGGACAGTTTTCCACGTCGTCTCAGTCCATCTTAAATGAGCTTGGGCCCAGAGATAGCTGCAGCGTTTCAGGATCTTGTTTATATGTGGTTTGTTCTTTGCATGGTTGAGTTTTAACTTGCATTTGTGGATGCAGCGCACTGGCCAAGCTATCTGGGGTGTAAGTGGTGGGTGGAGGGCCCATGCACTGCCTCAGTCATAAATAATTGTATATATTTCCACTTTTATAATGTGTTTCAGTGCGACGATCACAATGCGACAATGTCAGCTGCGATGTTAATGGACGGCGCGTTGTGTGATGCGTATATATAATGTGCTTCAATGTGAGGATGCTAGAACATTATGCATGGCGTATATACCACCGCAAAAAAATCTCATCCCTGTGCGACGGGTGGGGGGGCCCATTACGACAGCTTACACCCCGGCCCGCTGTCACCCAGCTACGCTAGTGATGCAGCGACTTGCTCTGTTCACAGGCAACGGTTTTAGGAAGTGTTCCAGAGCCCATGCAGTGATGTTGACTACAGAATCATGTTGGTTTTTAATGCAGTGCCGTGTGAGGGCCTGAAGATTAAAGCCATCAAATATTGGTTTTCGGCCTTGTCCCTTCTATACAGAGATACAGAGAGTATTTTAATGATATTATGTACTGTAGATGATGAGCTCCCCAAACTCTTTTAAATTTTACGTTGAGAAACATTATTCTTAAATTGTTGCTCTACTTGCCTGCTCACTCTTTCACAGAGTGATGAACCCCTCATCTTTACTTCTGAAAGACTCATCCTCTCTGGGATGCTCTTTTAATACCCAATCACGTTACTGACATGTCGATTAACTTAGTTGCGTGATATTCCACCAACTTTTCCAGTCTTTTGTTGCCCCTGTCCCAGCTTTTTTGGAACAACTCAAAGTGGGCATATATTTATCAAGAAACAATAAAATGTCTCAGTTTCAACATTTGATATGTTGTCCTGGTACTTGGTAAAACCAAGGACCTGTAAACACAAATTTGCCCAGAGGACACGTGCATATTTCTGCCAAGCAAAGTGAGAAAGTAAAGTCCAAGGATCACAGTTTCAGAATGGCACAGTCTAAGGGAATCCTTTGGTTATGGAGAATCAGTTGATGCCACCTCCACGTCAACAAGCTCATTGGAAGGGGTGCAAAGACGCTCTTACTGAGCCCCACCCACAAACTGCCTGAACTCTGTCAAGCGTTCTTGGATCTACAGTTGATAGCGATAGTGCCGTGTCAGGTGAGATGCGCACCGCATCATGTCTTCAGTATCAGGTATCATGTGCTTCTGGTGAAAACAACAAATACCCACTTTAAAATATGGTGAGCACTGATATTTTGGCCTTGTTTTGCTGCTAATGATCCAGGCTTTTGTTAAGATCAATGGCATAATAAATTCCACAAAGTACAAGGATGTGTTGTTTAGCCCAAAACCTGCTTGCATCTGCCAGGAGATTGAGACTTGGTTGTGGATGGTCTTTTCAACTAGACAAAAACCCCAATTCATAACCTAGGGTCATAAAAACCTAAGACTATGAAGGATCTAGAAATGTGCTGCATGAAGGAGTGGTCCATTGTCCCGCAACATTGTGCACCAGATGCCCAGTGCTGTTATCCACTCCAGGGGAGGCTTTGCAAAATATTGATTGTAGAGGTGCCAAGAATTTTGAAACCTGTGTTTTGCAGGAATAACACAAATAAAAAATGGTTTGAGAAATGATTGCATTATAATCAAAGTATACAGCTTCCTTTTATGTTAGAGCCCAAAATGTGAGTCACTGTGTAGTTTATTTTTTGCACCTTGTCTATGTCCTGAAAGGTGGCAATACTCCTTGTTAGCAGGCTGGTTGGGACCAGACGTCTGTGGACGTTGAAATCAAAGCTGCTGTACACCACACTTAAAATAGATGTCCAAATGACGTATCAGATGGTTCTAACAAGAAATGGGCTGAATCTCTAACTTTTTTAAAACAAGTTTCAATTCCATCATATGACACATAATAAAGTATTTACAGTATTTGCTATGAATTTCTAAACACATGCCGAAAATGCCTCAAACTTGATGACTGATTAAATCACTTTCCTGGGACAGAATCAGCCTGCCATTCTTATTTGATACTTAAAGCACTGTAGCACTTTGTTCATCACTGGACACTGACACAAGCTTTGTTATTGTTATTGGCTGTTCACCAAAACAGCCATTTCTTGAACAGGTGTGGGCTATTCCTTCATTATTTCTTCATTAATTAATCAGGTAAAGGGTCTGGAGTTTATTCCAGACGTGGCATTTGTTTTCGGAAGCTATTGCTGTCAACTTTCGATCAACATTCAATCAAAGGAGTCCTCAATGCAAGTGAAACAGGCCATACTTGAATCAGGCTGCAAAAAAACATTCTATCAGATAGCAGGAACATTAGGAGTGGTCAAATCAACAGTTTGGTACATTCTGAGAAAAAACCAGAGCTCTACCACACAAAAACATCTGGACGTCCACGGAAGACAACAGTGGTGGATGATAGTAGGATCCTTTCCATGGTAAAGAAAAACCCCTTCACAACATCCAGCCAAGTGAAGAATACTCTCCAGGAGGTAGGCATGGCATTATCCAAGTCTACCATAAAGAGAAGACAAAAGCAAATACAGTGTTCACCACAAGGTGCAAACCGTTCATAAGCCTCAAGAATAGAAAGGCCAGATTAGACTTTGTCCATAAACATCTAAAAAAGCCAGCCCAGTTCAGGAACAGCATTCTTTGGACAGATGAAACTTAGATCAACCTGTTACAGAATGATGGGAAGAACAAAAAAGAGAAGGCTTGGAACGGCTCATCCACAGCCTACCACATCATCTGTAAAACAGAATGGAGGCAGAGTGATGGCATGGCCATGTATGGCTTCGAGTGGCACTGGGTCACTAGTATTTATTGATGATGTGACAGAAGCAGCCAGATTAATTCTGAAGTGTATAGGGATATATTGTCTGCTCAGATTGAGCCAAATTCAGCCAAGTTGATTGAATGACACTTCACTTTATAGATTAAGAATTACCCAAAACATACTGCGAAAGCAACCAAGGAATTTTTTAAGGCAAAGAAGTGGAATGTTTTGCAATGGCCGAGTCAATCACCTGATCTCAACCCAATCAAGCAGGCATTTCACTTGCTAAAGACAAAACCTAAGGCAGAAAGACCCACGAACAAACCACAACTGAAGACAGCTGCAGTAAAGGCCTGGCAAAGCATCACTAAGGAGGAAATCCAGCGTTTGGTGATGTCAATGCGTTCCAGCCTTCAAGCAGTCATTGATTGCAAAGGATTCTCGACAAAGTATTAAAAATTTACATTTTATTTATGATCGTGTTAATTTGTCTAATTACATTTGAGGCCCTGAAGTAAGTGGACTGTGTATGAAAATGGTTGCAATTCCTAAATGTTTCATTCAATATTTTTGTTCAACCCTTTGAATTAAAGCTGACAGTCTGCACTTCACTTGCATCTCAGTTGTTTCATTTTAAATCCATTGTGGCGGCATGGAGACAAAATTACGAAAATTGTGTCAGTGTCCAAATATTTCTGGACCTAACTGTACAAGGAAATTAAACACAATCATAGAACAAAATGTACAGAAAGACAAATATACAGATAGATTTTATGGATCTAATAAGAGCTTGGTAATTTTGCTTTCGAATTGGTCCTCACCAGTATAATGAAAGTGTCAAGTTAAAGTGTTTTGCAATTTGTTCCAGTGATTGGCAGCAGAGAATTGCAATGGAAGACCGCCAAAGCAAGTCTGGGCTTTGGGAGTAACTAATTTGATACAGTATGCCTACCAGAGCGCAGGTTACTATTGGAATAGAAGGTGTTGAGAAGTGAGCTGAGGTAGAGGGGGACCTCTAAATTATTTGGTCAGGTGTTGTGTTGTGTTGCAAAGACCTGTTGACCAGAGTGTAACTGTCACAGCAAAGAAGGTTGAAGAGGGGTCCTGGCAATAAAGTGGGTTGCAGTGTTGTACATCTAATTTGTTGAGGAACCTTTTTGTGGTAAGCCTTTAAATAGCATCGTTATCACCAAAGAATTGGCAGGATGATCATTTTGAAGAATGTACTTGGCAGCGTAGGTGATGGCAAAGTACCATTACCATTAGTGGTTAAACATTTTGTCAAATTTCATTCAACCCAACCCACCTTCACAGGAGGCCCCACCCATTCCCCTCCCCCATGTTATGTTTTCCACCCATGACTGACACACCTGAAGTTCAAAGTAATCCTCACAAACAAATCTGCAATGTTAATGGAAATATATGCTCTTTTAGTATTTGTCCAGCAGGTTTCCTCAATGAGAAAGCCCCCCTTTATATGTCAATCATAATTGAGAAACATGTCTCCATACCTGTGAAGTACAACTAGGATTTAGTAGTTTCTTAATTGCTGTTTCAACCAGCTTTTTATCTATGTAGATGGGCTTTGTGGCATAAGATATGGGTTTCTATTATATATATAAGGCAGGCGTGGTTGTGGTATCTGGCCGCTAAAAGTTGTTCTAAGGAACAATGCATGCTGAAGTGGTTTGAATCCTGAATGCTGATTGGCTAATAGCCGTGATATATGAGACTGTATACTACTGGTATGTCATCACTTAAATAAACTGCGCTTATTGAGTTGGTAACCGATTTATAAGTGCAATATACCATGGCTAAAAGCTGTATCCAGGCACTCAGTAAAGCATTATGCCTAAAAAGAACTATTAGCCAAGGTTTATTGGTCATATGCCATACTTCCTTGTGCCTTATTGATTACATATACCATGACTATCAGCCAATCAGCATTTAAGATTCAAACCACAATGTTTAAAAGAGACTATTCTCCCCATAAATGAGATATTTAACTGTTGTAATTACATTAATAATTGGTTTATAACAGCAATAAGCCACCTCAGGTGATTGTTTTGGTAGATTACCGGGAGGCCGTCTCCAAATACTACGCTGTTGTACCACTCATTGCACCAGTACAATACTTTCTAAAGTCTGCCAATAAAAGCTGGTCTTCCGTTTTCCCTACTCACTTTGACCATTCAAAGCTAAATTATTGTTTGACAAATTGCTTGTTGCTAAGACACTGTTCCTCTTCCTCCCCTTCAACAACTTTAAGTTGACAACAATCAGAGTAAAGAAAAAAGACATTATTATTAAAGATCTGTTTATCTCATTTAATCTGAATCCTTATAAAATGTAATATGCAATAACAATTGTGCAAAACATTCAATAGTTGATGACAAAATTCATTGAGCAGGACACTAGGCCTTTGTATTGTGATAATGTAAATCGTACTTATTAAAAGCAACTTAAAATAAGGTGCCTGAGCTTCCTGGAGGGGCCTTGGGCCTTTTTACTTTGTCTAAACATGTGTGGTTGTATAATATTCCATAGAATCAAAAGTATATATCATTTCAAATGGATTGCATTAAACATCTCAGACAGCACAATTTGATTTATTGTCCGATCCCTCAGACAGCCCGATCCCTGGACACGGAAACTAGCTCTAGGGACGTGGAACGTCACCTCGCTGGCGGGGAAGGAGCCTGAGATCGTGCGTGAGGTTGAGAGGTTGCGATTAGAGGTAGTCAGGATCACCTCTACGCACGGCTTGGGCTCTGGAACCACACTCCTTGAGAGAGGATGGACTCTTCACCACTCTGGAGTTGCCCATGGTGAGAGGCGGCGGACTGGTGTGGGTTTGCTTATAGCTCCCCAGCTCTGCCGCCATGTGTTGGAGTTTACCCCGGTGAACGAGAGGGTCGGTTCCCTGCGCCTACGGGTCGGGGATAGGTCTCTCACTGTTGTTTGTGCCTACGGGCCGAACGGCAGTGCAGAGTACCCGACTTTCTTGGAGTCTCTGGGAGGGGTGCTGGAAAGTGCTTCCGACTGGGGACTCTATCGTTCTACTGGGGGACTTCAACGCCCACGTGGGAAACGACAGTGACACCTGGAGGGGCGTGATTGGGAGGAACGGCCCCCCTGATCTGAACCTGAGTGGTGTTCAGTTATTGGACTTCTGGGCTTCACAGTTTGTCCATAACGAACATCATGTTCAAGCATAAGGGTGTCCATCAGTGCACATGGCACCAGGACACCCTAGGCCGCAGGTCGATGATCAACGTTGTTGTCGTTTCATCTGACCTGCGGCCGTATGTCTTGGACACTCGGGTGAAGGGAGGGGCGGAGCTGTCAACTGATCACCACCTGGTGGTGAGTTGGATCCGATGGCGGGGGAGGAAGCTGGACAGACTGCAGGCCCAAGCGTACTGTAAGGGTCTGCTGGGAACGTCTGGCCGAGTCTCCTGTCAGAGAGATCTTTAACTCCCACCTCCGGCAGAGCTTCGACTGGATCCTGAGGGAGGCTGGAGATATTGAGTCCGAGTGGACCATGTTCTCCACCGCCATTGTCGAAGCGGCCGCTCGGAGCTGTGGCCGTAAGGTCTCCGGTGCCTGTCAAGGCGGCAATCCCTGAACCCGGTGGTGGACAACGGAAGTAAGGGATGCCGTCAAGCTGAAGAAGGAGTCCTATCAGGCCTGGTTGGCTTGTGGGACTCCTGAGGCACCTGACGGGTACCGGCAGGCCAAGCGGACTGCAGCCTGGGTGGTTGTGGAGGCAAAAACATGGGCCTGGGAGGAGTTCGGTGAGGCCATGGAGAAGGACTATCGGCTGGCCTCGAAGAGATTCTGACAAACTGTCCGGTGCCTCAGGAGAGGGAAACAGTGCCCTACCAACGCTGTTTACAGTAGAGGTGGGCAGCTGTTGACCTCAACTGGGGATGTCGTTGGGCGGTGGAAGGAGTACTTCAAGGATCTCCTCAATCCCGCCGTCACGTCTTCCAATGAGGAAGCAGAGGATGAGGGCTCAGAGGTGGACTCGTCCATAACCTGGGCTGAAGTCACAGAGGTAGTCAAGAAACTCCTCAGTGGCAAGGTACCAGGGGTGGATGAGATTCGCCTTGAGTACCTCAAGTCTCTGGATGTTGTGGGGCTGTCTTGGTTGACACGCCTTTGCAACATCGCGTGGCGGTCGGGGACAGTGCCTCTGTAATGGCAGACCGGGGTGGTGGTCCCTCTTTTTAAGAAGGGGGACTGGAGGGTGTGTTCCAACTATAGGGGGATCCCACTTCTCAGCTTCCCTTAGAAAGTCTATGCCAGGGTTCTGGAGAGGAGAATACGGCCGATAGTAGAACCTCGGATTCAGGAGGAACAGTGTGGTTTTCGTCCGGGCCGTGGAACACTGGACCAGCTCTATACCCTCTACGGGGTGCTGGAGGGTTCATGGGAGTTTGCCCAACCAGTACACATGTGTTTTGTGGATTTGGAGAAGGCATTCGACTGTGTCCCTTGCAGCATCCTGTGGAGGGTGCTTCGGGAATATGGGGTCCTGGGTCCTTTGCTAAGGGCAGTCAGGTCCCTGTACGACTGAAGCAGGAGCTTGGTCCGCATTGCCGGCAGTAAGTCAGACTTGTTCCCAGTGCATGTTGGACTCTGGCAGGGCTGCCCTTTGTCACCGGTTCTGTTCGTAATTTTTATGGAAAGAATTTCTAGGCGCAGCCAGGGAACGGAGAGTGTCAGGTTTGGGGACCACACAATTTCATCTCTACTCTTTGCGGATGATGTTGTCATGTTGGCCCCTTCAAACCAGGACCTTCAGCATGCACTGGGACGGTTTGCAGCCGAGTGTGAATCAGTACCTCCAAATCCGAGGCCATGGTCCTCAATCGGAAAAGGGTGGCTTGCCCACTTCAGGTTGGTGGAGAGTGCCTGCCTCAAGTGGAGGAGTTTAAGTATCTAGGGGTCTTTTTCACGAGTGAGGGAAGGATGGAACGGGAGATTGACAGACGGATCGGTGCAGCTTCTGCAGTAATGCGGTCGACGTATCGGTCTGTTGTGGTGTTGTGGTGAAGAAATTTGCCCAGTCGATTTACCGGTCAATCTACGTTCCTACTCTCACCTATGGTTATGAGATTTGGGTCATGACCGAAAGGACAAGATCCTGGATACAGGCGGCCGAAATGAGCTTTCTCCGCAGGGTGGCTGGGCGATCCCTTAGGGATAGGGTGAGAAACTCGGTCACCCAGGAGGAGCTCAGAGTAGAGCTGCTGCTCCTCCACATCGAGAGGGGTCAGCTGAGGTGGCTTGGGAAGGTGTTCCGGTCCCGTCCCACCGGGAGGAGACCCTGAGGAAGTCCTAGGACACGCTGGAGGGACTATGTCTCCCGGCTGGCCTGGGAACGCCTCGGTGTCCCCCCAGAAGAGCTGGAGGAAGTATCTAGGGAGAGGGATGTCTGGGCATCTCTGCTTAGACTGCTGCCCCCGCGACCCTGTCCCAGATAAGCAGAAGATGATGATGATGATGATGATCTTTAACTGAGGCAACCTAAACAATGAAGGGGATATCAAAAGGACAACGTTTGCTGGTTGTGGTAAACAAACCACAGACGTAAACTGTTATGAATGTTGAAACTAGATTAACTGGTTTGCAGTTAATCCACCAAACAGGAAATATTGAAGCACAGAGGCTAGGAAGAAACCCTAGTAGGTTTGTAACCTAAAAAGAAACCTAGAGATGAGACAGATTTAGTGGGGTGGCCAGTCTTCTTCCGGCTGAGCTGATTGGAGATTAAACAAGTAAAGTTTGTTTAAGGCCATGTTGTTCATCAATATATTTACATTTAGATTACAAGCTTCAATAAATACAAGGGAGAACAGGTGGGCTGTGGGCAATTACAGAAGAAGTTGTCAGGATGAATTTATATCAGCAACCCAACCCAGTGGACAGACCACAAACCGCCCTGGGACAAGGCAGAGTATACCCCACAGAGTTTTCCTCCATGACACGAGCCCCAGAGAGTGCAAAGCCAGAAAAGACTCATCAGTGACCCACACACACTGAGTATGTCAAAAAATGACCCGATGATATCGTACTCTGAACAAAATGTTGTCTGTTTTTCTGTGTTCAAATAAATTCTCCATAGGAGCATGCCAGAGCTGCGGGGATTCCATTGTTATCTGGAAAAGCATGACATGACATGAAACATCCTCTTTGGGATGACATAGGGCAACACAAGTATGACAGTGACAGACCCCATAATAGCACTGAAGAGGTGCATTAGACTAAAGTGTGCACACTTCCCCTTATATTTCCCCCTATGCCAGAATCCTGTTTGTGAACTTCAGTTCCACATTCAACACCATAATTCCTGTTTTGCTCCAAGACAAGCTCTCCCAACCCGACTCCACATGCAGGTGGATCACAGCCTTTGTGTCTAACAGGAGGCAACACATGAGGCTGGGGGAGCACCTGTCTGACCCCCTGACCATCAGCACCGGCTCCCCTCAAGGCTACGTCCTGTCCCCCCTACTCTTCTCCCTGTATACCTGCAGATGCACCTCCAGTCACAACTCTGTCAAGCTCCTCAAGTTTGCGGATGACACCACCCTCATTGGACTTATTTCTGATGGAGACGAGTCCACCTAAAGGTGTGAGATTGACCTTCAGGTGTCCTGGTGCAGTCAGAACAACTTGGAGCTCTACGTCCTAAAGACAGTGGAGATGAACATTCCCCTGGAACCAAACTGACTATAGTCCACTCCTGATATACACACACAACCCTCAACTGGACAAAATCTTGCAACTTACATATATACCTTTTAGTAATTTTTTTGTAATTTATTTTTCTACTATTTATTTTTCTACTATTTTTATGCCCATTCTACAGTTCTTATTTGTTTTTATTTCCCAAATTCCTTGTTTGTTGTGAAACTTACTCTTTCTGATTCTGATAGCTCTAAAAGCACTAGGTGCACCTAAATGGTGTACTAGACTAAAGTGTGCACACTCCCCCTTACACCTCTAAAAGCACTGGATTAATGCAAGCATGGCTGGGGGTCATTTCCCCCACAGATATACTA